>NC_053024.1:21407161-21749839 GCF_003073215.2 Triticum urartu
GGGGAGATTTCAATATTCTTAGATATCAGCAGGAAAAAAATGACCGGTTTGACACTAGGTGGCCATTCCTCTTCAATGTTGTTATTGACAGCCTGGACCTGCGGGAACTCACCATGTCTGGTCGTCAGTATACCTGGGCCAATAACCGGGTAAATACAACTTTTGAAAAACTTGACCGGGTTCTCGTTACCACCGACTGGGAATATAAATATCCCCTAGCCTCGGTACGGGCCCTAGAAAGAATTGAGTCCTTATCGGATCACGCTCCATTGTTAACCGATTTTGGATAGACAGCTCTTTAAGAAAGGCCGATTTAAATTGCGACTATCTACCTTAATTGATACTCTTGATAAAATTGCGGAGGTGCGGCCTCTTTCTGCTGAGGAGATTGAGCAAAAAAGCAATTTCAATGAGCAGATTGCTCGCCTATTACGCGAGCAGGAGATTAAATGGTACCAACGTTGCAAGGCGGACTCGCTCGTTCTAGGTGATGATAATACAAAATACTTTCAAATGCTCGCCAATGATAGACATAGAAAGAAACGTATATTAGCTCTAGATCAGGATGAGGGCCGCATCGAGGGGGACGTACATCTCAGAAGCTTTATTACTAAGTATTACAAAGAACTTTTTGGCCCGTCAACTGATACATCTCTTGAGATGGACGAGTCTATTACTCATGACATCCCTCAAGTTTCAGAAGCGGAAAATGAATTCCTAACCTCCCCATTCTCCGAGGAGGAAATTCGAACCGCGATGTTTCAGATGGAACACAACAAGGCTCCAGGTCCGGATGGTTTTCCTGTGGAGTTTTATCAATGTTTCTGGGATATGATCAAGTCGGACCTGGTTCGGTTGTTTAATGAACTAAATGCTGAGGACCTTGACATTTCCCGTTTAAACTATGGGGAAATCATCCTTTTACCTAAGACTAAGGAGGCTAGTTGCATTCAACAATATAGACCGATTTGTCTCCTAAACGTAAGCTTTAATTATTTTTACTAAAGTTGCAACTAATCGGTTGAACGGGGTGGCTGACCATGTGGTCAAACCCACCCAAACAACATTTTTGCAAGGACGCAACATACTAGATGGAGTTGTTGTACTGCATGAAACTATACATGAGCTTCACCGTAAAAAGTTGCATGGAGTTATCCTTAAAATAGACTTTGAAAAAGCCTATGATAAAGTTAAATGGCCCTTTCTGTTGCAAACCTTGCGTATGAAGGGGTTTTCGCAAAAATGGTGTCGTTGGGTAGAGAGTTTTGTGTCCGAAGGGAGCGTGGCCATCAAGGTTAATGACGATGTTGGCAACTACTTTCAGACCAGGAAGGGGCTTCGCCAAGGGGACCCCGCATCTCCTATTTTATTTAACACTGTAGCCCATAAGTCAGAGGTGTTATTCCTCATCTAGCAGAAGAAGGCTTATCTATTCTACAATATGCGGATGACACAATTTTTTTCATGGATCATGATCTAGAGAAAGCAAGAAACCTCAATGTGTTCTTAAGAAACTTTCTGGTCTCAAAATTAATTTTCATAAGAGTGAACTTTTTTGCTTCGAAGATGCTGCAGAATCTGCACCTGAGTATGCTGACATTTTTGGCTGCCAACTCGGGCAATTCCCAATTCGGTATCTAGGGATACTCATTCACTATCGGCGCTTAACTATAGCTGAGTGGAAGTATGTGGAAGAGAGACTTGAGAAACGTCTAGCCAATTGGAAGTCCAAACTCTTGTCTTATGGAGGTCGGTTAATTTTGATTAATTCTGTCCTCAGTAATATGGTGTTATACATGCTGTCATTCTTCCACCTACCTAAAGGGGTTCTTCAGCGCTTAGATTACTTCAGATCCAGATTTTTCAGGCAAAGTGATAATGAAACCAAGAAATATCGACTGGCTAGGTGGAATGTATTATGTCGACCTAAAAGTCAAGGGGGACTTGGAATCCAAGACCTTGAGATTAAAAACATTGCTCTACTCAGCAAATGGGTGTACAAACTACTCACTGAGAATGGAGTTTGGCAGGAGATCATTCGTAACAAGTACGTCGGATCCAAAGCCATTTCTCAAGTTTATTGGAGACCTGACGATTCACATTTTTGGAGTGGGGTGATGAAGGCTAAGGAATTCTTTTCCAATTTGGTACTTTCTTGGTTAGAGACGGATCGCAGGTCCGATTCTGGGAGGACACCTGGCTAGGTAACACCCCTCTCAATGTGCAATACCCCAACTTGTACAAGACTGTCAGGCATAAATTTGTCACGATCAAACAAGTTTTGGGACAAGAAAACTCGGATATTTATTTCCGCAGCGATCTTTTAGGACCTCGCCTGGCAGCATGGAATGAATTACTCATACGACTAGAGGTCATTCAGCTGTCAGGTGAATCGGACATTTTCGGACGGAGATTGCATCAGAATGGCAAGTTTTCAGTCAAGTCCATGTATGATGCACTGGTTCATAGCGAGGTTCCGGTTGATAACAGGAAATTGTGGAAGCTCAAAATACCTCTGAGAGTGAGGATATTCCTCTGGTTTCTAAATAAAGGGGTCATCTTAACTAGAGATAATTTGGCACGACGCAACTGGCAGGGTAGCACAAAATGTGTCTTCTGCCAACATGACGAGTCTATTAGACACTTATTTTTTGAGTGTAAGTTTGCTCGGTCTGTTTGGGCCATAGTTCACATTGCTTCAAATCTATACCCCACGAAGTGCACGTAATATGTTTGGCAACTGGTTGAGGGGAATTCAAAAACAATTTTCTGCACACATTCTTGTGGGGGTAGCTGCCTTATACTGGGCATTGTGACTTACCAGGAATGATGTGGTTTTTAATAATAAATGTGTTTCATCTCCTATGCAGCTTATTCATATATGTACGCGATGGCTCAGGCTGGAGGACAGAGACCTTTTTATGATGGCGTCTATGCGGCTGTAGCGTTCGGCCAGGGAGGCTTTCTACCTCCATGGATGGCGGTGTGATCTTCGGATAGGATCGGCCACGTCATAGGCTGGATTTATGTTTCTTTTTAGCGCTCTTTCTTTTTTTGTTGCTTTTCGGACCTTGGATTTATTGGCTGTGTGCATCTGATTATGCAGAGGCCGGGTGTTCTTTTGGTGCGACTATATCACCTCGATATCTCAATTAAATGAAATGCCTTTTATCAAAAAACAGTTTCCTCTAAGCAAATCACCTCTCACGCATCGAAACGAGACGCTCGTAGCCTCTGATACTGACAACAATGCTGTCAAGCAAATTTGGACATGATTTTTCTTCACCAAGAGTTTTTTTTAGCAAAAGAGAGGCCATCCTCTTCGATTTCATTTATAGAAATCACACAATCTTCAATTTAGCAAAAGAGAGGTCTGATCTTTAGCAAGAGCTAATCCCCTCCCACCCTTCAAAACGAGATGCTCGTAGCCTCGTCCACAAAATCTTCTCTTTCACTGATGCACAAATGCCGCAGAATTCGACGATAGACGCCTCAGAAACATGGAAATGCACAGTAAACTTTGCTAGCTCAAAGAAGGGCAGTCTCATTTATTCCAGAAAAATACAAAGGAGAACACTGAGGGAACAGTTACTGCTTGTACTACACTACAGCAACAATGCCAGCCGAGCTGGCCTTCTGAACGTATCTATCTACAGCCTGATCAAATATCATAGGCCTCACAGGACTTACAGCAGTACATAAACAGGAGCTTTACCGCTATATATGGCTTACAATTGATTGTGTTACATTTCAGTTCCACATGATTGTCGTCGGGTGTGATAACTTCTACACTCTATACTGAATGAGCTGATATGCTTTATAAAGTTCCTCCAGGAGGATAAGGCGGGCGTTAACCATCTTCATTTCTGAAAAAAAAAATCACACGTATGCGTGTTTAGACGTAGTACCAATAATAAGATTAAAGAACACCTTACTTTCAATCGGCAACTCTTATGCATATTTTCATTTTGAAGGACAAAGTCCCTGTTGCCAGATCATCTGTAATACTAGGTGGGAGGCCATGTAAAGGTATCTGACAGGCAAATTTAAGTAATTAAGTTTACTGCATCTCTAGACAATGTATGCAACTGGCTATATTTTTAAGTGACCACAGTATTTTGAATGTTGAGAAGTACAAAACATATATTCAGGAATTTCGGTTACTGAGTTAGCTATGACATACCCATCCATTGTTGTTGTCCAAATGAAGGAAACCGCCATGGCCTCGAGCATTCTTAAACTTGTAGACAGGTCCAGAAGCTGATAATAGAAGTCGAGTAAGACAGTAAGTACAGGCCAGAGAGCAGAGTAAATAATCTGATTTTATTGATTTATTACTCTGAAGATCCATAGCATAGCTTGCGAAGAACAGAACAAATAGATTTTGAACAAACATGAATAGAGCTATATTTTGCTTTGAGATGTCAGCACATAAGCATTGGAATGCCAGCTTAATAATACATAGTAGCAATAAACAACTGACAGGTAACAGCATATTTTTCACAATATGGACTGAAACATCTGTGCCATTACATGAAAACAAGCTGAAATTATAACTGTAGTATACATGAATAAAGTAACACATTTACAAAAGGAAATTGCATATGTACATGATTTTTTCTAAGAATACCTTCATAGCCACCGTACACTGGATCTTCAGACAATAAAAGAGGTGTGTCCAGGTCAATAAAACTGCAACCACAAAGGAAGAAGAACCATTTAAGCACCTGGTCTGACAGCCATCATTTCTAGTTTGAACTCCATGCCATCATTTCAATTTTGAACTAAAATCACGACACTTATTATGGAACTGAGGGAGTAATACTTTTTGCAGGGAATTTTCACAATTAACCAACCTGAAACAACCAAGCCCAGCGGCCAGATGACCAGCAAAGCCCATGGCAATCCTAGTCTCGACCATACCACCGATCATAAGTGCAATACCAGCTTTTCTTGCAGCATCAATTACTTCGAGGGCTCCAAGAACCCCCAACTTTGCCAGTTTGATGTTAATAACATGAGCAAGATTTCCATGTATAATTTTCTGAGCATCATGTAAACCACGACAGCTTTCATCAGCAGCAACAGCAACTCTGTATTTCTCCATAGCAGCAATGCTAACATCACGGAGACCTTCCCAGTCATCTCTATGAACTGGTTGCTCAAAGAGTACAGGAGTCACTCCCATTTCTGAAACCAATGAAATAAATAAGTTATAGTACTAAAAACACCATACAACATCACACTGACTGAGATATTAAATAGTGAAAAGATTGAACATAGTGAGAGTACAAACCGTTCAGTCTGTCAAGAACTTCAATTGCTTGGTTTGCTGTGTACCCTTCATTTGCATCCAAGATAAATGAGCAGTCCGGATGGACTAGCCGTATAGCCTTCAGAACTTCTATGTCCGAGTTCAAGTTTTTCCCTACTTTGAGCTTCAGAGTTTGAAACCCTTGTCCTCGATATTTTGCAGCCAATTGAGCAGCTTCATTTGGGGTCACAATTGGAATCTAAATTCAGAAAGAGATGAACTTAGCAATTTTGATTAAGCAAACATAAGCATGCTCAACCCACTGCAGAGGATACTTCGATAACCATACTGTGATGTCTGTTGTCACGGTGTTTGATGCTCCCCCAAATAATCTCCACAAGGGTATGCGGATGCTGTTAGCTACCGCGTCAATCACTGCCATCTCCACTCCTGCTCTGGCCTTTGTTGGAGAAAAGAACAAGCAAATACACATCAGAGGAAGATTCTCTTGTCCAAACAATTTTGGTATCTTTATTGAAAAAAAAACACTTTTGGTATCAGTGGGAGAAATACTGAGAACCAGATAATATATCTGACTAATTTCCAAGAGAAGAAATTAAAGCAGTTGTATCTGGGCTAAAAGGATCAGAATCTAAGAACTGAGAACCAACTTTCCCTTGAAGGTAGGACTTGTCTGATTTTGGATGTATTTCTTTGTTACTCCTTGCTTTTGTTGAGAGTCCCTTAATTACTACTCCCTCCGTAGTGATCTAAACGCTCTTATATTTGTTTACAGAGGGACTATTTATTTAGGGTAAAATTTCTCTATGCAGTTATCATTCATTTTGGGCATGAGCCAGTGGTCAACATCCTCAATCGCTCCAGAGCCATAAAAGGCGATCTCCATCTACATCAAGGCCTAGCACCCCAAAACCAATTCCCCATCCTTCCATCAACATCCTCTAAAAGAACTAACTTCTAAACTCTGAAGTCTGTCTTGTGGAGCAGAATTCCTCAAACTGTCAAATTCCAAAATTGTACCGAAAACTGAACCAAAATTGCTTGCCAAGAGTATGAAGACAAACAGGTGTGGTGGATGTCTCACCGATGCGAAGGCGTGTCCGGGGAGCGCATCGGCGACGTCCTGGAGCACGGCGCCGAGGGGCGCGCTCCGTGCGGCCACGAGCGCGGCGCAGGCGCGTCCGACGGCGGCGAGCGCGGCGGGCTGGTCCTCGGCGGTGACGGAGGGGAGCACGGGGGCCTCGCCCCAGCCGACGGCGCCGCTGGAGAGCTCGACCCGCACGGCGACGTTGGAGACGGCGTCGAGGCGCGAGGAGGCGATGGTGAAGGGCGCGGCGAGCGGCACGTTGAGCGGGCGCGCCTCGGCCGCCGCCAGGTCCACCGAGAAGGTCTCCTTGAGGGCGTCGAAGCCGAACGCCTCCATCGGCTGCTGCTGCTGCTGCTGCGGGGTCGGAGGGGATTGGGACGGCGACGGCGAGATGGCGCGGAGGCGGGTGGCTCTCTGGCGGCCGGCGCCGGCGTGGGTGGCTCGAGGGGTGGGGTTGAGGAGGGGCCTCGGGCTGGGAGGCTTCTGGGCGAAGCGGAGAGGGGATGAGGAGGATGTGGCGGAGGAGATGGAGCCGTCCATGGCCGGCAGCGCTGGGAAGCGGTGGCTCGGACGACGCTGACGAGCGATCGAGATTCGCGGGAGGCCGGCCGGGGAGGAGCTGCCGGCCGCTTTCTATATAGGCTTACAGAGTGGTTGGCGCAGTGACCACTGACAACGTGGGGCCGCGTCGTCAGTGGCACGCCGGTGCCGTCGCGGTTATCCCCACTGCTCCTCCGTGACGGAGAGGAGAAGCTGGAGGTGGCGGAGCAGTGCACGGGAGCGGGCCCACACGTCAGCCGATCCGGCTGTGTGTCGAGTGCCAGCTGGGCACGGAACTGCCGGGTGTCGCGACGCTCGGGGCGTGGCTGCATGCGGCGGTGGGGCCCACACGCAGCGGGGCAGGGAGGCTGTTGATGCCGTCGAGGAGCGGCGGAGCGCTCGGTGGCGTGGGGGGCGGGAACGCCGGGCGGTCGCCGCGGCGGTGGCCATCACGTGGGGAAAAGAAGTCCGTCCGTCTGGGGGACCCACGGTGACGGTGCATGCGCGTTCGGCGGACTGTTTGTTTCGTCGCGAGGATCGTCCTCGTGATGAGCACATTGAGCACATGGCATGGGCCCTCGTACTACTGGCACTCGTACGTGATGAAGACCGCTGGGCTCTTCGGTGCCAAGCCCGTACCCATTGTCTCAAAAAAAGAAGTAATTACTTTTTTTGTTCATAGTTAATGATTGATTCTCGCCATCATTTGGAGCACCGCGATCTGCCCCTTGCGGCCTCCAAGGAGGCACCACTTTTGTATGGATCTACTTGTTGATGATAAGCTTGCACTATAGTAGTAGTACTATGTGTACGAAAACAACATCCAACATACACTACAAGAAAATGTAGTATTAGCGACCACACCTATTGTTACCAAGCATTTTGATGCCTATAGATATACTAATTGCAATCAGTTTAGTACAAACTCGGTTACTATAGTCAGCTGTCACGAATGGGTACTATTCAATCATGTGAGTACTTATAGCAACCAGGGAGGAAATTGAAAAAAAGCCAATCGGCTCCGCTCCAGGGCATCCATCCATCCCCACGCTCGAAGAAAACAGAGGCGAGGCAGAGCTCTTTCCTGGCGGCGGCCGACGGCAAGGCGACTCGCCCCAAATCCCCAAATCAAATCGTCCCTGGCGGCGGCCGACGGCCACGGCGGGTCCTTGCGGAGGGGGCGGCAGAAGGCGGAGGGCCCGTTCCTTCCGGCGGAGGGGGCGGCGGAAGGCGGAGGGCGCGTTCCTTGCGGCAGCGGCGGTCGTGTCCCTTGCGGCGGTGGTGGCAGCGCGGCTGCGTGGGGGAGGGGACGCAGGAGCGGCCGCGATAGCAGACAGGCGCCCGCCGCGTGGTCAACGTACCTAGGCTGCTGCAATAGGCACCTAGGGTTCCTTCTTCCCCAACCAGCTCTGAAGGAGACGCCCAAGCTCGCAAGATCTCGCTCTCACAGGCTTCAACCCGTAAGAATGATCTCCCCTTTGTCCTTGCCTCCTTCCCAGTGTCTCTCCATTAATTTGCTTGGAGTACTTGATGGCTAAATCATGCACTTCAAGTGTTTGTGGAAATGTGGAAGTAAAATATACATGTAGCATTTACTTTGTAATTTGAAAACTGGCTTGGCCTATGATGTAGAGTTCGGTTTTGTGATTTGAATATAATGTTTATAGCATTAGGACTTGTAGTATAATGTTTTCCAAGGATATACTGTTCTATGAAGGCTGTCTTTGTATAATGTTGCAGTAGAATGTTTGAAGACTGTCCTTGTATACAATTCTAGTACAACATTATACAGTTCCTTGGACTGTTGCTGCTGTGATATTATATTCTAGTACAACATTATACAGTTCCTTGTATATTGTAGGTAATGTGGTTATGTTGTTATATTTTACATTTCTAGTACTATTTTGGTTCACTTGTAGAGTGCTTGTGCAGGAAAAGATAGAGTATGGATAAGAGTTGGATGAGGTTGCCTGATAGGTTTTCAAGCGATTACGTTTCAGGGGTGAATGCATTCATTGATTTTGCTTGTCAACATAACAACGGCAATGATAAGATGCGTTGCCCTTGTGAAACTTGTATGAATATAAGTCAGCAGAGTGTTAGTCAAGTTCGAACCCATTTGTTATTGTATGGTATACAAACTTCGTACACAAAATGGGTATTCCATGGAGAACAAGTTAGCAATGATGAAGACCAAGTTGATGAGTCACTTGAAGATGAGGAAGATGTTGATGATTTTGATGGATTTGATATGGTCCAAGATCTGCTAGGAGATATCCATAGAGCCACGTTTGGGGTTGACGAGCAAGATAACCATAATCCTGCTGGAGGTAGCATTCCGGAGCCCAATGAGTCATCAACCAGATTTGACGGCTTGCTCAGAAGTGCACAACGTGAGCTGTACCCGGGCTGCAAAGGTCACTCGGTGCTATCCTTTGTTTTAAAGCTGGTACGCCTCAAAGATCTTAACCATTGGAGCAAAAAATCTTTTGACATGTTACTCAAGCTTCAGAAGGAGGCTTTGCCAGCCGGTAACTCGCTTCCAGCCACGTAATACGAAGCAAAGAAGATGCTGAGAGATCTAGGGCTAGGTTATGAAAGTATTGATGCTTGCAAAAATGATTGTGTTCTATTCTGGAAGGAGCATGAGGACAAGGACGAGTGCCCAGTTTGCAAGGAATCGAGGTGGAAGACACAAAAGGGCAAGGGGAAGCGAGTACCTCAGAAAGTGTTGCGCTACTTTCCCTTAATCCCTAGATTACAACGGCTGTTCATGAACAAGGAAATAGCGTCAGATTTGCGTTATCATAGGGATAAGAGAGTTGTCGAACCAAATGTGTTGAGGGGTCCTCTGGATGGCGATGCTTGGAAACATATGGATAAGAAATATCCCTGGCTGGATGAAGACCCTCGCCATTTGCGGCTCGGGGTTGGCACCGATGGTTTCAATCCATTTGGAATTATGAGTAGCTCATATAGTGTGTGGCCTGTCATTGTAGTTGTGTATAACTTGCCTCCATGGAGAAGCATGAAAGAGCCCTTCCTGCTCATGACATTATTGATCCCTGGGAAGAAGTCACCAGGAAGGGACATTGATGTGTATTTGAGGCCACTGGTAGAAGAACTAAAGCAATTATTTAATCCAAGAGTTGTTACTTTCGACGCTGTTGAAGGAGGTACTTTCAATATGCGTGCAGTATTGCTATGGACTATTCACGACCTTCCAGCACTAGCTTCAGTATTTGGGTATTCTACAATGGGCTACAAGGCATGCCCTGTTTGCCTAGATGGAACCTATTCGCAACCACTTCGAAGCAAAATTGGTTTCTTAGGTCATAGGAGGTACTTGCCTATTCGCCATAGGTGGCGCAAAAGTAAGGCCTTCAATGGTAAGAATGAGAAAGCGTTGCCACCAAAACAACTATCCGGGAAAGGCATTTTTGAATTGCTGCAGAAGTTAGATCATCTCCAGGGCTTCAAATACGGAAAACATCCTGGAAATAAGAAAAGGAAGGCATCTTCAAAGGACATGCCAGGGAAAAATTTCACAAAGATGAGCATCTTGTTTGAGCTACCATATTGGAAGGATCTGAAATTGCCACACAATCTTGATGTCATGCACATTGAAAAGAACATTTGTGAGAGCTTATTTGTGACTTTATTAAACATAGATGGCAAGTCCAAGGACACACTTAAGGCCCGCAAGGACTTAGAAGACATGAATATCAGAGCAGATCTACACTTGAATGATACGGGAAGTAGCATAGAAAAGCATCATGCATGGTATACATTAACCAGAGATGAGAAACTTGAGTTTCTGCAATTCCTAGAATCTATTTGCTTCCCAGATGGATTTGCTGCAAATATATCAAAAGGTATAAGTAAAGATGGGAAAATAACTGGGCTGAAGACACACGACTACCATATTCTTCTTCAGAGAATACTCCCGATTGGAATGCGAGGATTTCTGCACAAAGATATCTGTGATGCACTTCTGCAGCTTGGTAGTTTTTTCTGCCAATTATGCTCCAAGACATTGAAGCTGGATATCTTGGATAAGTTGGAACAACAAATAGTAATTGTATTGTGCAAACTAGAAATGATTCTCCCACCTGCATTCTTTGATATTAGCGTGCACTTAGCAGTGCATCTACCACAGCAAGCAAGACTTGGAGGTCCTGTACAATACAGATGGATGTTCTTCATTGAAAGGTAGCGTGTTTTTCATCACATTAGTCCTTCCACCCTTCTACAGTTCTATTAGTGTGTAGAAATGTGTTGTAGTAAGAAAATTTGGGCTGCAGGTTCCTTGGTACTTTGAAAGGCATGGTGAGCAATAGGGCACACCCAGAGGGTTCAATTGCTGAAGCTTATGTTATGAAGGAGTGCTCAACATTCTGCTCCATGTATCTACATGGAATTGAGACAAGGTTCAATAGACAAGAGCGGAATTTTGATGGGGAGAGACAACCACTTGATCGTTTCTCGGTATTCTCAACTAGTTTCCGTGCTTTTGGCCATAGGGATGACCTTATGTTAACACAAGATCAGTATGATTCTCTGTCTTGGTATGTGCTAAATAATTGTGAGGAACTACAAGAATACCTATAGTAAGTATACATGTTATAAACTTTAAGTTATAATTATACATCCTCAACTAGTTAGAAACTCATCCCTCGACATTTCTTTCTAGTGAGCATGAGGATGCCCTACTGGCTGAAGGTGCGGATAATATTGAAAATAGGCAACGTGAACAGTTTGGTTCATGGCTGCGCCAAAGAGTAAGTCCATGCTATTACTTGAGTTAACTTGCAATGGCTTCGCCAATCATGCTACACCAATCCAGGCAATGGCTTCCATGAGTTAACTTGCATTACTTGTGGAATTTAGGTGATCAATCTGCGCAACCAAGGAGCATCCCTAGTGTCTGACTGTTTGTATGCATTGGCAATTGGACCGCATAAGAGAGTACACAAATTCTCAGGATGCATTGTTGGTGGTGTTAGATTCTTGACAAAGGAGCGTGAAGATGGTCGTAAAAGTCAGAATAGTGGTGTGTGCACAGAGGGCCAACATAAGGGGCAAAATATCACATATTATGGTATTCTTAAAAATATATATGTCGTGGATTACCCCAATGATCGACATGGTTGCTTTATTTGAGTGTGAATGGTATGATTTAGAGAGTAACAAGCCTGTGAGGATCGATGACGACTTTGTTAGTGTTAATATAGGAAGCAAGTGGTACCAAGATGACTCCTTTGTACTGGCTAGTCAAGTGAGCCAAGTCTTCTATGTACGTGATACAAAATTGAAGGGAGATTGGCTAGTTGTGCAGAAGGCTCCGCATCGCCATCTTTTCGATCCAGAGGTTTGGAATCAAGTCAATGAAGATGATGCTAGCGAAGATATTGCATTTCAAGAGGAGGAAGCTACCAATGTTTCCATCGATGAAACTTTTGAAGGCAATGTCTCGTGTCGACATGATGTTGCACCAGAAATTGTTACTGATCCAAAAGAGTTGGCATCTTTGAAGGAGAGCCATGTCTCTCAGGATAATTTTGAAGAGGAACCAGAGTAGTAGAATAATATGTGTTGTATCGGGTTACATGTCTCCTATTTCAGGTTATGTTAGACTACATGTGTCCCGTTTCAGGTTATATTAGAATAATGGTGTCATGTTTCAGTGTATATCAGACTATATGTATCCTGTTTCAGGTTATTTCGGATTACTATTGATACTTATGATTTATTTCTGTTGCCACAACATATCTAATTACTATGTAACTCGTGGTTTGTTTCTGTTGACGTAGCAAATCTGATTTCCCTATCTTTCTAATATAAACAATCTGGGTATTGTTCCATTCTTTTAATTCTATGGCAGATGGGACCTGGACGAACAGTTCGCCCACCAAGGAATGCCCCACAATCTCAAGGTCAACATTCTGGGAGTACCTCAGCATCAAAATCCAGGAAGGTGCGTGGGATAAATAAGGGAAAGGGCTTGGAGCGTTTGATCAAAAGGGCAGGTCATCCACTAAACTTGACCATCTCCGAAGAGAGAAGACCTATTGGAGAAAATAATGAACTACTTTCCAGAGAGATTGGACTTCTTACACGGTACCATGCACCTATCCAACGTGCCGGGTGGCATAGTCTTACTGAGGATGATAAGGAGCCGTTGTATGAACTTCTAAAGGTATGTAAGATTATCAAACTTTCGAACTTAGAATATGTGTAGTTTTAACTTTGAGTTCTTTCTTCGTAGCTTAAGTTTGATCTTGATTTCACCCAAGATCATATCAAAGGCTGTGTGGATCTGCTATTCTCTTCAAGCTACAAAAGTTTCCGTCACAAGTGTTATGAACATTATGTAAAATCTGGTGATGATGCTAGAAGCAATCCATATCCTCCCCTTATTGATAATAGAGTTGGAGACTGGATTTGGCTCTGTGATCATTTTGAAACAGAAGAATTTAAGGTATGGTAGTCTTTGAATGGATGTCAACAGTTTTGCATCTATCTTTATCACTCAACCATGCCTTATTTGTTTACAAAATACTACCATATGCAGAAACGGTCCACAATTGGGAAGGCTAACCGCTCAAACCTACCTTATGTTCACAAGAAGGGAACAAAGTCATTTGTAGCGGTTCAACATGAATTAGTAAGTCACTATTACTTATCTTTATCTTGTGTCACAATTGTTGTGAAAGCAGAATATCGAAACTTGTAGCTATCTTATATTCATGTCTTTTGACTTTGAATCTTGTATTATCAGAATTGTGGCGATATCAGACTATACAAGGAGTGTTACTCTAGTGATAAGAAGGGATGGGCATCAGAAGATGCCAGGAATAAACATGTAAGTACCATGTAACAAATTAATTCCTGTTGAGAGAGATTAAGCAATGAGAATACTTAGATACAAATGAGAACTAGAGAGCAAGAAATGGGAGAAATGACCACTAAAACAGACAAAAAATAATAGCTAGAGCTTTAACCGTGCTTGAAACTGTTTCACCATGTGCATGACATAGGTACAAACTTTGAAGTGCCCTGTTTTCTCATGACCTATAGTAGATGATGCACTATTATTAGGGAGATGTGCATGAAATCTCCCTGACTCAGCAAAGTAAAATACTTAGTATTTCTGTTTAACTTATGCTGGTCACATTTTCTAAAACTCAAACCATAAAGAAATTCAAAAAGGTCATTCAACTCAAACCATAAAGAAGTTCCAGGTGTAAATATTTCTGTCAGCTGAGCTATGCCTTTCTTTGCATAATTTTCTGCAAACAGCATACTGAAAAAATTAATGGAACTGTTTCCTAATTCTACGAACATGAAAACAATTAAATGAGCAATAGTAGGGTAGAAATACTTGCCTGTTTAATCCTTGAGTAGATATATATTGTTAGATACTCCAAACATATGTACGTCAGTTTAGAGTTTCATTCATATACGTGTTTGAGTTTTAGGCCGTTTGGTCCTAGAAGTACCAGTGTGTATGAGTCGTGGAGTCTTTGTAATCAGCTATATAAAGGAGAAAAGCTACAGGGAAGCCGTGGCGGAGGGGAAAAAAAGATCAATCTGGCGTGTGTGCATGTCGCAAATTTCGAGCTAGTTTTAGCTGTAGGCCGTCGTGTGTTTTGCTTCTAAACAAATTAGCTTCCGGACGTATTTCGGCCGCTTCGTCCTCGTTGTTCCCGGGCGTGCTGCGTCGTCAAGATCGAAGCTGCGCCAACAGATATAACATCTTCCCGTAAAAAATAAATAGATATAACATCTTTCACATCCCCTGGACTGCAATATTTTGTGTCAGAAAGAAAGAGACCAGGATGCCAGATAGGTGACAGCATATTACAACAATAGAATCTACTGGTATTATGATAATACTGGGATGGATTGTAAATCACCAGAGAGAAAAAGAGGCACTTATCGTGCAACCCAAGAGGTAACTCATCTAAAAACATGTTGCCCATCCAAAACCGGTGCCCGATTCTCCTCCACAGGCTGTTGGGCTTGATGGCCGGACCGGGAATATATGATTTCAATTGCCTGGCAGAGAAGGAACATGATCAAGGTGCTCTGATTTAGGTATTATAGGTTCAAAGTTGTTAGTGTTGCATTATACTAATAGTGAATTTGGGTACTTTTAAATACATCATTATGTTGCTGCAATTAAGAATGTAAATGCCTTTCATTTCTTGTATTATTAATGCAGGAAGAAATGTTGCAGAAGCAAAAGGAACCCATAGAGGAGGGTGAAGTACCTTTAACAGAGCAACAGATTTGCGAGCATGTGCTTGGTAAGGCATATGGTTACATCAGAGGTCGGGGTCATGGACCAAAACCAAATAGAAGGGCTTACTCAAGCGCATCAAGCTCAACTCAGCATGTAGTGGAAGAATTGGCCTCTACAAAGGAGATTGTTGCTACACAACAAACTCAAATTGAGGCTCAACAATCTCAACTTGAAGCTCAACAGAAGAAGACTGATTGGCTACAAAGTGTCGTGTCTAACTTGGTTGGCATTTCACCTCCTATGGACGGCACTACTGCAACAGGGCTAGGTTTCACAACTGAGCGGCCAATGCCATCTGACGGAATAGGTATGCAACACATCAATCTCAACTTATTTTGTCATTTTTATTCACTGAAAATATATGTAGCATATTGCTTTTGTTAAAGCATTCCAATTTCTGACACAGGTTTGCTGATGTCTAACACTGTACAAAGGATGTCAAGTTTTCCAAGATCATTTGCAAGGTAATGTTATTTTTCCCATGCTCTGGTACTTTAGATGATGCCTCCTACACCTGCAGCTTGCTTAGATATAACAGTGTACTTGGTATCAAGATCTTCTAATCACGATAGTTCTTGCTAATAATTCTGTAACGGAAAATGAAGATACTCATCATGAATATATGGACTTACAAATTCCAATGTATAGCTAGTAATACATGTATACATTTTCAACAGTCATTTGAGGCCAGGATATAGACCTACTCCAACTTCTTCTTCTGATGGAAATGGTATGATCAGTTTGCCTCTACTTCAAACAATCAAAACACTATGTGATTTGGCAAATTTCTTCATGATCTTAATCTTGATGGCCCAAATTTGTGAATCACAGGCTCTCTGGTGTCGGATGGAGGGTCTAGGTATTCATGATCAGTGCTACCTTCATTTTATGTTGGTTAGTTGCCTTTGTCTACCATCCTTTTCATTTTTCTACTGACATACACAAAGCAATTATAGATTTGGTGGAAAACCAGTAGCTAACAGCAAGTTGATGATTTTCGAGGATCCTTTATAGATTTCTTGTGTTCTCGGTCGTGGCTGATTGTAGATTTTTGTGGTGAAACTTTGGCTGCTGACATGATGGTATTGTGGTTTAGAGACACCACACCATTATGTCTAGCGTTAAAATGGATACTTTCTTTTTGCGGGTAGAAACAAACAGATTCTACCCAAGTGATCAGTGTATGTGTTAACCTTTAGATTGACTGGATTAAGACTTGAGTCCAGTAGGAAAGTGAAACAAATACGAGTAGATAGCAGAAAATATCTAACGAATGATCTTCAGTGGTGCCATCTCTGACGATTTGGCTGATATTTTTAGGGTTGTGCCACTAGATGAAACTTTGGCTGCAGAAATGGTGGCGTTGTAACCTGAAGAAAATAGCTACATATTTCTATGCCTGTTATCATCCACAAATGAGCTTTCATAACTGAGACTGATAGTAGAAATTAAAAGTAGGTAGGTGGCGCACTTTCCTGTGTATGTGTGTAGTTTTTCTTCCTGTCGATGTTGTTGAGCTTCTGAGCTATGGCAAAGCTGATCAAGTGACTGGCAATTTGGTTTCTCCAGCTTAGTTTGTTGGCATGCTTGCAGTCTTTCTGATGTTTCTCATGTCTGATGTTGTTAATGAGATAACATGTGCTCTGGCCACCATTATATAGGAGATGACCTTGGAGGAGCAGCGGAAAGCAATACTCGAGCTAAAGACCGAGAAGAGAAAACTATTGCCTCTGCATTTCTTGCACATCTAGTAGACTATGTTGGATCTAAAGAAAATTCAGTGTACAAATGCTAAATGTAATGTTTGGATCATATTGGGGTTTACTGATTGGATCATATGTTCAGATCAGTACTAAAGATGGTACTGTACTTTGCAAATGCTAGAGTGGTATTTCCTACTTGCGAAACAAAATTCAGATTAGCATGTAATGTTTGGATCTTAAGTGTACAAATGTTGATTATGAACTTCTTATTGTCAAATGTCTAAAATTCTGAGATTTCTTGCATACTGTTAATGTCAGCGTGTGACAATATATTGTACCTATGATATAGTTGCTTTCTCATGCCTGTAGTTACCAAGGTTTACAATTTTTTGGTTACAAAAGATGTCTAGTCTCCAACATGTAGCTGGTCTCTACATTCTTTTAGTCACCAAGCCTTGGCTGGTCACTTGATATCTCTAGCCACTAACCATGTACATGGTGGTTGTACATTTTTAGCAACCAAGTCGTCCATGGTCTCTAGATATCATTAGTCACCAAGTCTCCCTTGGTCGCTAGATGCCATTAGTCACCAGATTTGGTTGGTAGCTATTGGTATGACATTTAGTGACCAGGGTTCTCAATGTTGGTCGCTCAATATCTATAGCGACTAGACTATAGCCACCGCGAAGCGGCCAAGTAGTGTTGGTACCAGTAGACCACCAGCGACCAATTTTGTACTTTTAGCAACCGATCACCTTGGTGGCTAAAACTCATATCTCTAGTAGTGATATAGTCCATAGGTAGTACTCCCTCCATTTCACAATGTAGTGCATCCTCTATCCACGTGCTTCAACTTTGACCGTAAATTTAACTACCAAGACCGATTGCGGCAGGAGCAAAAATTATATCAGTGAATTCGTATTTGAAAGAATTTTTCAATTATATAATTTTTTCTTCCGCCGCAGTTGGTCTCGTTGGTTAAATTTATGGTCAAAGTTGGACCTCGGGAAGCACGGACACATTATATTATGTAATGCAGGGAGTAGTACATATGTAGGATTAGGGATATAGACAGAAAAGCATCACTAATTTCCTCCGCCTCTGGGTCGCAGCACGTGCTTGCAGCAACTAAAATCAATAGAGGTAGGTTTATGTTAGCCTCGTGCACATGCAATAGGCACAGCATTATATTCCGTGAACAATGAACTGACGACAGGCGGCCTAAACTAGTGCCTTCACCAAGAAAGATACATGGGGAAATTTGAAGTGGTTCTCACTCGAAGCATGTGATTCTCGCTCCATGTTATAGTGCCTTGAAGTGGATTTTGAATAATGAAGAAAGCTTTATGTCTTCCTCATGGTGGTTGCATATTTTCAAAAGCAAGACTCACTGCATCTTGCTCGGCAAGGTCGCGCGACCTTGAAAAAGTTCACCATTTATCTCTTCAAATTCAGAAACGGTTGGAGATAACACGTTCAATGCGCCATATATTATTTTCTTTCATAAAAGCGAAGATTTGGTGATCTTATGGTCACTACTTTTGGACAGGCGGTACACGTATTAGAGGAACATACTTACATTGTTGATTGTTTATGGCGATGTATCAAATGGTTCTCCCTCATTCTTGGCAATTACTTATGTTACAAATTACAAAGATGAAATTCACATCGGATGACCATCCACACAACTAGTTTAGCTCAACTAAGGAAACTGAAGAAAAAAAGAGAGGTGACATTCCTCTTGCTCTATAAGATTCCACATATTCATCATTTTGTTTGTAGCACAAATAAATAAATAAATAAATGAATAAGGCAACGCCACCTCTCTTTTGGTTCAAGCAAGACTGGCTGCATCTTGCTATGAGCTTAAAAGTAGTAGCAAGGGCAGTTTAAGTGTCCACGGCGATCTTCTTCTCCATCTCCTCGATGCGATCACATAAGAGCTCATGATGAATTAGTGAATCGTACTCCCTCCGTCCGGAAAAACTTGTCCCTCAAATGGATGTATCTAGCACCAAGTTAGTGCTAGATACATTCATTTGAGAAACAAGTTTGGGACAAAAAATTTCGGACGGAAGGAGTAGCATATATCTCAAGCTGGCGGACTCGATCATCGATGGCATGAGGATAGGGATGAGGAGTGTTGTTGAATCTTGCAAGAAATTTCTTTCGTCTCGGGGGCTGCATGGCGATGCGGGCGCCAATGATGAACTTATTGTGTCACTTGGAGTTCTCCTATTGGATGTCCTTCAACAAACCATGGATAGTGCAATAGTCCATGACGCAACCATGGATGGTCGTTGAATTGCTCTTGACAGAAGAAACGCGATCACCGGTACTAATGATTTTTACTGATCCGATACCCGGCTTTTTGGTTGCTTCCTCTTCCTCTTTATCCTCCGGCTCTTTCCATTAAACGAATATCGTCTGGAAATCTGAATTAAATCCATAAAAATGTGGGTATCACTGTCAAGTTTAAGACTTAAACCTTATGGACGTATGTTCAATGGGTAGATCCGGCAAGCAACAAAAGATTTAGAACGCAGCACGTGGCTTGCAAAGACTAAAATATAGATGTAGGTTTTCGTCGTGGAGCAAGTGAAGTGAGCAAGACCATCGTCCTTTGTCCTTGCCACTGGGCGAACACACAAACACATTTAGCACATGTCCTAGCCTTAGCTGCCGCTGGGCCCTAGCTTGTAAGACCGGCTGTTCAGTGTTAAGTCCGTGCGTACCGTTCAGACCACTTGTTAATCAGTCGGCATTGTCACCTGAGTCGATGACCCACAATCAAAGTAAGTAGCACTACTACTAGTAGTAACTTGCTTTTTCATCTGTCAAAGTAATTAATTTGTTTGTTTATGTCGTTGCCGCCGGACAGGCTTAGTTAATACTACTAATTGATTGTGGTCATCAACGGGAGCACAGCGATCTGCCCCTTGCAGCCTCCAAGGAGGCGCCACTTTTGTGTGGATCCAGACATCAAGTTGTTGATGATAAGCTCGCACTATATGAGTACTATGTGCACGAAAACTACATTCAACATATAATCCATAGGTAGTGTACCTATTGTAGGATCAGGGGTTTAGACAGAAAAGCATCGCTATTTTTCTCCGCCTCTGCGCCGCAGCACGTGCTTGCAACAACTAAAATCAATATAGATGTAGGTTTAGGTTAGCCTCGTGAACATGGAATAGGCACATCATTATTTTCCGTGAACTGTCTGCAAGTGGCCTAACTAGTGTCTTTACCTTGATAAAAACAGCGCTTATATTTAGACCCATCTGAATATCTGATCATGATACAACCTTTGATCGGAGGGTTGTGGATTGTGCGAGTGGCCAGAGGTAGATAGTATATGCGGAAATTTGAAGTGGTTCGCAGTCGAAGCATGTGATTCTAACTCAGCTCCATGTTATAGTGCCTTGAAGTTGATTTGCATAATTAAGAAAGCTTTATGTCTTCCTCATGGTGGTTGCATCTTTTCAAAAGTAAGACTCGCTGCATTTTGCTCGGCAAGGTCGTGTGCGCCCTTCAAAAGGTCACCATTTATCTCCTGAAGCTCTTGGAGATAATGTGTTAAACGTGCCATATATTATTTTCTTTCATAAAAGCAAAGATTTTGTGATCTTTTGGTCACTACTTCTGGACAGGCGGTATACACATTAGAGGAAACATACATACATTTGTAAATTGTTTATGGCGATTTATCGAATGGTTCTCCCTCATTCTTGGCAATTACTTATGTTACAAATTAGAAAGATGAAATTCACTTCGGATGACCATCCACACAATTACTTTAGCTCAACTAAGGGAACAAAAGAAAAAAAAAGAGAGGTGGCATTCCTCTTGCTCTATAAGATTTCACATGTTCATCATTTCGTTTGTAGCACAAATCAATAAAAAAGGCAATGTCACTACTCTTTTGGTTCAAGCAAGACTCGCTGCATCTTGCCATGAGCTTAAGGCTAGCTTCAAGGGCCGTTTAAGTGTCCTCAACGATCTTCCTCTCCATATCCTTGATTCGGTCACATCAAAGCTCACGATGAATTAGTGAATCGTTGGCATATATTTCAAGTTGGCGGACTCAATCATCGATTGCACGAGGATGAGGTGTAGTTGGAGTCTGCAAGAAATTTCTTTCGTCTCGGGGGCTGCACGGTGATGCGGGCGCCAATGATGCGCTTACCGTGTCACTTGGAGTTCTCTTGTTGGTGTCCTTCAACGAACCATGGATAGTGCAATCGTCCATGATGCAACCATCCACGGCTGTCAAGTATCGTGGATGGTTGCATCATGCTTGCTTGCTTGCTCTTTCTCTTTCTCATTTGGCATATATCTCAAGTGGGAAGAGCAAGCAAGAAGACGATATTCCCGGCTTCTTGCTTGCTTGCTCTTCCTCTTTCTCCTTTGACTCTTCCCATTAAACGAATATCGTCTGAAAATATGAAAGAAATCTAGAAAAATGCGAGTATCAGTGTTAAGTTTAAAACTTAAACCCTGATGAGCTGGTTCCACCACAAGGAACCTAACTGTGTGCCTGAAAACTACATCCACGTATGTTCAACGGGTAGGTCCGGCAAGCAACAAAAGATTTAGAACGTAGCACGTGCCTTGCAAAGACTAAAATGTAGATATAGGTTTTCGTCGTGGAGCAAGTGAGGTGAGCGAGACGATCGTCCTCTATGTCCTTGCAACTGGGCGAACACAGAAACACATTTAGCACATGTCCTTGCCTAGCTTAACTGCCGCTGGGCCCTAGCTTGTAACATGTGTGCGTGACTGAGACCAGAGCATCTCCAGCCGCGTCCCCAGCAGGCCCCCGAGGCCGTTTTTTAGCGCCGGCGCCGAAAAATCGGCCCAGTCGTGTCCCCACGAGTCTGTTTTTTGCCGGATTGGGTCAAAATTGGTGCCGGCGCACCCAACCCGGACCCGGCGCGCTGGGGGGCGCCCGGGGGCGCCAGCGCGAACGTTTTGGCGCAAAAGTGTAGTGGGACCGGCGCGTCAGCGAGACGAAGGCTGGTCGTCCTCATCGTCTCGGTTTTCCCGCGGGGAATCAATGCCAAGGCTGCCGCCGGTCAGCTTGCCATTGATTCACGGGCGGCGAAGTGCGGCGACGCCGCCCCGCCTTCCACCACGCGTTCGCATCACCGGGAGGATGATGGGATGGTCATCCTCATCTTCCTCCTCCTCCTCTCACTCCACTACCGGAGAACGGTCCTACCCCGACGGCCAAACCTATGCCTACGGCTGCTGTCGGCCTAGTTTGAGATATGACGACAGCCCAGTCCTGGCCGTCGGCCTACCCTGTCCGTCGGGTTACACGGAGCTATGCCGACGGCAGCCATCGGCACAGAACGGCTGTCGCCGTAGATTCAGACATGCCGACAGCAGCCGTCGGCATAAACCAGCCGTCGGCATACCCGTGGGCCCGGCGACCCCGCCCGTGACTGGCGGCTAACGCCGTCAACCCTATGCCGACGATCGGGATGGGCGGCCGTCGGCATATCTCCGCATGCCACGTCACCGATCCGCGGCGTAGGTATGCCGACGGCAGCCGTCGGCATAGGTGCCACGTCACCGATCCGCGGCACGGCGCCTCCCAAAACCCTGCCATTTCTATGCTATATATTTTTTTACATGCGTTTTTTTTCATATGTTTTTATGCTTTTTTTACATATGTTTTTATGCTTTTTAATATGTTTTTATGCTTTTTATGTATTATATGAATATATATGTAGTTTGTTATTTTTTCCATAGATTATGAATATATATATAGTTTGTATTTTTTTTCGAGCACATTAATACTGTGTCGTCATGTTCTTTTGAATATATAGGTCCTTATATTTTATTAAAATCAAAAACAGTTATGCGACAGAAGTTTAGTGGCGGTTGCAAACGCCCGGCACCCATCTCCGGAGTGTGACCCCCTGATGTCCGCGGTGTCCCCCCTCACGGACGGCACCGCCGCCAGCATCTGGAGGGCGGAAAGAGCCGCATCGGGTCTATACGGAGGGGACGTTGCTCCCAAGTGTTTCTATGGGATGACCTACCACAACCGGGTGGTGTTGTGGCATGTTAGAAGAGGCGGCACGCATCTCTGGGGCGTGGCCCCCTAACAGACGGCGCCACCGCCGGCACCTGGAGGGGGAAAACGGACGCATCGGGTCTACACGGAGGGGATGTAGCTGTCGGTTTGGCCCGGATGTTGCTCCCAGGTGTCCCTCTGAGCTGACCTGACACAACCGGGTGGAGAGGTCCACTGTTCAAAGCCTGTCCGTGGAAAGCCAAAGGGCTAGATCTCGTGGTCAACCGCCCCGGGGTTAGGCGGGACGGTGGCCCTAGGGGGGGGGGTAGCAATGCCACCGGAGCGTCGCACCGGCCCCTCATACATGCGGGGTGGTGTGGTGGCATGTCCGAAGAGGCGGCACGTGTCTCCGGGGTTTGGCCCCCCTCACGGACGGCGCCACCGCCGGCACCTGGAGGGGGGAAACGGACGCGTCGGGTCTACACGGAGGGGATCTTGCTGTGGGTCTGGCCCGGATGTTGCTCCAAAGTGTTCCTATGGGCTGACCTAACACAACCGGGTGGAGAGGTCCACTGGTCAAAGCCCGTCCGTGCAAAGTCAAAGCCTGACCGCCGCCGACACCTGGAGGGGGGAAACGGATGCGTCGGGTCTACACGGAGGGGATGTAGCTGTCGGTTTGGCCCGGATGTTGCTTCCAGGTGTCCCTCTGAGCTGACCTGACACAACCTGGTGGAGAGGCCCACTGTTCAAAGCCCGTACATGGAAAGTGAAAGGGCTAGATCTCATGGTCAACCGCTCCAGGGTTAGGCGGGACGGGGGCCCTTGGGGGGGGGTAGCAATGCCACCGGAGCGTCGCACCGGCCCCGCATACACGCGGGGTGGTGTGGTGACATGTCCGAAGAGGCGGCACGTGTCTCCGGGGTTTGGCCCCCCTCACGGACGACGCCACCGCCGGCACCTGGAGGAGGGAAACGGACGTGTCGGGTCTACACGGAGGGGGGATCTTGCTGTGGGTCTGGCCCGGATGTTGCTCCAAAGTGTTCCTATGGGCTTACCTAACACAACCGGGTGGAGAGGTCCACTGGTCAAATCCCGTCCGTGCAAAGTCAAAGGGCTAGATCCCGTGGTCAAACGCTATAGGGTTAGGCGGGACGGGGGCCCTGGGGGGGGGGTAGCAATGCCACCGGAGTGTCGCACCGGGCCCTCATACATGCGGGGTGGTGTGGTGGCATGTCCGAAGAGGCGGCACACGTCTCCGGGGTGTGGCCCTCCCTCACGGACGGCGATGACACGGTAGTAGACATTGTGCAGTAACGATGCGGCGTGAATATTATTAAATACTCGGAGCGCGATAAAATCATGAGTTTTTCACACGACGTGGGCACATGTGCTATCAGACCGATGGTAATTTTTCATAATTTTCCGTGACGGAGAAGTATCTGAACACCTCCCTCTACGCGGATTGCTCTTCGCGCGTCTACGACTGTGGCCGCCGGCCTCCGGGGGCTAGCATGCCGCCAAATCTTGCGTAGGCGGCCTCTCAAAAGTCTGGAAGTGTTGTGGTGGTTGCAAACGCCTGACACGTGTCTCCGGGGTGTGCCCCCCCTCATGGACGGCGCCGTCAGTACGAGGGTCCGTGCCTGTAACCCCCCACCCCCCCTGCCGCTCCAGCATCCCACACCCAACCACACCTCCTTCGCCCATGGCCAACCTTGTACCTAGAGCCGTTGCACATTAAACAAGAGCCGCGCAGATTCCCGGCCCTTTCCCGTCTGCCCGCCACAGAGCCACCCGTGCCCCCATCTCCTTATGTCTCCCTCGCCTTCCACCCGCCCACCCCCACAAGACTCATCTCCTGCCGTTGAAATTCTCGCCACGTTTTACGTCTACGAATGTACGCACCTCGATGCGGCTATATCTCCCACGTGTCGAAGCACGACTTAGAGGCATAACCGCATTGAAAGCAATGTCGCAAGTGAGGTAATCTTCACACAACCCATGTAATACATAAGGGAAGATACATAGTTGGCTTACAATCGCCACTTCACACAATTACATGAATAAAGCATTACAACATCCAAATACAATCAAGGTCCGACTACGGAACCAAAATAAAAGAAGAACCCCAAATGCGACAAGGTCCCCGATCGACCCCAACTGGGCTCCACTACTGATCAACTAGAACGAAACAACACAAAGGACAAGATCTTCATCGAGCTCCTCCTGAGCTTGGTTGCGTCATCTGCACGGACCTCATCGGCACCTGCAAAGCTGGTTTTGGAAGTATCTGTGAGTCACGGGGACTCGTTATTTGCGAAGATAGTTCTTGTTGGTCTGGTACAGGACTTTTCTCCGAGGCCAAGCATCTATGTGCGTAGCTCTGGGCTGAGCCGATGATCAACAGACTAGTTTTAGCTTGCATGAAGGGTAACTCCCACGTGTCAGTACAGAAGCTCCATGGATGAGGGAAGCATTGTCAAGGGCTCGACGTATCTCAGCCATATAGTGTGTGTGCATAACCCGACTCTCACGGCTATTTATGCGGAGGGAGGCGACTTGAAGGAGAGAGGCGACGAAGCACGGTATGCGAGAAAAGTAGGTTGACCTCAAGATAGTGATCCACTGGTAGAAAGAGACCTACGATCGTCAAGCTCAGGTGACACCTTCATACATCGCCGTTACGGTCTTGTGCATGTCGACGAAGGCGGACACGCGTGGTTGGACCCGGTTGTTCACCTCTCTCCGGATCCTCCGCCGGAAGATGAGCGCACGACCGGCTCTTACCAGCAGCGCTTGTAGATTGGCATCGTGTATAACTTAGAGGATACGCAAGATTCAGGGTCTATACACTAGCAAGCAGAACGTTAACAAACTTTCTCGATCGACTTGTGGACTTTTGGGCCCGCAGTATGTGGCTCCCCGACGGGCATGGTGCGCTGTTGAGATGAAGTTCACAATTTCCGGCACCAATACGCAGGTGGAGAGGGCTGTCTCCGATACAAATCCCATACACGGTAGCCAACAGATCATCAGATCTCAGTGGCTAGATCTCATGGATGCAACTTCCCTGCTCATACGGAGGATGGTAGTTGTAGGACGCCGGCGCTCCCTGGGAGAGACATTCGATCATACTTGGGGAGTACAATGCACCGGCGGCGTCGCCACCGCCGCCTAACATGGGCATGGGAGTCTGTCAAGGTGATCCTCGACAAATGTTGTGCATTAGAATACCGACAAGAGTGGCCGAGACGAGGCGGATTCTCCACCGATCTCGGCGCCGACATCGCCGTGATAGGCAGCCTGCACATCATCTCGTTTCCCCCGCGATACGATGGCACGTTTCGCATCAGGGAGCTACAGGCAGCGCTGCCCGGGAGCCACCTACTATAACCAAGGTGTGCCACAGGGACGGCCAAAACGAGCGTCCGCACGGGTGTCTACATCGGCTTGGGAGTTGTGTACGCTAGTGACTCACTTAGTGGCACAGCCGGACTGGTGCCTCGCTTCGCGTAGTGTCGTTACCCTTTGTTGGCTGAGGGGGGTTGAAAATAAAGCATTAAGCACACTCGAGCGTGAAGAGTTCCACAATGGCTCTTCAGAGGTCCCCGAGAGGTTCGAAACGAGGGCATATCGAGACGAGGCGCAATGGTAAGACTCATCGTATAGGTTGTCAGCCATTGCCGCCTCCAGGAGGTTTTTATTACACGGGACCTGGGGTCAACGGCCTGGGGGTGCTCCAGATGTATTTAAGGCCCAACTGCCGTGAGGTGAACCGACTTTAGCACCAACTCATAGAGGCGTGAAAGCATAACGCCCGACTAGTGACGAACCACGTTACGATAACATGCCGGCAAGAGTGGAACAAAAACACCAGCATAGGCCAACGCCGGTGGTTCCTCCCTTTACCAAGTATATAGAGGTGGTCGACTGTTTCACAAGTTAAATAAGAGGTGTAGTCTGACGTGGATTTCGTGCCGGCATTTTGAGCGCCTCACATATCGAAAGTGTTCCAACAACTGAGACACAAGGCACGTCCACCTCGCACGTGTACTCTAGGAGGGCAGGAACAAGGAGACTCGCAGTCGGCTTCTCGTCTATGCACAGAGCATGGAACATACTGTCTAGTGTGAGACTAGGGCGGCCGTGCTTGCTAGCCAAGCTGTTCCTATGGCTGACCTAAACACAACGGGTTGGAGAGGGTGCCACTGGTTCAAGCCGTCCGTGTCAACAGTATGCCCAAATCAACGGTTTGACCGCTCTACCGACACCTAGAGCAGGGGGATGGAACTGAAGGCGGTCTGGTAGGTGTAGGCAATTTCGACTATGGGATGGTCAGCATTGTTGTGTGAGGCCGCCTGGCAAAGCGCGGAGCAGATAGTAAGTGATCTTTACACGCACGTGCGCTCACCTCATCTGCAGAAAGAGCGGAGCAAACTAGTGACACCTGAGCCACAACCTGAGTTGGAAGTAGGCCTACAGTGATATCTCAAATGCCCGTACAATGGGAAAGGTGATTTAAAGTGGCATTTTACTATCGCTCCTGAAAATCCCGCAAGGCTAGGTCGAAACGACCAGAGTCTTCCATGGTTAGAGAAAGACAGGGCAACGGGAACGCCTTGGAGGGGACGAACACGGGTCTCACAACACGACGGGTTATCGGAACCAAACCCGAAAACACAAACAACAGGAAAGGAGCAATACAACATAGTAAAACGATAGCCCAAACGTCACACAACTAGGAACATGGCAATGCAGCGATCAAGTACTGATTGCTATGTCCGGTTTAATGAAAGTCATTCGCACCGGATGCCACTCAACAGACTAATCGACAGAGCAAAACTTACACAAGTGTATTAGTTGATTGCTCATTATGCGACGAATTGCATCCTTGAAAACGGAACGGCCACGCGCTATTCATCTCAACTCTAGGGTACTGCTCACGTCTTCGACCATCGCTCTTAGTGCTTGCACGCGCCGGCCGGCACGATTGTAATGGTAGGGAAATGCATTGTACGCGAACATCGGGTTTACACGAGAGAGTGTGAGACATTCAGAGTTTTTTGAGACACGAAGATACTTTTTCTCCCCGCATTAGGTGTGTTTCAAGCGGCAAGATCGAGAGCAAGCATCGCGCTCGCACTGATGAGCTACCGGGCCCTGCGCCCCCACGCACACCTACCGGGAATCCGACGACCCTTCCGCGAATTCCCCCTCATCACGCTTCAATGAGCATTAATTTAAGTTTGGTACTGTTCTGCCCTAAACATCCATGATTTTGAGTTACTATAAGTGCTCACACATCAAAGCATTACAGCGAGGTCAGGCGCTCGAGCGACACATAGGCTCCAAATTTGACCCTGCGACCTAGGCCCACCAGGTCTCTACAGGCTGGTAAATATACCATGTTAAACTAGTGCATATTCTACCCCATTTACATATAAAGATTATTAGAATTTAGTTATCGGAATTAAATTTAACATGGCATAGGAGCAAATATGCAAACAACATTTTTAATTTCAAACATAGATGAAAGTTGGATATTATTAATCTACACAAAATTCTGAGCAAGTTTCATATATAAAACATTTTAATCCGATGCACGGTTAGTGAGTTATTAAATGCATGAACTAGGGGGACTATTCTGCAAAACTGGCAATCTCTGGATACCGGAAATAATAACAAAATTCAGGACGAGAAAAAATGAAAATATACGCCGAAATCTGACAGTAGGCCCAACAGGAGGAGAAAAAACTAGAGTGCGAGCACGAAATAACTGAGACCGACTGTTAAAAAGCATTAGAACAAATCCAAAATAAGATAATATAGAACCAATAAGAGATACGGCTTATAGCTCCATATGTGCCGTGCGCCATTGGTGCTAGACTGATGTCGGCGGCTTAGCCGTCTCGAAACACCTCTCTGGCCCTATCCATCCGGCTCGGAAGAGATGAGGTCCCCTGCACCCATCAGCTCTCCGCCGAGCCACTAAGACACGAGACCCGCTGCCTTGCCGGGGCCAGACACTTCGACTTTAAATATGGACTGAATTCACTGGAATAGTAAGTATTTGTGATTTGGTACAAGTCTTAGTGTTAGATGGAAGCAATTCAAGGCACTTGGTTTCTAAAATACTTAATGAAGCTTTTTTTTTACAATTTGACATGTTGTTTCATGTTCATTCATAATGTTGTGTCAATGCTTAATGTGAGGTGATGACCTAATTTTTTTCACTCGATGTAATTAACAGGATTTGTGGTGTTCCATCTTCGTGGAGTGACCGTCGACGTTGGAGGTGTTGGTCCACGATCGTCCCTCTCCTTTGATCGACTACATCGGAGGGTGAGCAACAATTCCATGACCTCGCCCACTTTTTTTCTATGTCACTAGATTAAATTTTCACATCAAGTCGCGTAACCTAGGTCTCCCGTCCGAAAGGGTTGCATCGATAAATATGCATTCAATTGCATATTTATCACCGCAGCTCTTTCGGATTGTCCAGCGCTTTCCACGGACAGCCCGAGGATGTGTAGATTGGGTACGTTGTTCATGCTCTACCCCGTTCCGAGACAGGATTTCGGCGGCGCCTCCCTGTTGTTCTCCGGATGCACATTCTCTCGGCATTTTGCTGAGACGTGTATTTGGAGAACAACGGGGAGGTGCTGCCGAAATTTTGTCTCGGAATGGGGTAGAGCATGGACAACATACTCAATCTACACATTCTCGGGTGGGATTAGGACCCATCTTTACCTATTAGAGATATAGGTGGATTAAATGTCGTTTCTCGTCAAGCTTGTAAAAAAATAAAATATTGATGTGACTAATTTAAATGAATCCTTAATTTTGTTGTGTGGCTTCCAATAAAGCAGATATGGCAGATAATCAGTGGATGTATAGTGGGTTTTTTCGTCGGAATCAAGTAACAACAGAGTGGGTCGAGAAAACTGATGTGTTTTTGAAAGAGATATTCCGTAGTCCAATGAGGGTGGTGCCAGAATGCCCGTGTGCCAAATGTAAGAGACGTATCCGCAGAGATAAGAGGGAGATGACTAAGCACCTTCGGACACATCGATTTATGCCCAACTTTAATATGCCGATAAACTTTGCCCAGCGGGACCGTGGTAGAGAGGATGTGATACGACAACGCGTCGCTGGTTATGAGGACGATGGGGTTAGATACATGCTAGATGATGTCTTTGTTGCACAGCCGACACCTCCGTCACATTCAGCCAATGAACGGGAGGAGCCGGAGGAAACCGCAAAGGCCTTCCTGGAAATCTTGGCCTCGTCAAAGAAATCTCTCTATGAGGGTGCCAAGCTGTCTGTGCTGGATGCCATCTCGCAACTGATGGCAGTCAAGGCTGAGTACGGCTGTAGCCGAGGTTGCTTCGAAGCATTTCTGGGAGTATGGGCTAATAGCCTGCCTGAGGGCCATGAACTGCCGAAAACCATGTAAGCTACGAAGAAAATCATGAAGGCGCTCTCCATGGACTATGAGAAAATACATGTTTGTCCAAAGAATTGCCTTTTGTTTAGGCATGAGTATGCGGATGATAAGTACTGTAGGAAGTGCAGTTCCTCTCGGTATATTGAGGTGGTCGATAAGCATGGTCAGAAGCAGCAGCTAAAAATCCCTGTGAAGGTTCTTCGATATCTTGATTTTATAAAAAGACTGCAGCGCCTTTTCGTCACCGAGGAGTCTGCCAAAATGATGAAGTGGCACAAGGAAGGGAAAAGGTACAATCCAAAAAAATTGTACATCCATCAGAAGGTGAAGCATGGAAGTCATTCGATATAGAGTACCCGGAGGAAGCAGCCGAGGCTGGGAATGTCAGAATTGCTATAACAGGTGATGGGTTCAATCCATATGGTATGTCGTCTAATCCATACAGCTGCTGGCCCATATTTGTTATTCCACTCAATCTCCCTCCCGACGCCATAATGCAACGCAAGACCATGTTCCCGTCGCTTATAATTCCGGGGCCTGAATATCCGGGGAAGAATTTGAGTGTGTTTATGCAGCCGTTGGTGGATGATTTGCACCATTCTTGGTACTTCCCGAGGTTGACATACGACCGGCATCTGCAGAAAAATTTCTTGATAAAAGTTTGGCTACAATATTGCATGCATGACTTTCCCGGCTATGCCCTGTTCTGCGGATGGTGTACAAGTGGAAAGATGCCTTGCCCAGTGTGCATGCAGGCCTTGATTTTCATTTGGCTGAAGAAGGGTGGCAAGTATGTTTCCTTTGACCTGCATCGACAGTTCCTTCCTCCAGACCATCCTGATAGGGAAGACAAGAAGAACTTCACAAAAGGCAAAGTTGTCCATGAAGTAAACGAGATTCCAACCTTTTGTGGTGCGGATGTTCTTGCTCAGCTAAAAGCTCTTAAGCCTGCCGGTGAAGGGAAAGACAAAGGCAAAGGCAAAGGCAAAGCCACAGGCGAAGACGAGGGCGAGGGCAAAGGTAAAGGGAAAAATGTTTTGAAGGATATGGTGAGACGCACAACTGGACTCACATTACCCCCTTCACGCAGCTTCCCTATTTCAAGGACCTCAAACTTCCATACAACATCGACGTGATGCACACCGAAAAGAATGTCGCAGAGTCCCTTTTTCACACGATCCTCAACATTCCTGATAAGACAAAGGATAATGTTAATGCTAGAGTTGATCAACAGAATATTTGTGATAGACCACGTCTACACATGCAGCCTCCCACAGGCAGTCGAAAATCTTGGTTCAAGCCAGATGCTGACTTCGTACTTAAAAAGGATCATAAGATGGAGGCATTCAAGTGGCTGAAATACGTCGTGAAGTTCAATGATGGTTATGCGTCGAATATAAGTAAGGGGGTCAATCTTTCAACGGGCAGAGTGACTGGGCTCAAGAGTCATGACTATCATGTATGGATTGAGCGGATTATGCTGGTGATGGTTCGGGGCTATGTTCTCGAGCGTGTCTGGCGTGTGCTTGCGGAGTTAAGCCATTTCTTCCGCACGCTTTGTGCTAAAGAAGTATGTCCTGAGAAGAAGAAAGAAATGCATAAGAATGTGCCGGAGTTGATATGCAAGCTAGAGAAGATCTTCCCGCCAGGCTTCTTTAATCCGATGACACATCTCATTTTGCACCTCGCGAACGAGGTATTGTTGGGGGGCCCTGTGCAGAATCGTTGGCAGTACGGCCCTGAGAGACAGAACAAGCATCTGAGACAGAAATGTGGAAACAAAGCTAAGATTGAAGCTTCCATAGCTGAGGCGGTTATCCTAGAGGAGGTGGCAGACCTCAGGACAGCCTACTATCCGGATCATGTTCCCACGTTGCACAATAAGGTGTCTCGATACAATACAGAAGAACCCAAGTATAAACCCAAGTTTCCTCTATTCATCGGGCAAGGTGGCAGGGCTGGATGCTCGACACCTTATCTCATGCCATGAGATGAGTGGGAGGATGTCATGTTCTATATCTTGCACAACATCAAGGAAGTTGAGGATGAGTGGATGAGGTAATACCTTTTTACCATTCTTTTAGTCAATTCATTATGTTCACTTTGCCTAGTTCTTATACCACTTTTATTATTGTAGTCGATTCGTTGAAGAAGAGTGGACGGGAATGCTGCCTCCGACTGAAGCGAAGGCACTTGCTCTTCTCCGAAAGGGTACTGATGGAAGGAAAAATTTCGTTGCGTGGTTCATGGAGAAAGTAATTTTTCACACTTCACTATTACCTATTTAAATTAAACTCATGCACCCTATAATTTCATTAAACTCATGCACCCTATAATTTCAATTAAACTCATGCACCCTATAATTTCAATTAAACTTGTAGGGAAATGATCCGACTGAATCAATGGATGAAGAATTGAGATGGGTTTCCATGGGTTTTGACCCTTCCGTCATGACATGCCAAAAGTATGATGTGAATGGGTATCGCCTCCATATAGAGGAGCACCAGAACAGTTGGCCTGATCCCAAAACCATAAATACCGGAGTCTTCACTGAAGGAGATAATAAAGTAGATTACTACGGAAGGGTAGGAAAAATATACGAGCTTACATTCAAACGTGGCCGCGAACACCTAAGTCTCACTGTGTTCAAATGCCGATGGTTCGACCCCAAAAAGGGTCTGAGACATATGCCTTCTGTTGGTTTAGTTGAAGTTAAACCATCAACCGTCTATGCCGGAGCTGATCTCTTTATCGCCGCTACCCAGGCCACACAAGTATATTATCTACCTTACCCATGTCAGAAAGAGTACCTAAAGGGTTGGGAAGTTGTGTTCAAGGTGTCGCCACATGGTAAGCTACCGGACCCGAACGATGATGATTACTACAACATAAACCCCATGACATACGAGGGAGTGTTTTATCAAGAGGAACATGATGACGTGGTCGGAAACAACGAGGACGATGACTTGGGTTATGTTGACCTGGACCCAAACGACGACGACGCACGGATTGATGGCGAGGCAGTTGTGAATCAAAGAGACATAATTATGCTTGAAAAGTTAAATGAAGACGCTGACGATGAGGAAGAGCCTCCACCTCCGTCAGACAACGAAGAAGATATGCGTGATAGTGATGATGAGACCGGTTCACAAATAGATTACAATAGTGATGATTCATATGGGTTCTAGAAAATGTATGTTCTTTTAATGATCATTACAATAGTATGCTTAATGTGCTCTTCTGTTATTAATGTTTTTCCTGTATGCTTGTTTATTTGATATCCTTACTAATTGTTTATTCTCTTCTCAATGCAGGTTTGCTAATCATGGGCAAGTCCAGCGGCGCTAGTTTCCTCAGAAAATTCAAAGGACTTACTCGGAGTGGACGAGCCCACAAGGTTCCCTCCCGACTACGCGAGGATGACACCTCACAGGGAGGTGGAGGGGTCGGGGGAGGAGACCCTAGAGGAGGAGGCGGTGGGGGAAGAGCCCCTAGAGGAGGAGGCGGTGGGGGGAGAGGTAGCCGGAGCAAAAAACTCCGGGCCGTGTCCGAAATAGGAGGGTCTTCTTCGATGCCCTCCTATACAGAGGCACCTTCTGAGTCTGAGGAGGAGGAGTATGTTCCTGATGGTGAGGAGGAGGAGGGCGAGAAGGAGGAGGCCGAGGAGGAGGGTGAGGAGGAGGGCGAGGAGGGTGGTGGAGGGGAGGTTGATCCCGAGTTGTGGGGTGACTTGCCACCTGGTGCTCCGCAGGGGTGGCTGCGTGGTAATGCCGGACTACCTACACCACCTTCTATCGAGGCGCACAAGTGGCTCATTGAACCTGCGGGGACAGATTAAGTGCCTCTTCATCATATTTTCAACACATGACAACATTTTCTTATTGTACACATGGCAATCCTTTGATTCTTTTGCAGAAACTGGATCCTTCGCGGAAAGGGCCGTAAACCGAACGGCCTTATCACTGTCCTGTTGAAGGAGTTTTAGCCTGGCCTATTCTGGCCGCGGCCAGACAGGGACCCGCAGCTGCGGGTTTGGCCACGAGCTGGGCCCACTACGAGGCTTGCAGCAACGCGGAGTACGGAACGGCCGCTAAGGCCGTGATCACCAAATTTTGGGTAAGTTCTCTTCTGAATCACTTGTCTTCAGTTTCGTTCATAGTTTATCATTGAATCACTCAACTCATGCCTTGTTTGCTTCTGGTTTATGCATGATTGCAGCAACTCTATAGAGTTCTTGACGAGCACAAGGCCAGAGCCGACGTAGTCTTGCTTGCGGCTGCGAAGAAGAAAGCTCGTCAGTTGTAGTACGAGGTGCGCTGGGTTGCCATCTCGCAGTACTACCACATCTACCTGCAATAAAAGATGACCAAAACTCAAGCGCAGAGGCAACGACTTACCTTGAACAGGGAGCAGTTCATGATGGTAACTATTACTAACTTATCATTGTTTCAAGCAGTCAACTATATGTTTCGTGCTCACATGTCATGCTTCCAAAATTTGCATAGGTTGTTCCTCGTTGGTGCTATGGAAGGCATGATGGATGGGCGAGTTTGGTGGATAGGTGGCTCGGCGACGATGCAGAGTTTGCTGCCAAGAGCATCAAGGCCCGGGCTAACCGTGGAAAAGACGGGACACACGGCCAAGGAAACAGGAACCACTGGGGCTTCAAGGCCATGAAGGTATATCTATATGCATGATGCATTTTTGTTCTTCTTTACCGTCATGTTCTTATGTATGGCTAACTTCTGTTTGACGTTGCAGGAGGACAAGTTGAAGAGGCCGCTCTCAGACATTGAGTCGTGGAATCTGGCCCGCGAGCGGAGTCATCCCAAGGAGGGCGAGAGCCAGTACTACGGCAAGACCGAGAAGCACCTGGAGTCTTACACTCAGCACTATCAGAAGTTGCATCCGGATTTTCCTGTTCCTGAGGTCGCCCAGTCTCAGATCGACGAGTGGCCATCCAGGGGAAGTCACATGGCCGGTATCCGTGTTTCGATGGCTTGATAACTCCTTCGATCTCGTACACACGGCTTCGGTCTACCAACCCGAGCCAGTTAGAGAGTACGGGGCGTTCACAGACTCCCTTAGCCCGCCAGCATGCTGTAAGTACTTCCCCTTTATCTTTTTCTCTCTAGCATTCTCAGTTCATTTTCAGCATTGCTCACTTAGAAACAACCTAAATTATGTAGGCATATAAGGCCTTTGTCGAGCATAGGAATCTCGAGGTGCGAGAGTACTTGCAACGAGTGAAGGCAAATGATGATTACAACCGTCAGATGATGGCGGTTAGTTTTGCCCTCTTAAAACCAAGCTAAATTTTTGCACTTTCATTCCTTCTGACTTTCTAGTTTGCTTGTTTAACTAACATCCAAGCTATGTTGGCGTCTTGGAGTAACCGCACGGATCCACCACAAATGGGACCCCCACCACCACCTGCGGGAGAACCCCCACACGTGCCCACGTTCGATGAATGGGTGACACTAGGCAGTGATAATCCGGTTAGTACATTTGCCTAACTACTGACAAACTAGTTCTCGTTCATTCAACACTATCATATCATATTTACCGTTAGAATCTTCTCTCAAACATGTAGGGGACCGGTGGCTCGACTCCTGCTCCGTCGACCCCAGTCACTCCGATCTTCCAGAGTGATGGTGGTCGCGGTGGCGGTTTTGGCGGAGGTGGTCTTAGCGGTGGTGGTCTTGGTGGTGGTGCTTTTGGCGGAGGTGGTCTTGTTTGATGTCATGATGATTCCGTGCATGTGGCCGTCGTGCCATGCCTTTCATGTTGCTACTTTTATTATGTTCCATGTCTTGCACTAGTTTTATGTTCATGAACTTTCGCCGGTGATGATCTTTAGATGATGATGATGAACTTGAGTATGTTTAGATGATGATGATGAACTTGAGTATGTTTAGATGATAAACTGTCATATTTCTGCATAATTCTATATTATTCTGCTTTGAAATGCTGTCAAATGAATTGAAAAAGAGAAAACAGAGAAAGAAAACTATGCATATGGCAAAGCCGTCGGCATATATAAGCCCAGGAGATACCAGGACGCGCCACGTGGCAGAGATATGTCGACGGCAAAGCTGTCGGCATAGTTTTCGGTCTATGCCGACGGCTTTGCCGTAGGCATATCTCTGCCGCCAGGAGAAACCAGGGGCCGACACGTGGCAGAACTATGCCTACGGCAAAGCAGACCTGCCACCAGGAGGCACCACGGGGTGCCACGTGGCAGAGGTATGCCGACGGTTTGGCCGTCGGCATACCTCATCTATGCCGACGGCCAAACCGTCGGCATACCTCTGCCACGTGCAATTCCACGATTCGCCCGCGCTTTTGACGGCGCCGTCCGTTGCCGTCAGACGGAAAACAGTGCCGACGGCTATACTATGCCGATGGCTATACTATGCCGACGGCTGACGCCGGGCCGTCGGCATAGGCGCCTATGCCGACGGCTATACTACGCCGACGGTCTGACAAGACTACGCTGACGTGATCTACGCCGACGGGTCTATGCCGACGGCAGCCGTAGGCATAGATCTATGCCGACATCATAGGACCTATGCCGACGGCCCTGGGCCGTAGGCATAGTCCGCGAGTCCGGTAGTGCTCCTCCGGCGCGCCGGCGTTGGTCAGCGTCAAGCCAGAGCCGTCCGAGACGCCGCTCGGTAGGCGCACCCGCGGCGCCGGCCTCGTCATCAATGGCGGCGGCCATGGCTCCTCCTCGCCTGGTCAAGCCGAAGAGGGAGCCAGGGCTGGCGACGGTGAAGCCGGAGCCGGGGCTCGCCGCCGTGAAGCCGGAGCCTACTCTCGCTGAGGAGGCCGACGAAGAAGAGGCCGCCTTGAAGTGGGCGCGCGAGGACTACGCGCCCTGGAGGAGATCACCGAACGCCGCCGCCGTGAAGCAACGCGCCGGGGCGAGGGGTCGAGCAGCGGCGCCGACCGTATCAAGGAGGAGAAGCAGGAGGACGACGCCGGCGACGACTACGCCCTGCTCAGTGCCTACTTCGGCCCGTAGTTTAGGGTTTTTCCGTCCATTTTATTCGTGTAAAAAACGTCTAAATTTCGTCGAAATATGTCGTGTTTGTTGAAATTTGGCCGTGTTTGCTGAAATTTGACCGAACTGTGGGGACGTTTAGGGCCCGACCTGGAGGCGACGGCTCGGGACGTGCTCACCCCCACGCCGAAAAAAACACCGGCTCGTCCCCAAACGGCGATTTTCAGCACGTCTTAGGAGTGCAACGGCTGGAGATTCTCTCAGTGTGAAGTCCGTGCGTGCCGTTCAGACCACTGTTAATCAGTTGTCACTGTCAACCTTAGTCGATTGCCCACAAGCAAAGTAATTACTACTAATAACTTTCTTGTTCATCTGTCAAAGCAATTAATTTGTTTGTTCATCTCGTGGCCGCCGGAAAGGCTTAGTTAATACTACTAATTGATTGTGGTCATCAACCGGAGCACAGCGATCTGCCCCTTGCAGTCTCCAAGAAGGCACCACTTTTGTATGGATCCAGACATCTAGTTCTTGATTATAAGCTCGGAAAATACCCAATAGTTCCTGGTTGTATATGCATCCTATATGGGGATTTTTAAAAAATATTTTTATAAAAAGTCAAAATAGGTAAGAACTATTTTGACAATACACTTGACTTACTTTTGCACTAGTATATAATTTTCACGAAAAAGACAAAAGTTGACCTCACAGCAAAAAAGACAAAATTTATTTGCTATTATAGGTCACTATTCACACTATTTTAGCCAAAAATTTGTCTTTTTTTAAAGAAGTCAAAGGGATATTTTCTTTTTGTGGATTTTTTCTTACGGGTACAATAGAAGGTCAAGTTTATTTCAAAAATATTTTCAGGAATTTTTGACTTTTTGTTGAATTACTATTTTTTTCTCATATAGGGTGTATATGTTCCCATAGACCACAAATCCTCCTCCTTATAAGCTCACACTATACTAGACTAGCCATAATGGGTAGTAACATAGACGGGTAACATGCATATGTTACTAGTCTATATTACTACCTCTATAGTGGGGAGTAACATATATTTGGTAACACACAACACTTTATTTATTAGGCTATACTCATTTTGCCTTGATATGTGTGATGTTACTCATACTACTAGTAACTAGCTATGTTAGCACTTTTCTCTTTTTTTTTCATTTATTGCTTGCCACATCATCCATTTTATCTAGATATGTGTGATGTTACTATCTATGTTACTCCCACTGTGGATAGTCTTAGTATTATGCGTGCGAAAACTACATCAATATATGTGGAGTACATTGTAGGCGGCCTCGATCATTGATGGCATGAGGCAGCAAAACTTCGCTAATTTCCTCCGCCTCTGCGTCGCAGCATGTGCTTGCACAAATTATAATCAGTAAGTACAGATGTAGGTTTAGGCTAGCCTCGTGCACATGCAATAGGCACAACATTATTTTCCATGAACTGTGGGTAGACGGCCTATACTAGTGTTTTTAACTTGATACAACCTTGATCGGAGGGTTGTGGATTGTGTGAGTGACCAGAGGTATCGGGTGATCAGCCAAGGAAGATATATGTGGAAATTTCTGGCAGTTCGTCATCAAAGCATGTGATTCCCACTCCATGTTAGAGTGTCTTGAAGTTGATTTGTATAATTAAGAAGTCTTTATGTCTTCATCATGGTGGTTGAATCTTTTCAAAAGCAATACTCGCCGCATCACTCGGCAAGGTCACGAGCGCCCTTCGAAAGTTCACCATTTATCTCCTGAAGCAGTTGGAGATAACACGTTAAATGGGCCATATATTACTTGCTTTCATAAAAGCAAAGATTTTGTGGTCTTACACATTAGAGGAAACATTTATAAATTGTTTATGGCGATTTATTGAATGGTTCTCCCTCATTCTCGGGGATTACTTATGTTACAAATTACAGAGATGAAATTCACATCAGATGACCATCCACACAATTGCTTTGAGCTCAATTAAGGAAACAGAAGAAAAGGAGGTAATATTTCTCTTGCTCCACAAGACTTTACATGTTCAACATTTCGGTTCTAGCACAAATAAAATATAGGCAATGCGATCAATATATGGTTAAAGCAGGCCCTCGGCATTGGAATCGATCGGTACCAAATTATCAATATAGGGTTTCAGTGAACTGCTACACTATGGACTTGGAGACCATCTGAGTATTTATGATGGAATCAGTTTGGCATTGGGGTAGACTGTTCCCACGCTTTAGTAGAATTTGGGATCAGCCTCATACTCTGCCACAAACCAATGGCGAAGCCAAATGTTACATTTGGCAACACTATGTGCCTACATTGTTGGTGACCTTAAAATATAAGGTCCCTCCCAATGCTCTACCCTGTACAGGTGCTAAGCCTGCCACATAGGCAATAATCATACGTGGCATGTTAGTTAAAGATGAGAGAGAGAGAGAGAGAGAGCAGATTGGTAACCCCACGAAGAAATGAAGCCAGGCGCACAAACCTAGGCAGAACGCAGTTAATACGATCCCGTGTGCAGCGCTGCTCCTTTCCCCTTCTTCTCCCCGCGAATGACCAGGCCATGAGTTACTCAAATACCCAAGATACTCATCCCTTGACAATTCAAATGGGACATTTCAATATTTCAGTGGGGCGGGAGTGCCATCGCGGCTCCTCCATGAGGACCATGAACGAGAAGAGGATGATGAGGACATGATAGAGAGGGAGCGGGAGACTTGCCGTGATCCCATGCGGCAAGTGCCAGATGAACACGAAACTCTTCGGTTTCGCGACTCTTGAGCGGGCTGCATCTAACGATGCGACCTACTTGTAGCCAGCCAAGGGGATGGCAGTATCGGGGAGGACGAGGGTCTCGGTGGCGTGGATGAGGCAATCACATGGTGGTCGCCGTGGCGATGCCATCACGTGGGGCCGAATAATTCCCATCGAAGGAATCCAACATGGTCCCACTTGTCAGTGAGACCGGGGACTGCTGACATCACTGCACATGCACATTCGGCTACCGTCGTGTAGTCGTGAAATGAGCGAGATGACCGCCGTCTTGCCAATGAGCACGCACATGATGGAGCATCTTCATCACATGTCTTAGCTTCCCTCTCTAACTTCTTTCGTCTAGATTTATTATGCCCCCTCTTCTTTTGGGTCAAAATTTTACCATAATTTCAACTAATAAAATACATATTATATGACACAAAATTATACCATGCAAAGCCTCTTTCAAATACAAATATAATAGTATGCTTATTGTAGTATATATCTCATATTTTGGAAGTTATACAGGTGGTCAAACCTTGCCCCAAAATAAAAGGGGGGGGGGATTAAACCCGGATGGTGACTAGAAAAAGTCTTCCTCCCTTAGATCTCCACCGGTGAGCCCATGGATTCATCTTCCTTCTGCCTGCTGCTTCGGTCGCCAGTGGCTAGTGGCTAGTAGAGGAATCTTGGCACCTCGTGGTTTGCTAGAAGAGATAGGGCAACACTTGGGTGAATGGTGAGCTTCATCTTTGAGTCGATCTCTCAAGAACTGATCTTCCTAACCGTTCATCGGAATGGATTAGACAGAGCTCTAGCGTAGATTCCTGGTAGCTCATCGGGCAGTGAGGTTAGGGCTGGGATTCTCGTTGTGTGTATGTGGCATCGAGATTTAGTGTGAGGTTCTTTGGATCGATTCAATGGTTCAACTGTGATGGACTGTGATCCTCTGAAGCATGTGCACAAAGACTTCCCTGCTATCATCGGTAAGGCCAGGCTCACTTTGGTATGGGAGCTGCAACAGTGACATATCGACAACATGTTTTCATGGCGGAAGTGGTCGTTTAGTAATTCAGTGATCATAATATAATTTTTACTATGTTTGAGATACTTTATACTTCTGATAAACTTTTATAACAAATCCGAGTCTTTTCTTCGGAAAAAAACCCAGATGTGCAGTGCCAAGTCTGTACCCTCTCAACCACTGTTACTCATTTGTCACTGCCAAACGAGTTGATTGGTATCAATCATTTGCGTGTTCATATTGGCCAGTTGTTAATCATGTTCGTTTATCAGACAACTTTTGGTGGAATCTCAGAGGCCAGGTGTTAATCTAGTTTCCGCCGACTTTCAATCGGGCAGTGTCCTTCCGCCACCCGGACGAAGAGAGTGGTACGTGGCTGCGTTTGGTTTGTCATGCACATGTCTGGATTCACGCAGGGGCAGAACCCTGTTTATTTGGTTCCGGTTGGCCGAAAAACAAACGCCTAGATCGATCGTTGGATGGATATAGGACCGGAATGATAAAACACGTCCGGACTGCGTAGTTGAAACGAAAAGAGAGAGGATTCAGGTCCGCTTTGCAGATGCCTTTATTTAAAGGGTTGTTGCATTGTCATCATTTGGAGCAACGATCTGCCCCTCGCGGAGGCAACTTTGCAGAACTAGTCGATGATAGGCACGCACTGTAGTACCTTGTGCGTGAAAACTACATCTACGCATGGTCAATGGGTAGGTCCGGCAACAAAAGGTTTAAAGAGCAGCAGGTGCCTTGCAAAGACTGGAAGTAGAGAATATAGAGCAACTTCAACACCCGTCGACCCAAACGGACGGTGATTTTGTCTGTTTTTTATTTGTTTGGATCGGCACGGCAAACACCCATATCCGCTTCGGCGTTTGGTCGGTGCTTGCGTGCAATGCTGGTCCAACCCATTTTTTCAGGTCGCTTGAAAAAAAAACATAACACAAATATTTCAGAAAAAAATAAAAATATTACTTAAACATTAATGCCGGCCACAAAGGCCGGCGAGAGTCCATGACTCCACTTACATTAACTAAAACATAATTACACCTAAAACTACGAGGAGACGCGCTGTCCTAGGCGTTCTCGTCTTCGTCGTCGGGGCCGGTGAGGTCGATGAACATCGGCGCCAGGCCAGTCCAAGGGAACGCCGTCGACCAAGCTCGAGCGATGTCATCCGCCGCGGGCTGTATCGCCGCCACCGCCGTCTGGGATGGCCCAGCGCCGGCAAGGCGCGCCTCCTCCTCCTCCACCTCACGCTCTTCCTTCTTCGTGTCGCACTCGAGCATCTCGAGGTACTCATCCTCGTGGCGCTCTTCGGCCAGCCGTTGCTGCCACCACTGCTCGAGATAGGCCTGCTCCTGCACTGGCGTTGCCCGATACCAGACCGGTGGCGCGCTGACCCACTCGTGCAATTGCCCAGTCCACGAGTAGCGTTTGATGGGGGCCGGCTCTGGCTCCGGCTCAGCCTTGACAGGGGACGGCGGGCTCGACTGCGGCACAACACAGTCGCCGGCCGTGGAGAGTGCCATGGCCTCCACCATGCACGTCTGGTACGCCTCCTCTCCTTGCTTTCATGGAGGACATGCCTCCTCCTGGTCCTTGTCGGCGGCGGGGAGCCATGGCGAACGTCGCGGACGCCACGCCTCCTGGCCTCCTCATGCTCGAAGGCGAACCACCACTGCCACACGGGCAAGTCGAACAAGTACATCGGGTCGCGATGCTGCTCCGGCGTCAGCAGCTGCCTCTGGCGCCGCACCTTCTTCGCGTGCGCCCGCAACGACCGCGGCGCGGCTGGCACTGAGATCCTCTCTGGATCCAAGTGCCAGTCGTGTGGTAGCGTCACGTCGGGGTTGGGGAGGGGGACGCGGTGCTCCCAGTGCCACTTCGCCTGGTCCACTGGGACGGCGATGCGCTGCCTTGGCTGGCGGGAAGAAGACGTCAGAGGCAGGGGAAGCGTGTGGGAAGGGACGACGGGGGCCTTGCCCTTTCCCTTGCCGGAGAAGAGGCCCATTGCAGTGGCTAGGGTTTGTTAGGCTTTGTCGCCGACGGGCGAGCACAGTGATGACGAGGTGGGGATGGGCCATTTGGAAGCGGATGAGGACAGCCCCCGACCGCACGCTAGGATTAACAAAGGCCGACCACCGTCGCTGACGCGTGGGCGCATGGTGGGTGGTCGTCATTAATAAAGCTGAACGTGGTAGTTGGGCGGCCGTCAGGTGAGGATGCGACAGACACCGAGAGGACATGCGGCGAGTCCGCTTCGCGTCAACGCCGATGCATTTCAGCTGCAAATTTGGGTTGTAAATGGGTCCGCGCGGATGCGAACGGACACGTGTTGGGAATGGATCAGCATGTTGGGCCAACTCTTTTCTCCGCGACAATCCAAACGAACGGCGACGGACGAAATGGGACCTGCGTTGGAGTTGCTTTTTGAGTTAGGGCATCAACTATTTGATGCCCTCAAATATCTATGGACGTGTCCGTAAACATTCGATGAGGCGCTGATTATTCAATGTTATCCCTCACAAGACGGACACCGATTCATGCAACATGCAACGTTGATACATAGTAGTTCTACATTTTTACAATACAAGAGATCACTACAAAGTATTCTAGAAATTCCACTCCTTTATCTCGGAGGTGAGATCAATCACCCTGGAGCCGATGACCTCATCGTTATTGGCAACGGCCCGAATCAACGGCATCTGGACGAACCCACGAGACGGCAGATGAGTGGTAACGGCCTCCTCATTCTCCTCTTTGTCCTTGTTCCCAAGCTTTGCGATGCGGACGACGCAACGTGCATCATTGATGCAGATTTGACGGCGCTCGTGCTTGACCATGCGGGTGCTCTACCTGGACATGTGACCGTTCGGTTCTGGTCGATGACTTTAGGTCTACACAGAGAGTCGCCACAATTGTGATGTCCACGCGTTACACCTCAAGTTGCCCCTCTGCCATGCGTACAGAACTACTTCTTCGCCATCAGCATGTAGAAGAGACTGTTTCTGTGGCATCACAATTGTGCCATCTCCCTCCTCCACCAGCTCATCATCCTTCTAGACCTCCACCAGCGCCATGGGGTCGCCTTCCTCCTCATCCTCATACGCGTCCAAGCTCAGCTCAGAAGAGCTCGGAGGTTGGCCCGCCTCAATGCAGGCCTAGGGCCGGGCATCAGCACGTAGACCTCCATCTTAGTTTTGACACGGCACTCCAGCGTCAACATCTTGTACCAGGTGATTTTTGAACGGGACAATGGTGGCGGCAAACAACCACAAGAACAGGTACAAGCGGTGCTAGCATGGAAGTGTGGGAAAGAACGGGAAAATGGAACGGGTTGAATTTTGGGGAGGAGAAACCTAGCCGGCCTTTAAAGCTAAATTAGGCCCCTGGGGCGGCGCCACCAGCGGTAGGTAGGGGAGTCGGTGAGCCTCCAAAAATATGAAGTGGAGTACTCCCTCCGTTCCATAATATAGTGCATATAGATTTACTGAAAAGTTAAACTTTACAAACTTTAATCAAGTTTGTAGAGAAAAATGCATGCATCTAGAATACCAAATACATATCATTAGATGCATCACAAGATGTACTTTCATATTGTATATATTTGGTATTATAAATATAAATAATATTTTTTTATAAATTTGGTCAAAGTTTATAAAGTTTGACTTTTCAAAAAATCTATATGCACTATATTATGGAATGGAGGGAGTATGAAATAGTGGGCGTCATCTGGGTGTTTGTGTAGGGCCAGACCGTCCAGAGTATGACGTGACGGACATGGGCTTCCCTAGTGCACCCCCATTTGGGCCGGACCAAAGGAACATTCACATTGAAGACATGAAAGTGTCCGAACTGTGCCATCCAAACATAGAGAGGTTTGAGCGTGTGTCTTAGAGATGCCCTTAGAGCATTTACAGCTAAAAAGGATAAATATGTGAAGGAAATATGCTCTAGAGGCAATAATAAAGTTATTATTTATTTTCTTATATCATGATAAATGTTTATTATTCATGCTAGAATTGTATTAACCGGAAACATAATACATGTGTGAATACATAGACAAACAGAGTGTCACTAGTATGCCTCTACTTGACTAGCTCGTTGATCAAAGATGGTTATGTTTCCTAACCATAGACATGAGTTGTCATTTGATTAACGGGATCACATCATTAGGAGAATGATGCGATTGACTTGACCCATTCCGTTAGCTTAGCACTTGATCGTTTAGTTTATTGCTATTGCTTTCTTCATTACTTATACATGTTCCTAGGACTATGAGATTATGCAACCCCCGTTTACCGGAGGAACACTTTGTGTGCTACCAAACGTCACAACGTAACTGGGTGATTATAAAGGTGCTCTACAGGTGTCTCCGAAGGTACTTGTTGGGTTGGCGTATTTCAAGATTAGGATTTGTCACTCCGATTGTCGGAGAGATATCTCTGGGCCCACTCGGTAATGCACATCACTTAAAGCCTTGCAAGCATTGCAACTAATGAGTTAGTTGCGGAATGCTGTATTATGGAACGAGTAAAGAGACTTGCCGGTAACGAGATTGAACTAGGTATTGAGATACCGACGATCGAATCTCGGGCAAGTAACATACCGATGACAAAGGGAACAACGTATATTGTTTTGCGGTTTGACCGATAAAGATCTTCGTAGAATATGTAGGAGGCAATATGAGCATCCAAGTTCCGCTATTGGTTATTGATCGGAGACGTGTCTCGGTCATGTCTACATAGTTCTCAAACCCGTAGGGTCCGCATGCTTAAAGTTCGATGACGGTTATATTATGAGTTTATGTGTTTTGATGTACCGAAGGAGTTCGGAGTCCCGGATGAGATCGGGGACATGACGAGGAGTCTCGAAATGGTCGAGACGTAAAGATCGATATATTGGACGACTATATTCGGACATCGGTAAGGTTCCGAGTGATTCGGATATTTTCGGAAGTACCGGGGAGTTATGGGAATTCGTATTGGGCCTTAATGGGCCATACGGGAAAGGAGAGAAAGGCCTCACAGGGTGGTCGCACCCCTCCCCATGGGCTGGTCCGAATTGGACTAGGGAGGGGGGCTCCCCCTTCCTTCCTTCTCCTTTTCCCTTCCCTTTCCTTCCCTCCTACTCCTACTACTTGGAAGGGCTCCTAGTTCTACTAGGAAACGGGGAATCCTACTCCCGATGGGAGTAGGACTCCCCTAGGGCGCGCCATAGAGAGGGCCGGCCCCTCCCCTCCTCCACTCCTTTATATACGTGGCCAGGGGGCACCCCATAGATACAACAATTGATCGTTTGATCTTTTAGCCGTGTGCGGTGCCCCCCTCCATCATAGTCCACCTCGATATTACTGTAGCGGTGCTTAGGCGAAGCCCTGCGTTGGTAGAACATCAACATCGTCACCACACCGTCGTGCTCACGAAACTCTCCCTCAACACTCGGCTGCATCAGAATTCGAGGGACATCATCGAGCTGAACGTGTGCTGAACTCGGAGGTGCCGTACGTTCGGTACTTGATCGGTCGGATCGTGAAGACGTACGACTAGATCAACCGCGTTGTGCTAACGCTTCCGCTCTCGGTCTACGAGGGTACGTGGACAACACTCTCCCCTCTCGTTGCTATGCATCACCATGATCTTGCATGTGCGTAGGAATTTTTTTGAAATTACTATGTTCCCCAACAGTGGCATCCGAGCCAGGTTTTATGCGTTTATGTAATATGCACGAGTAGAACACAAGTGAGTTGTGGGCGATATAAGTCATACTGCTTACCAGCATGTCACACTTTGGTTCGGTGGTATTGTTGGATGAAGCGGTCCGGACCGACATTACGCGTATGCTTACGCGAGACTGGTTTTACCGTCGTGCTATGCACACAGGTGACTAGCGGGTGTCAGTTTCTGCAACTTTAGTTGAACTGAGTATGGCTACGCCCGGTCCTTGAGAAGGTTAAAACATCACTAATTAACTTGGCAAACTATCGTTGTGGTTTTGATGCGTAGGTAAGAACGGTTCTTGCTCAGCCCGTAGTAGCCACGTAAAACTTGCAACAACAAAGTAGAGGACGTCTAACTTGTTTTTGCAGGACATGTTGTGATGTGATATGGTCAAGACGTGATGAGATATAAGTTGTTGTATAAGATGATCATGTTTTGTTGAAGTTATCGGCAACTGGCAGAAGCCTTTTGGTTGTCTCTTTATTGCATAAGATGCAAGCGCCAAATAATTTCTTTACTTTATCGCTTTGCGATAGCAATAGTTGCAAGAGCAATAGTTGGCGAGACGACCATGTGACGACACATTGATATAGATCAAGATGATGGAGACCATGGTGTCATGCCGGTGATGATGGAAATCATGACGATGCTTTGGAGATGGAGATCAAAGGCACAAGATGATGATGGCCATATCATGGCACATATTTTGATTGCATGTGATGTTTATCTTTTATACATCTTATTTTGCTTAGTTCGATGGTAGCTTTATAAGATGATCTCTCACTAATTATCAAGGTACAAGTGTTCACCCTGAGTATGCACCGTTGCGAAAGTTCTTCGTGCTGAGACACCACGTGATGATCGGGTGTGATAGGCTCTACGTTCAAATACAACAGGTGCAAAACAGCTGCACACGCGGAATACTCAGGTTAAACTTGACGAGCCTAGCATATAACAGATATGGCCTCGGAACACTGAGACCGAAAGGTTGAGCGTGAATCATATAGTAGATATGATCAACATAGTGATGTTCACCATTGAAACTACAGCATCTCACGTGATGATTGGACATGGTTTAGTTGATATGGATCACGTGATCACTTAGAGGATTAAATGGATGCCTATCTAAGTGGGAGTTCTTAAGTAATATGATTAATTGAACTTAAATTTATCATGAACTTAGTCCTGGTAGTATTAGCATATCTATGTTGTAGATCAATGGCTCGCGTTTAGCTCCCCTGTTTTATTTTTGATATGTTCCTAGAGAAAACTAAGTTGAAAAATGTTAGTAGCAATGATGCGGATTAGATCCATGATCTGAGGTTTATCCTCATTGCTGCACAGAAGAATTATGTCCTTGATGCACCGCTAGGTGACAAACCTATTGCAGGAGCAGATGCAGATGTTATGAACGTTTGGTTAGCTCAATATGATGACTACTTGATAGTTTAGTGCACCATGCATAAACGACTTAGAATCGGGACTTCCAAGACGTTTTGAATGTCATGGACCATATGAATTGTTCCAAGAGTTGAAGTTAATATTTCAAACAAATACCCGAGTTGAGAGATATGAAGTCTCCAACAAGTTCTATAGCTAAAAGATGGAGGAGAATAGCTCAAGCAGTGAGCATGTGCTCAGATTGTCTGGGTACTACAATCGCTTGAATCAAGTGGGAGTTAATCTTTCAGATAAAATAGTGATTGATAGAATTCTCTAGTCACAATCACCAAGTTAGTAGAACTTCGTGACGAACTATAGTATGCAAAGGATGACGAAAACGATTCCCGAGCTTTTCATTATGATGAAATCGATGAAGGTAGAAATCAAGAAAGAGCATCAAGTGTTGATGATTAACAAGACCACTAGTTTCAAGAAAAGGGAAGGAAAGGGAACTTCAAGAAGAACAACAAGCAAGTTGCTGCTCAAGTGAAGAAGCCCATGTCTGGACCTAAGCATGAGACTAAGTGCTTCTACTGCAAAGGGACTGGTCACTGGAAGCGGAACTGCCCCAAGTATTTGGCTGATAAGAAGGATGGCAAAGTGAACAAATGCTATATTTGATATACATATTATTGATGTGTACTTTACTAGTGCTTATAGCAACCCCTCGGTATTTGATACTGGTTCAGTTGCTAAGAGTAGTAACTCAAAACCGGAGTTGCAGAATGAATAGAGACTAGTTAAGGGTGAAGTGACGATGTGTGTTGGAAGTGGTTTCAAGATTGATATGATCATCATCGTACACTCCCTACACTTTCGGGATTAGTGTTGAACCTAAATAAGTGTTATTTGGTGTTTGCGTTGAGCATGAATATGATTTGATCATGTTTATTGCAATACAGTTATTCATTTAAGTTAGAGAATAATTGTTATTCTATTTACATGAATAAAACCTTCTATGGTTATGCACTCGATCGTAGTGATACACATATTCATAATACTGAAGCCAAAAGATGCAAAGTTAATAATGATAGTGCAACTTATTTGTGGCACTGCCGTTTAGATCATATTGGTGTAAAGCGGATGAAGAAAATCCATACTGATGGGCTTTTGGAATCACTTGATTATGAATCAATTGATGCTTGCGAACCATGCCTCATGGGCAAAGATGACTAAGACTCCGTTCTCTAGAATGATGGAGCGAGCAACTGACTTATTGGATATAATACATACTGATGCATGAAGTCCAATGAGTGTTGAGGCTCGCGGCAGGTATCGTTATTTTTCTGACCTTCACAGATGATTTGAGCAGATATGGGTATATCTACTTGAAGAAACGTAAGTCTGAAACATTTGAAAAGTTTAAAGAATTTCAGAGTGAAGTGGAAAATCATCGTAACAAGAAAATAAAGTTTCTATGATCTGATCGCAGAGGCGAATATTTGAGTTATGAGTTTGGCCTTCAATTAAAACAATGTGGAATAGTTTCACAAAAGCTCATGCCACCTGGAACACCACAGCGTAATGGTGTGTCGGAACGTTGTAACCGTACTTTATTAGATATGGGGCGATCTATGATGTCTCTTACCGATTTACCACTATCATTTTGGGGTTATGCATTAGAGACAGCTACATTCACGTTAAATAGGGCACCATCTAAATCCATTGAGACGACACCGTATGAACTATGGTTTGGCAAGAAACCTAAGCTGTCGTTTCTTAAAGTTTGAGGTTGCAATGCTTATTGAAAAAGTTTCAACCTGATAAGCTCAAACCCAAATCGGAGAAGTGCGTCTTCATAGGATACCCAAAAGAAAATGTTGGGTACACCTTCTATCACAGATCCAAAGGCAAGATATTCATTGCTGAGAATGGATCCTTTCTAGGAGAAGGAGTTTCTCTCGAAAGAAGTGAGTGGGAGGAAAGTAGAACTTGATGAGGTAACTGTACCTGCTCCCTTATTGGAAAGTAGTTCATCACAGAAATCTGTTTCTGTGACTCCTATACCAATTAGTGAGGAAGCTAATGATCATGATCATGTAACTTCAGATCAAGTTACTACCGAACCTCGTAGGTAAACCATAGTGAGATCCGCACCAGAGTGGTACGGTAATCAGGTTCTAGAGGTCATGTTACTTGACCATGACGAACCTACGAACTATAAGGAAGCGATGATGAGCCCAGATTCCACGAAATGGCTTGAGGCCATGAAATCTGAGATGAGATCCATGTATAAGAACAAAGTATGGACTTTGATTGACTTGCCCAAAGATCGGCGAGCCATTGAGATTAAATGGATCTTCAAGAGGAAGACAGACGTTGATAGTAGTGTTACTATCTACAAAGCTAGAATTGTCGCAAAAGGTTTTCGACAAGTTCAAGGTGTTGACTACGATGAGAGTTTCTCACTCGTATCTATGCTTAAGTCTGTCCGAATCATGTCAGCAATTGCCACATTTTATGAAATCTGGCAAATGGATAAACAAAACTGCATTCCTTAATGGATTTATTAAAGAAGAGTTGTATATGATGTAACCATAAGGTTTTGTCAATCCTAAAGGTGCTAACAAAATATGCAAGCTCCAGTGATCCATCTATGGACTGGTGCAAGCATCTCGGAGTTGGAATATACGCTTTGATAAGTTGATCCAAGCATATAGTTTTATACAGACTTGTGGTGAAGCCTGTATTTACAAGAAGGTGAGTGGGAGACACTACATCATTTCTGATAAGTATATGTGAATGACATATTCTTGATCGGAGATAATGTAGAATTATTCTGCAAAGCATAAAGGAGTGTTTGAAAGGAGTTTTTCAAAGAAAGACCTCGGTGAAGCTGCTTACATATTGATCATCAAGATCTAGATCAAGACGCTTGATAAGTTTTTCAATGAGTACATACCTTGACAAGATTTTGAAGTAGCTCAAAATGGAACAGTCAAAGAAAGAGTTCTTGCCTATGTTACAAGGTGTGAAACTGAGTAAGACTCAAAGCCCGACCAAGACAGAAGATAGAAAGAGAATGAAAGTCATTCCCTATGCCTTGGCCATAGGTTCTATAAAATATGTCATGCTGTGTAGCAGATCTATTGTATACCCTACACTGTTTTTGGCAAGGGAGTACAATATTGATCTAGGAGTAGATCACTGGACAGCGGTCAAAATTATCCTTAGTGGAATAAAGATATGTTTCTCGATTATGGAGGTGACAAAAAGGTTCGTCGTAAAGGGTTACGTCGATGCAAATTTTGACACTGATCCAAATGACTCTAAATCTCAATCTGGATACATATTGAAAGTGGGAGCAATTAGCTAGAGTAGCTCCGTGCAGAGCATTGTTGACATAGAAATTCGCAAAATACTTACGGATCTGAATGTGGCAGACCCGTTGACTAAACATCTCTCACAAGCAAAACATGATCGCACCTTAGTACTCTTTGGGTGTTAATCACATAGCGATGTGAACTAGATTATTGACTCTAGTAAACCCTTTGGTGTTGGTCACATGTCGACGTGAACTATGGGTGTTAATCACATGGTGATGTGAACTATTGGTATTAAATCACATGGCGATGTGAACTAGATTATTGACTCTAGTGCAAGTGGGAGACTGAAGGAAATATGCCCTAGAGGCAATAATAAAGTTATTATTTATTTCCTTATATCATGATAAATTTTTATTATTCATGCTAGAATTTTATTAACCGGAAACATAATACATGTGTGAATACATAGACAAACAGAGTGTCACTAGTATGCCTCTACTTGACTAGCTCGTTGATCAAAGATGGTTATGTTTCCTAACCATAGACATGAGTTGTCATTTGATTAACGGGCTCACATCATTAGGAGAATGATGCGATTGACTTGACCTATTCCGTTAGCTTAGCACTTGATCGTTTAGTTTATTGCTATTGCTTTCTTCATTACTTATACATGTTCCTATGACTATGAGATTATGCAACCCCCGTTTACCGGAGGAACACTTTGTGTGCTACCAAACGTCACAACGTAACTGGGTGATTATAAAGGTGCTCTACAGGTGTCTCCGAAGGTACTTGTTGGGTTGGCGTATTTCAAGATTAGGATTTGTCACTCCGATTGTCGGAGAGATATCTCTGGGTCCACTCGGTAATGCACATCACTTAAAGCCTTGCAAGCATTGCAACTAATGAGTTAGTTGCGGAATGCTGTATTATGGGATGAGTAAAGAGACTTGCCGGTAACGAGATTGAACTGGGTGTTGAGATACCGACGATCGAATCTCGGGCAAGTAACATACCGATGACAAAGGGAACAACGTATGTTGTTTTGCGGTTTGACCGATAAAGATCTTCGTAGAATATGTAGGAGGCAATATGAGCATCCAGGTTCCGCTATTGGTTATTGACCGGAGACGTGTCTCGGTCATGTCTACATAGTTCTCAAACCCGTAGGGTCTGCACACTTAAAGTTCGATGACGGTTATATTATGAGTTTATGTGTTTTGATGTACCGAAGGAGTTCGGAGTCCCGGATGAGATCGGGGACATGACGAGGAGTCTCGAAATGGTCGAGACATAAAGATCGATATATTGGACGACTATATTCGGACATCGGAAAGGTTCCGAGTGATTCGGGTATTTTCGGGAGTACCGGGTTGTTACAGGAATTCGTATTGGGCCTTAATGGGCCATACGAGAAAGGAGAGAAAGGCCTCAAAGGGTGGCCGCACCCCTCCCCATGGGCTGGTCCGAATTGGACTAGGGAGGGGGGCTCCCCCTTCCTTCCTTCTCCTTTTCCCTTCCCTTTCCTTCCCTCCTACTCCTACTACTTGGAAGGGCTCCTAGTTCTACTAGGAAACGGGGAATCCTACTCCCGATGGGAGTAGGACTCCCCTAGGGCGCGCCATAGAGAGGGCCGGCCCCTCCCCTCCTCCACTCCTTTATATACGTGGCCAGGGGGCACCCCATAGATACAACAATTGATTGTTTGATCTTTTAGCTGTGTGCGGTGCCCCCTCCACCATAGTCCACCTCGATATTATTGTAGCGGTGCTTAGGCGAAGCCCTGCGTCGGTAGAACATCAACATCATCACCACACCGTCGTGCTGACGAAACTCTCCCTTAACACTCGGCTGGATCGGAGTTCGAGGGACATCATCGAGCTGAACGTATGCTGAACTCGGAGGTGCCGTACGTTCGGTACTTGATTGGTTGGATCGTGAAGCCGTACGACTACATCAACCGCGTTGTGCTAATGCTTCCACTTTCGGTCTACGAGGGTACGTGGACAACACTCTCCCCTCTCGTTGCTATGCATCACCATGATCTTGCGTGTGTGTAGGATTTTTTTTGAAATTACTACGTTCCCCAACAATATGACCCCTGAAATGCCCGCGGACGCGTCCGTGGGCAGTGACCGGATACTCCTCAAATAGCATCGTTCACATCCATGTATCTCATATCCGATCCCCTATATCCATACTAAACCATGCAACGTCGATCAAACTAGATAGTTTAACAAATTGACACAGGCAAGCATAATACTTTCATCAAAAGATCCGATGTTCAAACGACCACCAAAGCTCAAACGACGAACAACTTGAAACTACATCTCAAACTTGAAATTAAATAGAAGCAAAGCGAATCATCACCAATTTCGAGCCGGCCCCTTCCCCTTCCGGTTGCCGGCGCAGCCATAGCCGTCGGCGGCTAGTGGAGGATCGTCTGAGTCGTCGACCGAGGAGCCGCCGCCGTCGTCGAAAGAGGTGGAGACGATGATGAGGCCCTTGAGGCGCCGGACGGCCCGGTCCTGCTGTCGCTTGAGCTTCGCCAACCGAGCCGCCTCCATCTACTTCTCCTTGGCCTCGCACACGGGCTGCTCGATAGCTAGCTAGAGAGCCTTCGCATTCGTTTGGCGGAGCCGCCGAGCGTCTATCTCTTCCATTGTAAGCAACCGGCTGTAGACCACGTGAGGAGCCACTCGTCCTCGTTGGGCTCCGTGGGTAACCCGCGGCGGCGGCGGACAAAGCTCTCCGCCGCGTCCCTCTCCCTTGCCTGCTGCCTCTCGTAGTAGGTGGCGCGCGCCTCTGACTCCGGCGTGCATGTCCGGGGCGGCGGGTCGGGGGCGAGCACAAGAACCCACCGCTACCCGCATGGGGGAGTAGCAGGCGGCGGGGCCCGGGGAAGGCGTGGTGCAGGCGCGGACTGCGCAGCCCGTGCGGAGCCAAGCACGGGCCGGGAGGAGCCAATGCAGGCTTCCTTCTTGCGGCGGTGGGGGAGAGGCGAGACGGATCTGGAACTGCCACCAGTGTCCACCTTGGACCTCTCGAGGGCAATATGGAGGGCTACACTAGTAGAAAAAGGGGCTTTCGTTCGGGCCTGGCCAGCCCATTAGTCCCGGTTCTTCCATGAACCGGGGCCAATGGATGTATTCGTCCTGGTTCGTGAGCCCAGGGGGGCGGCTGGGGCCTTGTGGGCATTGGTCCCGGTTCGTATGGACCCATTTTTCCCAGTTCCCGGCACGAACCGGGACCAATGGGCCTCGCTCCTGGCCCACAAACATTGGTCCCGGTTCTTGGCTTGAACCGGGACAGAAGGCTGGGCTTTAGTCCCGGTTCCAGCCATGAACCTGGACAAATGAGTTGCCTATATATACCACATCGCTGCAGCAGAGCACTCCACAGTGCTCTGTTTTCTCTGGCCGGCGAAGAGAGGGCATTTGGGTGCTCTAGCTCACCTCCTATGCACACGAGGTGTTCGATGAAATGCCCAAGCCATGCTAGTTAAGCTTTCTCCTCTCGAAGCTCGTCCTCCAAGCTCCATTTTCTCCGAGATTTGTCTAGGTTTAGCGGTCCATCACGTCTCGTCCCCGTCTTCACCGCCGTAGATCGCCCGCGCCGATCCCGTCGCCCGCACCACTATGGTGTGCCTCTTATCTTCTTCTGAAAGAAAAAAATCTTACTTTAGATAGATACGTGTCTAATTTTCTTACTTTTATTATTGCTTGTGCTTATACAGTGCGATGGTTTTGGTATCTGCCCCCGTCGGCCCTCGTACTGGCTATGATTCAGATGTGGTATACATTATCTTTTATAACTATTTGGTTCATTTATTGTTTATGACAATTATGCCCATCAAGTTGACATAGATTTTATTTATGTAGGAGGTAGTTGAACCGGAAATTCCAACCGACCCTATTGTCGGGAGGTTAAATTTAGTTGAAGAAGAAAACAATTACTTGAAGGAACAAATAAAAAAATTGAGGAGGAGAAGATGATATTGGAGTTGCATGTTGCGGATGTCGTCGATGATCACAAGATCAAGATGGATGCAATGTGGTTGAAGATGAGAAAGATTAGAAAATATGCCATTCATACCGAGGCTTGATATCATTATGCCGTTGGATCAATTTTTACCTTGGTTGTGATTATGATCGCATTTATTGTTGCATTGAAAGGTTTCACATAGATTCAATGTATGGTTTAACTAGATGCTCTAGAGAGCTATATGTTGTTCAATGAGAACTATGTATGTACTTTGTTTTTAATGTGATGATGAACTTCTATTAATTTGGTCACTTATCTATCCATGAGAGCTATATGTACTAAATTGATGATGTAGCTTTGAATGGTGCATTTTATACACGAAGTGCATCCAGTTTTTGCCATAAGCCTCTCTACTTTCTTGCACATGCTATGTGGGTGAAATGATGATACCATGCCAACTTTCAACCTTTTCAGAGTTCATTTGTAGTGCTTTTCAATTTCAGGGTCTTATAGCTCAAAATAATCAGTAAATGCATGAAAAATAACAAATGAAGTCAGAAAGGGTTGAAAATTGATGATGTGGCTTTGAATGGTTCATTTTGAACAAAAAAAGTATGGAGTTCAAATAAGTTCAAAAAATGAAATCCCTTTGTAACAGATGAGTTTCCGTATAAAACCATGATACTTCGAAAGAGATTGTGCATTTTGTACACGAAGTGCATCCAGTTTTTACCGTACACCTCTCTACTTTCTTGCACATGCTATGTGGGTTAAATGATGATACCATGCCAACTCTCAACATTTTTAGAGTTCATTTGTAGTGCTTTTCAATTTCAGGGTCTTATAGCTCAAAATAATCAGTAAATGCATGAAAAATAACAAATGAAGTCAGAAAGGGTTGAAAATTGATGATGTGGCTTTGAATGGTTCATTTTGAACAAAAAAAGTATGGAGTTCAAATAAGTTCAAAAAATGAAATCCCTTTGTAACAGATGAGTTTCCGTATAAAACCATGATACTTCGAAAGAGATTGTGCATTTTGTACACGAAGTGCATCCAGTTTTTACCGTACACCTCTCTACTTTCTTGCACATGCTATGTGGGTTAAATGATGATACCATGCCAACTCTCAACATTTTTAGAGTTCATTTGTAGTGCTTTTCAATTTCAGGGTCTTATAGCTCAAAATAATCAGTAAATGCATGAAAAATAACAAATGAAGTCAGAAAGGGTTGAAAATTGATGATGTGGCTTTGAATGGTTCATTTTGAACAAAAAAAGTATGGAGTTCAAATAAGTTCAAAAAATGAAATCCCTTTGTAACAGATGAGTTTCCGTATAAAACCATGATACTTCGAAAGAGATTGTGCATTTTGTACACGAAGTGCATCCAGTTTTTACCGTACACCTCTCTACTTTCTTGCACATGCTATGTGGGTTAAATGATGATACCATGCCAACTCTCAACATTTTTAGAGTTCATTTGTAGTGCTTTTCAATTTCAGGGTCTTATAGCTCAAAATAATCAGTAAATGCATGAAAAATAACAAATGAAGTCAGAAAGGGTTGAAAATTGATGATGTGGCTTTGAATGGTGAATTTTGAACACAGAAAAAGTATGGAGTTCAAATAAGTTCAAAAAAAATGAAATCCCTTTGTAACAGACGAGTTTCCATATGAAACTCTCATACTTCGAAAGAGATTGTCCATTTTGTACACGAAGTGCATGCAGTTTTTGTCGTAAGCCTCTATACTTTCTTGCACATGCTATGTGGGTGAAATGATGATACCATGCCAACTTTCAACCTTTTCCGAGTTCATTTGTAGTGCTTTTCAATTTCAGGGTCTTATAGCTCAAAATAATCAGTAAATGCATGAAAAATAACAAATGAAGTCAGAAAGGGTTTGAAATTGATGATGTGGCTTTGAATGGTGCATTTTGAACACAGAAAAAGTATGGAGTTCAAATAAGTTCAAAAATATGAAATCCCTTTGTAACAGACGAGTTTCCATATGAAACTCTCATACTTCGAAAGGGATTGTCCGTTTTGTACATGAAGTGCACCCAGTTTTTGCCGTAAGCCTCTATACTTTCTTTCACATGCTATGTGGATGAAATGATGATACGATGCCAATTTTCAACCTTTTCAGAGTTCATTTGAAATGCTTTTCAATTTCAGGGTCTTATAGCTCAAAATAATTAGTAAATGCATGAAAAATAACAAATGAAGTTAGAAAGGGTTGAAAATTGATGACGTGACTTTGAATGGTGCATTTTGAACACAAAAAAACTCTGGAGTTCAAATAAGTTCAAAAAAAATGAAATCACTTTGTAACAGACGAGTTTCCGCATGAAACCCTCATACTTCGAAAGAGATTGTCCGTTTTATACACGAAGTGCATCCAGTTTTTGCCGTAACCCTCTCTAATTTCTTTCACATGCTATGTGGATGAAATGATGATACCATGCAAAAAAATTAACTAATTTTTTTTATAAAACTCTAATAGCAAAAGGAATGAACAAAAAAGCTTTTATAAACCTCTAGTATTTTTTAAACTAAAATTATATAAAATTCATGCCACTGAAATTATAAAAGTATTTTCTGTTCAAAACATGAAAAGCAGAAAGAAACAAAATAAACTTTAATAAAAAGTAGAAACAAAATTAAACAAATTAAAATTTAATACAATAAATAAGTAGAAACTAAATAAAATAAACTTTTATAAAATAAAGAAGTAGAAACAAAATAAACTTTATAAAAGTAAAATAAATATACTTTAATAAAATAAATAAAAATAGCAACAATAAGGTTTTTTGTTGTAAGTAGAAACAAAAGAAAATAAATAAAGCAACAAAAAAAACTAAAAAAAGTGCCAACTACTAGGCCACCACGGCCTGAATACGACTAGAAACCCTATCATGGGCCAGGATTCAGGCCCGCAGAAGGCCTAGTAGGCTCATCAGGCATAGTAGTGACAATTAGGCTCGTAAGCCTGCAATCGAGAGGAGCTCGAGAGGGGTGTGGTAGTGGGGCTTATAAACCACTCCGCGCCCCTCTCAACTAGCGAGGTGGGACTAAAGTTTTGGCCACAAGGAGCACGAGGCCTTTGGTCCCGGTTGGTGGCACCAACCGGTACCAAAGGGGGCATTCGTACCGGTTGGTGCCACCAATCGGGATCAAAGGCCTCCGCTTCCCGCCCTTTGGGCTGCTGAAAAGAGACCTTTGGTCCCGGTTGGTGGCACTGGTACCGGTTTGTGCCATGAACCGATACCAATGCCCTGGGTATATAAGAAAACACTTAGCAGTTTTGATGAAATCCATCACTTCTTCTCCCCCGACACCCTTGCTCCTCCTCGCCGCCGTCGCTGCTCGACGCCCCTGCTCCACCTTGCCATCGCCGCTGCCACCGACGCCGTCAGGCTGCTCAACGTCGTCGCCACCGCCGCTGCCGCCCTCTGCCCCGACGCGCCGTCGACCCTCGCACCCCTGCCGGCCCCGACGCGCCGCCCCCTGTGAGCACCAGCCTGCTCCCGCACCCCTCCCCTGTCCCGCGCCCCTGCGCCCCTACCCTGCCCCGCCGGCGCCGGCGCCGGCCCCTCCACCGTGCCCCTGGATCCGCCCCTGCGCGGTGCTATTATATTTGTAGATGTTTTTATATGTTTTTTAGAAGTTTTTAGATGCTATTCTTAAATGTTTTTACTTGTTTTTAGGTTATTTTAGTTTATGTTTAGTTTAGTTTTAAGATTAGGAAAATTTCGGATGTGTAGATATATTTATTTAGATGTCTAGTTAATTTAGATGTTGTAATTTGTTCATAAAAATTGTGCACTTTTGTATAGAAACTTTATTTTTTCTTCATATGTACGAAAATGTAGAGTGAAAAGTTTTATATATGCAAAAGTTACATTTTTAGAATTTTTTTATATATCTAGCTAGGAAAGGAAAGAAGAAGAAAAAGAATAAGAGGAAAAATGAAAATAAGAAGAGGAAGAAAGGAGAAGAAGAGGAGAGGAAGAAGAGGAGAAATAAATAAGAAGAGGAAAAAAGAAGAAAAAGAAGAGGAGAAGAAGAAACGAATAGAGGAGAAGAAGAGAAAATAGAAAATAGAAGATTTTTTTCTTCGTTTTCGATATAACCCGTTCCGATAACTTCGTTTAGTTTTAGGATTATTTTAGTTTATGTTTAGTTTAGGAAGAAGGAAAAGAAAAATGAGAAGAAGAGGAGAGGAAGAAGAGGAGAAATAAATAAGAAGGGGAAAAAGGGGAAAAAAGAGGAGAAGAAGAGAAAATAGAAAAATTTTCTATTTTCTCTTCTTCTCCTCTATTCCTTTCTTCTTCTTCTCTTTTTTCTTCTTCTTTTTTTCTTCGATCTTCTCCTTTATTCCTTTCTTCTTCTCCTCTTTTTATTTCTTCTTCGTCTTCTTATTTTTTATCGGGTATGTCGTTGTTGATATACCCCATCCTCAATAACTTCGACATGAGGGGGGGGGGGAGGGGTCGCCGAGGGTTTGAGGGGCGAGGGGCGGGAACTAGCTAGGGTAGAGGGTCGAGGGTCACCGAGGGGTCGAGGGTCGCCGAGGGTTCGAGGGTCGAGGGGTCGTCGTATGTTGTGTTGTGATATACCCCCTCTCGACCATGATAACTTATACCACGAGAGCACCCCCCCAGCCCTCTCGCTCGACCAAAACTCTCGAGGACACCCAAACCCTAGAAAAAAACGATGTCGGTCTCCTACCCCCTCCCGCCGCGCCCCTAGCCGATCGACAAACTCTCTTGAGGCCACCCAAATTTACCAAGTTAAAAGAGCGTTGTCGTCGAGGCCACCCCAAACCCTAGAGAAGCGTCGAGGCCAGGCCACTAATATGATTCCTTATTGTGCTTAGCTAGCTAGTTCAAGGTTTGCCACTAATATATCCATCTGTCATGTTTGAATAATAATTGCCATGTTGTAAATATTTGAAGAAACTATGGATCCGCACCCCCGAGACGAAGCACAAGAAGCGGTGTTGGGGGGAGATAATCGCACATGGAAGTGATGCCGTCTTGTCGTTTCTCAACGACACATGCACCGATGGTCTGGAAAGACAGGATGAAGAAGCAGGCTACGACGACGATGATCAAACAATGGAGGAGGAAGGACACCGTGATGATGGCTCCGGTGACCGAATGGAGGAAGGACACCGTGATGACGGCTCCGGTGACCGAATGGAGGGGGAAGGACACCGTGATGACGGCTCCAGTGACCGAACGGAGTCCGGCCAGTTATATATATTAATTAATTAAGCATGTGCTGACTATACCTAATTGATGCATTAATTGTTTTTGGTATGTACACATATTAACTCTCTTTTTTTCTTCTTTTCTAGCCCTCCGGATCGAGCAACACTTCGATAACGAGACGAGGCCCGAAGAGAAAGTTGCGCTCGGATGAAAGGTACATGATCATCGAAATTGATCATGCTGGCCAACCGATTGAACCCCTTCGGACCTAGCAAAAATTTAATGCTCGGTGCGGGGTTCTAGTTAGGGACATGATCCCGATCAGCATCGAGCAATGGTTGAATCCTAAGGACAAAGACTCTCAGGTGTCTTATGACAGCGATAGGCAGAAAGTTGATCTTTGGACCGCACTGCAGCAAAATTTCACCTTCCCGCCAGAGGAGAATCCGGAGAATCCAGTTAAAAAGCCAATGATCAAGGCTTATGCTCTTAAGAAGATGGCTGAGCTATTCAGGAGGTGGAAGAATGAGCTGAAATCATCGTTTATCGACCAAGACAAGACTCCAGAATTCATCGGCCGATTTGAGAAGATCAAAGATTAGTGGCCCGCATTTGTCACCAAAAAGAAATCTGAGAGAGCAGTGAAGATGTCAGCGACAAACAAGAAAAATGCTGCAAAGAAGAAGCATCACCATCGCACGGGGTCAGGTGGCTACCTAAAAGCCCGGCCGTTATGGGACAAGGCTGAGAATTACCTCATTGCTAAAAGGATCGAACCAGAGACGCGACGCTGGCCAGACCGTTGTAGGACTTGGTTCTTCGAGGTTGGGGGAAAATTGGACCCTGTAACAGGGAAGTGCGTTTGGACCAACGAGCAGCTGAACACACCCATCGAGAAGCTTCAGGAGTATATCGAAAAGGCGCAGCAATGGACGTTCGTTCCGGACAGAGAGAACGACGAGCTCACAGAGGCCCTCGGGAATCCTGAGCACCCCGGACGGACACGAGGTACGCCAGGCTCCCTTTCATGGAAGGCTGGATTTCCCGATGCAGGCGGTTACAAACACCGGAAGAGGAAGAAGAAAAAGGAGTTGACCCAACTACAGGCGCTGCACGCAAGGGTACAAGCGCTAGAGGAACAAGACGAGGCCTGCAGCACGCAACCTGCCGAAGCTGCTACACCCGAAGCTACACTGCCATCTCAGCGGAGAAGCAGCGTGGCTTCCACGGAGCTGCTTCAGGAGCCTGTCTTCACGGCTCCTGGTAGCTACCCCGTGGACTTAATCACGGAGTCTCACAATTGCCACATTATGATGCAATGGATGAATATGAAAGTCAAGGCGGATGTTGGCTCTGTTGCACGTCCTGAACCTGGCGCAACTTTTCACTGCCGGCCGATTCGAGAAGGATATGCTAGGGTGATGGTGGCTGAAATAACGGAGGGATTTGAGGAGCTCGAGCTTGACCACCCTACCGGTGAAGGGGAGACTCGGCTGGGTTCTGCTCTGAAGACTCCATGCCTATGGCGGAAGGAGCTCATCAACCTTCCGAACTGGACGCCTCCGCCTCCTCCTCCTCCTCCTCCGGCGAGTCAGGGCACTCCGCCTCCTCCACCGCCTCCTCCTCCGGCGAGTGATCAGGGCACTCAGTTTCCTTCTCCGGCGTGTGGCGGCACTCCGCCTCCTTCTCCGCTTGCGCCGGCGCGCCCGAGCAGCCACCAGCCTCCTCCTTCTCCAGCGCGTGGCGGCACTCCGCCTCCTTCTCCGCCCGCGCCGGCGCGCCCGAGCAGCCACCAGCCTCCTCCTTCTCCAGCGCATGGCGACACTCCGCCTCCTTCCCCGCCCGCGTCGACGTGCCCGAGCAGCCACCAACCTCCTCCTTCTCCGCCTCGCCATCAAGGGCGGAAGAGACTCGCTGCCGCCCCGGCTGCTCCGGCACGTCGTAGTGCTTCTCCTCCGCCTCGTAAGCAAGCACGAAAGAAGACAGCCGCAACCGTTCCGTCTGCTCCGGCGTCTAGCAGTACAGCCAGAGGCAGGCAATACAGATTCGGTCCACTTCTCAAGCCTGTAGAGAAGTTACCATACGAGAGGACCATGGAAGAAAATGCGAAGATCGTGGAAAACAAGTGAATGACTTCTTTGAAGGGGTGAAAGCAAAGAGACATCCACCTCCGGAGGAGAAGGTAGACCGGGTGAAAGCAAAGCGCACACTCGATGCCCTGAGGAAACCACCAAAGTCTCTGCCGAAAACCAACTATGAGCGCATTACTGCAAAGGTATATATCGAAGCGGAGTGGTCGGGAAATACTATCAGTGATCGAAGGTTAGCAAAACGACGAGTTGGGAAAAAAATTGCCCAGCTCGGCGAACAAGCGGACCAATCGTGCCCCCCGCTCAAGGTGTCTAGCGATATCGTCGCTAATGATCCGGGGATGGTGCCCGGTTATAGCAATCTTGAATATTACCTGCCCGACAATGTACATTATGATTTCTTGGAGGTGGAAGAACACCAATACCATTACAGGAAGCCTCTTGTCAAAGATGAAAAATCTCTAAAAACGATGATGCGAAGATTCCATGATTGGTACATGAAAACCTGCAAAGAGTCTGGGACGAATACTTTGTATCTGAGAGTTAAAGAGGAGCACGACCTCGTTGGAATTGATTTGTTGACTGTTCCATTTGAGGAGTTCTTCCAGTGGTTCAATCAAAAGGCCCTCGATAAATTAACGGTCACTTGCTACTGTCTGTAAGTACTACTTCTGCCATTAAGTCTCTATATATAGCTCAGCTCTTTCATTGCATGTATATATGATTATCCTCACTATATTATGCAGATTGAAGATCGTCGAGTGCAGAAAAGCAGAAATATATGATATTGGGTTCATTAACACAAATCTCATAGATAAATTTGAGGTTCAAAAAAAGCCGATGATGCTGAGGCCAACTTGCTCAAATCATTGATAGTAAATCAAAACAAAGATAAAATACTCTTTTCTTATAACTTCGAGTGAGTGTTACTGTCTTGTGCATATTCGGTTTCCCTTATTACTCGAGCGAGGTTATAGTAATGTAATTGATGAGTTATGCATGCGTGCGCAGCTTCCACTATATTCTCTGGGAGATTAAGCTTGAGCAGAGACTAGTAACGTCATAGACACGAGACGAAAATCTCCCGAGACCTATGCGGACATGACTAAAATGCTCGAGAAGTAAGTTCAATCGATCATTATCGCACCATATCGGCAACTTTTTGTTCATTTCCTGATATCAAGTAATTGTTTTCTTTGTCTTGCAGGGTTTGGAAAGTATTCACCGCACAAGCTCCAGGACTGCCGGGGGAGCTGCGATGGACATACTCGAAATTAAGTAGTACTAGCTAGCTAGTTCCGCGCATCTCGATCCCGTTGATTCTAGCTACTTTCATCAATGCCATTTATAATGCTTCATTATCAGTTTGATTGACCTCTATTTCTCGTAAAGTGCTTGTGGCAGGAACAAGGGAATGATTTCTGTGGATACTATGTGTGTGAGTTCATCTACAACGCGACTTGCAAAGATAATCGGGACTACTCTAAAAGACAATTTGATGTGCGTAAGCAATAATATTCACAATTTCATTTTATTGCACCATCATTTCTGTTGAGTTTCATTCATATATATGTATTAACCCCCTTCTTCAAATTAGACGTGGGAGATGCGGAATGAACTCCTACCAGAAGATCGCATGAAAGCAATTCAAGAGGAATTAGCGGGATTCTTTCTTGACCACGTCATCAATAAAGCCGAAGAATACCATGTGGAACTTGATTTCAGATGCTAGGGGATTGTAACAGATCTTACATATTGTATATGTATGTAGCTAGTAGCGTCGGATAGATAATACAAAAACTTGTTGTTCGACCAATCTCTCGGAGAAGGAGAGGTCGATCACTTCTCTCGGTATGCATGACGAACTTCTGTACTTAATGGTTTCCTTCATTTTCTTACTAGCTAGCGTGTCGAGGGCCTCTCTATACATATAGTACGTAGCATCGACCTAGCACAGAGATAAGAGAGGACGCTTCTCTCTATTAATTAATTAGCTACCTAACACAATATATGAAACACCTTAATTAACCATACAAAAACCCCAAATCCACCCCCCTTTCAGAAAGAAACAAAAACCCTAGCCCCTGAACAGCTGACGCGTGGATGCCTATTGGTCCCGGATGGTGCCATCAACCAAGACTAAAGGCCCTCCTGCCTGGGCTCGCCACAGCGGCCACGTGGAGGCCCATCTGTCCCGGTTCGTATAAGAATTGGGACTAAAGGCCAAGGGCATTAGTAACGACCCTTTAGTCCCGGTTTCGCAACCGGGACAGATGGGCCTTATGAACCGGGACAAATGACCCTTTTTCTACTAGTGCTAGGTCCTCGTCGGAGTCGGAGGAGGAGCGGCTGCCGACGCTCGACATGGTCACCGCAGTCACCAGAGTGGTCGGAGTGGATCGAATCGGAGAAATCGAAGGCAAGAAGAAGAGACAAGTCAAGAGTGGAATGAGCTAGGGTTTCCGGATTGGGGATATTTGTGTGGACGGAGTGGGGGTCGGGGTGGGCCGAGCTGATGTGGCGGGCGTGCCCGGGCGCCCCATATCTGCCCCATATTTGGGCTGGATATGAGGGGTGTCGGATAACCCGGACGTTTGAGGGCCGTTTGAGGCACTCGACTGGGTCACAAAAACATGACCGACTAGTGATCGGGCGGGTGGTCCGTGCGTTTGAGACCGGTATGAGGCGCTCGACTGTAGATGCTCTTAGCCCTGTGCACATGCAACAGGTGCAACATTAGAGCATCTAGGGTGCACCAAACAGGCCTCAAACGCTCAGGCGGCCCGTCCGGTCACGATTTTTTGACCCAGACGCCCCCCTCAAGCGGGTCTCAAACGTCCGGGCTGACCGGCATCACTCATATCCAGCCCAAATATGGGGGCGCCTGGACGCGCTCGGGCGCATCTGCCACGTCGGACTGACAGTGGGGTCCCACGGGTAAACGCCTGGAAATCTGGTGGTCTGCAGCTCGTCTCCTCCATCGGACCGGTCACGCCGCATGGTGCCGCTCCGGCGGGCCGCGTAGTGCCTAGCCTGGCTATTTAAGTCGACCGGTGGCACCGAAACCCTACGATCCATCCACATTTTCTTCTGCCTGTCCACCGCCGCCGCCACTTTCCACTCCACCCATCCGCCTAGTAGCCATGCCCCCACGCCGACGGATGAGGAGCGAGCCATTTCTGACGCCGGAGCGCCGGCTCGAGCTCCTTGACCAGATCCGGGCTAGGCGCGAAGCCCGGATCGCCGCGGGGCTATCTCCGGATGCATTCAATCCAGAGGAGGAGTTGGAGGAGGAGAAGGAGGACGAAGAGGAGGAGGAGGAGGAGGAGGAGGAGGAGGAGGAGGAGGAGGAGGATGTGGGGGACGCTGGAGACGTGGATCTTCACGCAGAGCAGCAGGCCATCCTCGATTCCCTTCGGTCGAAATCGACTGCGGAGGCCAAACACCGTCGCCGGCAGGAGATGGAAGCGCACCAGGCCATGGAGGAGGCAGAGATGCTCGCCTACATGCATAAGGTCGAGCAGGAGGAGGATGAGCCGGAGCCCTCCTACCCGCCCGTCCAGCACCGTCGTCGTGTACATTTCCGACGACGAAAGATAGCTAGGGTAGTACGTAGGATTTTTTTGTATGTTTTGTATGGATTTAGAGGTTCAAATATGAGAGAGTCAATATAGAGTAGCTAACTTAAAGGGTGTCCGGTCAGTGATCACGGACGTGCCCATATCCGCGGTCGGGACCGGATTTGCAAATTCCGACTGTAGATCTTGCAAAGACATTGTTTATTTCGTCGTGGAGCGAGCGAGACAATCGTCATGTGTCCTACCGCTGGGCGCACACGCAGAAACACATGATAGCGCACATTCAGCACATGTCCTAGCCTAGCTGAGCTGCCGCTGGGCCCTCGCCTATAGCATTTGTACATGACTGGGACAAGCTGTTCAGTGTCAAGTCAGTGAGTGCCGTTCAGACCACTGTTGCCACTGTCAACTGAGACGATTGCTCACCATAGAAGTTACGATGTATAATTTGTTTGTTCATCTCGTGGCCGCCGGATATGCTTAGTTAGGGCATGCATAGTAGTTGATAAGACAGTTTTATAGTATTAAACATTGAATGTAATATAAAGATGACAATAAAAAACATATCTGCAATAAGTTATTTTTTAGTTTTATCTTCAATAAGTAGTTATTTTTAAAAACATGATGTGCTAAGAGATCATCTCATAAATAAGAGAAGACAAGCCTTTTCTTATGGTTTTCTCTTCTCCATCGCAATAATTATCCTACGTGACACTCCTAATATAAAATCATTGTACATGCCCTTGATAATTGACCGCCGTCATGATTTGGAGCATCCACATATGTAGGATTTAGAAAGCAAAGCATCGTTTGAGACGAATGTAGGTTTACGTTAGCCTCGTGCACATGGAATATGCACACCATTTTTTTGGGTTAATGCATTGACTGCAGGTCGCCTAAACTAGTGCGTTAACATGACAATAAACAAGTTGTGTATTTAGAGCCATCTGATCATGCCACATCCTTGATTGGACGACTGTGATTATTTGAGTGGCCAGGACTGGTAATCAAACGAGAAGTAAAGATGCGGAAATCGGTCGAAGCATGTGATTCCCGTTCCATATTATAGTGTCTTGAAGTTGATTTGCATAATTAGTAAACTTTATGTCTTCATCATGGTCATTGCATCCTTTTAAAAGCAAGACTAGCTGCATCTTGTTTGCCGAGGTCGTGCACTGCCTTCGAAAGTTCATCATTGATTGTGAAGCATTTGAAGTACTCCACCTATAGCATTTGTGCGTGACATGGAGTAACCCGTTAAATGGACCATATAATATTTTGTTCATAAAAGCAAAGATTCTGTGATCTTTTGGTCACTACATCTATAGAGGCATCCAAAACTTTATCCCAGGTGACAGTGAGGCCGATGGATTCGCCTTTCTGGAAAGGACTGATGAGAGTTAAATCGTTTTTTCTCAATCAGACCAAGTTTGTCGTCGGTAACGGTACTTCTACGAGATTCTGGGAGGATACTTGGCTAGGGGACACGCCTCTCGCGCTTCAGTATCCTTCTCTCTATAGTATTGTTCAACGGAGAGATGCAACCGTTGAGTCAGTATGCCAGTCCACGCCTCTAAATATCAGCTTCAGGAGAGCGTTAGCTGGTAACCGTTGGAAGCTTGGCTCCATCTGGTGAGAAGATTGATGGATGTTCAACTCTCTCAATGTCCGGATCAGTTGTGTTGGAAGCTTACTAGGAATGGAGAATTTACAGTTAAATCTATGTATTTGGATGTCATTAATTCAAGTTCTATTCCTACATCGAAACATGTTTGGCATGTCAAAGTTCCTTGAGAGTTAAAGTGTTTATGTGGTTTGTACACAAACAAGTCATTTTAACTAATGATAACTTGATTAAATGCAAGTGGAATGGATCCTCTCGATGTAGTTTTTGTGATGCGGATGAAACAGTCAAACACCTCTTTCTCGATTGCCCTTTGGCAAAGATTCTTTGGCAATCAGTTAACATAGTCTTTAATATTACTCCACCGAATAATATTAACACATTATTTGGGACGTGGTTGGATGGGATTGAGTCCCAAACAGCAAGACACATTCGTGTAGGAGTATGTGCTTTATTATGGGCTATCTGGAATTGCAGAAATGATTTGGTCTTTAACAGAACAACAAATACTCACTTTTTGCAGGTTATCTTCCGAGCCACTGCGTGGATCCGTATGTGTTCGTTACTCACTCCGACGGAGGCCAGGGAGCATTTGGTTACTGGATCTATCAGCTGGGAGATGGTAGGACGGGATATTTTCGGCCGGTTTGGATAGTGGTCATGTAATAGGATAGGCAATTAGTTTTCCTATCTCTCTTTTGCCAGCCGGTTGTGGTTTTTATTTTGGTTCCTTAGCTCTTTGTGAGCAGCTTTTGTTTGAGACTCTAAGACTATTGTTGAACCTTTTTACTTACTAATAAAGACGGCTGTATGCATCATTTTGATGCAGAGGCCAGGGATGTCCCATTTTCTAAAAATAATCAGATGAAAAATACGCACATTAGTAAATTATTCATTATTGTTTGGCAAATGGTTTCCTCCTCGTATTTTTTGCGAATAGGTTCCTCCTCGTTCTTGGTGGCCGCTCTTTAGCCCTCGGGTGGGCGTCTCCACCTTTCGACGGACCCGCCTTCGTGCCAGGGCGAGGTGGCAGGGAGCCCCCTTCTGAGGTGGAGGAGGGCGACATCGACGGCCAGAGCCCATGGAGCTGACAACGGAGCTCCTCCAACTACTGTTTGTTTCATCCCCAAGCTTTGCCGGTGGCCTGCGTGGTGTTCTGCTCGCTGTGGAGGGCTCCTTCGACTTCTAGCTGGACTTGTGCTTTAGTTTCCATATCTTTGCTAGTAGTTTGTTGTAGCCTGATAGCTTTTACACAGCACCATGTATCGGCTTGCTGTTTTGTTCTTTGTTTCCTTTGTTTGTTCGATGTAATTTTGGTCGGTTGATGGCTTTATTAATTCAAACAAGGGCTCTTTTTGAGCCTTCGTTCTAAAAAAAACAATCAGGCCATACAAAGATTCACTGTATTGAGAGGAAAGTTTGTTGCATGATCTATAACGACGCTCTAACCAAAAATCCCCTGACGCTGAACATAATGCATGCATTTGGGCGTAGTGTTGCGGCATCTAGACCATTGTATCACCAAAATAAATAGCCCAAATTGAATTGATGTACCGTAAAAGAACTCATGATTTCACATGTTCAATGCTTTGGTGTTGGTACAAATGAGAAACATGATGTATGATTAACAGGCACAATCGGTGAGCCGATGCACGATGGAATTGGAGATCATGTAATCTTTTACTGCCACATCGATTTGCGTTGTAGTAGTCTGCTCTTATGCCTAGTGGGGTATGGGATTGACCTCAGACTAATACGCCAGTGGTAGCACCAGATTCTGCATCCGCATCGCTATATTGCCTACATGGCGTATGACAGTAAAACATGGAAGCCTCTCAAGCAGAAGACGGTCTAAACAACATTTGGATGTCGCAAAGAGCTGACAAGATGATCCCCAACCAGGAGTAGGTGATAGATTTACCGAATGATCTGGTGCTTGTTTCTTTCCCTATGTCTCTTATTCCTACATTTTGTTGGCATACATCGTCCATTTGCCCTTTACATTGACACACATAAATGTAAGTAAATATTTGTGTTATCACAGAGCAAAATATGGATATGTAAGGTGGGAAAGTCTTGCTCAGATGGAGGTGGGGATAGTGGATATATGTATAGGAGGAAGCGAAGAAAGCACTAAACTACCTAAACTTGCAGGCCCCGCTGACGTGGTTGTACGTGTGTGCTCCACGTCCGCTCGTCATAGAGAGAAGCTGCAAGGCCGCGAGACGACAGTGTCCTGCCGTCCTGCCCTGGCCGCTGGGGGCATACTAAGCACGTATTTTTAAGTTGCCGGGCTCTGTTAGCATTTGTTCTGGATTGAGAGCAGCTGTTAATGCAAGTGTCATGTCCCTTGGTTCAGACCACTGTTACTCGTCATCACTGTCAACCGAGTTGATTTCTCACCACCAAAGTATTTTGTATGTTCATCTCTTTGGCCTCCAAACAGACTTAGTTAATTAAAATTCATTAGTGTCACCAGTTGGAGAAGTGATCTGCCCCTTGCGGTCTCTAGATCCAGTTGATGATGAGGCCGCACTATATCGATGTAGGCATGAAAACGGCATGCACATATAGTCCATCGGTAGTGCAATTAACAACGACTAAAATACAGATGTAGGTTTAGGGTGACTAAAATACATGTGCAGTAGGTACACCATTGTTCTCAATCCGCGTGCACATACGGCTTAAACTAATAGTGCTTTCAGTTGATGAAAGTTAGCGTATTTGTTGGTCCTAGCTTTAACCATGCTATCCAGGGCCATCCAGTCGTACTACTACAACCTTGGATCAGACGACTGTTGGTTGTGCGAGTGGCCGGAGATATGAAATGGGTTCCCATTTTTCTTTTACCTCTGAACACGTAATCTACCAGGACAGATAGATGGATACGCATAATTGAAGCGTTTCTCCATCAAAACATGCGATTCCCGTTCCATGTTATAGTGTCTTCAAGTTGATGTGTGTGATAAACAAAGTTTTACGTACTTCATCATGGTGGTTGCATCCTTTTAAAAGCAAGACTTGCTGCATCTTTGCTTGGCAAGGTCACACGCGCCCTTCCAAAGCTCATCATTTAACTCCAGAAGCAATGGAGGCAACACAGTAAATCACACCGTATGATGCAAGATGCTTGAGAAAGATATCTTGGATTAGAGCTTTGTTACGAATGTGCTAATAGGATGCTTCAGACCCATGCCACCCTACGCGTCTGGCCCGAGAGCCGGCTAGTGATGCAATAAAAATCGCCAATTGCCGATGGAGCCCACCTACAACCGGTGACATCGCGAATGCAACCCCAAACGAACTGGCCATAACGCAGGAGAAAAAATATGGTTGGCGTCCTCCACGACACCACAAAGCGTACACAATCCATCTCCTAGGCCATGGCATTTCTGAATCTCCAATTCGATCGGGAGACGATCTGTCAGCTGCCAAAGGAAGATTCTAATTTTGACATGGACTCTAGCCTTCTAGATATCCATGACCTGAAACTTTGCCGCACCGGTATGCAAAGCATTGTATAGAGAGCTGGTTGAGAATTCACTGGACGGTTCAAGTTTCCACATTGTTATGGTAGACGTTAGAACAATCCCTGAATACAAGCAAAGGAGTGATTCATCTATTTGCACTGTATGAGTCAAAACATGTTTGGTTGCATGCATGTGCAAGACTCATTGAGCAGCATCGAAAACCTTTTTCCTTTACCAGATTTAAGGGGTAGTTTGCCCTGCGCCATGCGACCTTTGCATATTTAATCATATGGTAAATTATTATGCTATAAATTCAAACTTACAAGACATGTTGAATCAAACCTGACAGAAAACCTTGATGCCACTCATGGTGTGGGTTGTAAAATTCAATTGCGGATTGTCCAAGTCGCCACCTAACCTTCCATGTTTAATGATTTGGTAAATTAGCACATCGATTCACTATTTCAAGTCACGTTGAATCAAACCTGACATAAAACCTTGATTTGACTCATTGTGTCGATTGTTAAATTCATTTGGTACATCCTTCTTGATCGGATGGTTGTGGATTGTCAGAGTCGCCAAGGTCAGTAATCCAACAATAAAGATAGATCCGGAAATTTGAAGTTGTTCATGGTCGAAGCATGTGAATCCAGTTCCATCTTACATTATCTCCAAGTTGATTTGTATAATTAGGGAAGTTTATGTCTTTTATCATTTTGATTGCATCATTTTAAAACTAAGAGTATCTATATCCCACTTGAAAAGGTCACACATACCCTTCCAAAGTTCATCATTTAACTTACGATGCACTTGGAGATAACGCCCTTAAAAATGAGCCATAAAGTATAATATATGAAATCAAAGATTTCTCTGATCTTTTGGTAACTACAATGAGACATATTTGTAAATTGTTCATGATGGTTTGTCAAATGGCCCACATAGTACACGCATCAAATGAAACATACACACACATTTGTAATTAGTTCATGATGGTTTGGTTCCTTCTTTTTTCTTGCCCCATAGGATTTCACATGGATTCCTATGTGTTGTTGGCATATCACATGGATTTGCCATCTACAATGACATACACAGATGCAAATGTCCATATATGTTACCAAAACATTAGATATCTATAAGTAAGATGAGGGGATATGTTTCTTGTTTAGTTCGAGATGGGGTGGTGGATATATATTTGTCTCGATGCAATGTGTGCAGGTACTTTAAATTTGGAGAGGATTTTTCACAAATCACGAACTATTGGGGTCGAATTGCACAGAACACCCACTCTCTGGTTTTTTTTGTTCAAAAAAACATCATCTATTTGTGTAATCCACTGCAGATAGGCCTAACACATCATTTGATCTTGTTGACCTGATTCCTAACAAGTGGGCCCTACTTGTAATTCACATGAACCAAAAAAACGTGCCACACCAGGCGGCTTGGGCTAACTAAAACATCTAATATCTCACAAAACTATGGTTAAATGAGTCATATTTTTGCAGACCAATACTCATTACATATATGATTTACTGGAATTTTTGTATCCTTGAAAATGTTGAATTATGAAAAAGAAGTCAGTTGAGCCAACAAGCTACCAATGTCTCCAAAACTTGTGGTCCAAGAAAGCTAATAAAAACTCAAATTAGTACTAGGTATATGTAATATTTACTAACTCTGTTAGTTTTTGTAAATGTTAAGTTCTAAACCAAAAACTATAATGAGCAACTAAATTGTATGGCTGGCTGGTATGACCCTTTTTGGCACATGCGCAGTTTAAAACTTGATCCGCTCCTCTAAAATCATGTCAATGTGCTCAAACAATGTATGAATTAGACCCAGCTCAAAGAGTTACACCAATAGATGATTTTTGTGCAACAAACCTGAAAAGTAGGTGTTTTGTTCAAAATCAACCCCAATAGTTGGTGGTTTATGCAATTTCCTCTCAACTAGGGTTTAGCCATAACCATGTAAAACAACTTATATGTTGGTCTCCACCTAAGGGAGTGTATCATGGTTTTGGATATTGGAAGCGGTTTGCCGTCCGAGCATGAGATTCGAACTACCTGTTACAATGTACTCCCTCCGTTCCATAATGTAGTGCGTATAGATTTTTTTTGAATGTCAAACTTTGACCATGTTTAGAGGGAAAAATATTTATATTTAGAAAAGCAAATGTATTTCAACAGATACATCATGACATAAATATTCATATTCTATATGTAGTTGAGTTGTATAATCAATTAAGTTATTGTGTTCATTGGCATCGTGGCAAGACTAGCTGCATATTGCTTGGCTAGCTTACGCGTAACTTTCGAACTACATTGTCCATTTGTTTCAATACTTATAGGCGGGTGACATACACATTAGATAAAACATAAATACATTAGTACATTGTTCATGATGGTTTATCAAATGGCTCATATTCTCTCTTGGCCTTTACTTCTGTTACGAAACACCAAGATGATATCCATATTAGATGACAATCCACAAAATTACTTTAAATTTAACTAAGCAAACTATTTGCAAAAAGAAAACAAGACAATAGAAAAAAGGAAACCTCTTGCTCACGTCCATCGCGTAGTTGTAGCACAAATGAGAGCTAGGCGATACATGGTTTGATCATGCTCCACAGTCGATTAGTATGTGAAAGTTTCAATGTGCACAATCAGTGAGACAATGCAATATGGAATTGGATACCATATAAATTTTTTATTGTCAGAAATAACTTGATATTGGGGCAACTAGCCACTCCGTTCCTAGTTAGATTTGGCATCGACCTTAGATCATTACAAAATCTAGCATTTGGCCTACATCACGGACGATCTTTAAATATAGAAGCTAAACATGTTGAAGTTTTTCTAAACAACACTTCGATGGCACAAAGAGCTAATAGAGTAGACTTGCCTGAAAATCATGTGCTTGTTTCTTTCCCGTTGTCTTTCATTCCGAGTTGCTTTTGGCATATATCATGGATTTTCCATCTACATTCAAATACATAAATACTAACAATGATTTATGTCACCAACATGTAAAATATGGATAAAGTGATATCACAAATTCTATTGCTTGCTCAGGTGAAGATTGTGTTGTTGATCTATATACAGGAGAATGCGGAAGCACTATGCACATATACGTAAAGATTTATGGATTATCCATTTGCACTCCTTTTATTAATTATTCATAGTAAATAACTTAGAAGACACACATTTGTGACACATCGTTAGTGGCACACCGGTGCCCTCGCGTGCATCTCCACTGCTCCTTCTTGACGGAGAAGAGAAGGAGGAGGTGACAGAGAAGTGCACGGGAGCGGGAGACATGCCGTGGCCACATGTATGCCGAGATGCCCACTTGCCCAGTGTCAGCTAAGCACGAAACTACTGGGTGTCGCGATGCTGAAGCGTGGCTTCAGGCCGCGATGGGGCCCAAATGAAGCGGGACAGAGGGTTGTCATGGGGGACGGGATCGCCTGGTGGTCACTGCGGCGGTGGCCATCACATGGGCGGAAATAGTTCGGTCCTCTGGGGGACCCACGATGCATCTGGGCCCACCTGTCGGTGGGCACGGGCCCGCTGATCATGACCGTGCATGCGTACGGCAGACTGTTTGTTTAGTCATGTATAGAACCGAAGCGAGTGAGACGATTGTCGTGTTGTGTGATGCCGCATGGCATGTGCAGACACAATGATGGGCACATTCAGCACATGTCATGGGCCCTCGTGCTAGCATTCGTTCCTGATAAAGGCCACTGGGCTCTTCAGTGCCAAGTCCATACCGTTCAGACAACTGTTACCCCATTCTCTCACTCATTGTCAAAGTTTGTCTAAAAAAAGAGTTAAAAGCACCGGGAGTCCTAAAACTTGTGCCAGATGTGATGATTTGGTCCTACAACTTGCAAAATGACCCTACCCCTAAAACTTGCACCCAATGTGTAACTTTGGTCCTGGACCAATCACAGAGCGACAACTGGACTCGTCGGGCCCAAGCCGGTCAGCGCGCGCGTTTTTGCAAATACCCCCTGCCTTTGCTTGTAATCAATAACGCCGCATTTGTGGCGAGAGGGCCTAGACTGCTTCCTGCTCCCCAGCGTCTGATCTGGTCTTGAGATGTAGAGATGTGTTAGTTTCTTATCAGGTCGTGTCTGTTGTAGTAAATTTCCTCGATGGTTGTGTTATTGTGTGATGTATGTGATGGTATCATCTTGTTATCATCATCAATGGGAAGTTAGTAATCTGATTTTAAACATGCCTGCTTGCTCGTCTGATCTCAGTAAACGTTTTGGTTAACTGATAGATATATCCCTCAACTTTTTGGTTGTATTTTTGATGGTAAACGTGCCACTAAATCTGATGAACTTGACGTTCATATGCCCCTGTTCAGTTCAATCTGCCCCCTGCCCACCTTGTATAATTCTAGTACTCCTGCCTCATATTTTTTGATGGTTGCTCTCCCAATTCTTACATGCATGGAAAGGAAGATGGTGGATTGGATCACCGTCTCTTCTTTGGCTGCCATAACTTTTGTAATCAAGAACTACAGTCGTGTGTGCTTTTGAATGCGAATCTATTTGAATGTGAAGTTTCAGATTTTCTGTCCATTTATTGCTGGAGGGTGTCCCATAAACAAGTGTAGGGATCTGGAGATATGCTTCTACATCTCCTATTTGTTTATCGAATACTAGGTATATGTTGGAATGGAGGTAGTAGAAGTTACAAGCCAATGTCTTCTGTATCTTCTTTGGCGTATCCATGAGCTATGGAATTATGGCTGTTCCAAGTGTAACTGGTTTGGCAGTATCATATGATGTTTTCTTTACTGACTCCTGTGTTTGTGGGTTTTGGACTCCAAATGGAATGGGAAATATCTGCACTCTGTTGAAGGATTAATAAACTTTGTGATTCCACTGTAGTTTAAGTTTAATTACAAATCTGAGATAGCTGTAGCGAGCTGAATCAGTGTAGTTGTGTCTTGTAATAGGCATTTGTTAGAGTATTAAGCAGCGCACAATCTTTTTTATCAACTGTAGCATCTTATATAGACTGAATTATTTCAAGTAATTGTTACTCTTCTGCACAAAATTTTGCCCAGATCACTTTCTCAGCGATGTTCTCTTATCAGTTTCCTTGTGGCATGCATATTCTCCATGTCCCATCCATCAGGCCATCAGTATTATAAAGTCTCTAGTATCCATCACAGCATCACTCAAGCGTGAAGATATATCTCAGCTCATTACAACTGAACCAAATATAAATATATCAGCATTAGATTCCCAAGACTGAAAAAACAAATGATCTATCAGATGCAGAACATTTTCTTACCTATTTACAAAACACTAAGCTAATTGCTATTTACTCAAGTTTAAACTTTCAGGTATGGTTTAGTCAACGTGCAATTACATTTTACAATTCTCCAAGTTGTTCATGCTATGATCCTGTTCATTGTAGCAGAGTATTTCAGATCAGAACTACACTATTTATCTTCTGTTTTAGAGGAAAAACAGATGAAGTATGTTTATGTTTCTAATAACTTTAACATTCTGGAGTGCAGGCTCTTTGAGGAGCCCTCTGCTCAGCAAGGTTGAGTTGCTGGCTATTTTTTTCGTCACAGTATGTGAGACAGACGCCATCCAGAGATTAAGCAACATCTGTCTGCATTTGATAAGTGACTTGTCGAGTTTATGGGGCTTTGCTTCTTGTAGTTGGCTTGCCATGACACTCAACAGAACATACTTTTTCTCACGAGCATGCCTATGTTTCTCTTGTCGTTCTTGGAAGTCCCAATTGGAGTCAGGAAAAGACTGGACTTTTATCGATCGCGATTCTTTTGGCAGGGTGATGAACTAAAAAGAAAATACCTTCTAGCTAAATGGGATATCATCTATAGACCGAAAGACCAAGGGGGTCTTGGTATTGAGAGTCTTGAAGTTAAAAACAGATGCCTTCTCAGTAAGTGGCTGTGGAAGTTGCCGAGTGAGACTGATGCCATGTGGGCGCAAATCCTTCGTAGCAAGTATCTTCAGACCAAAACTTTGTCTCAGGTGACAGTAAGGCCGACTGACTCGCCTTTCTGGAAAGGACTTATGAAAGTCAAACAATCCCTGTTTAATAGGACAAAGGTTATTATTGGTAACAGTGCTAGTACACGTTTCTGGGAGGATACTTGGCTCGGAGAGACACCTTTAGCCATTCAATACCCGTCTTTATATCGTATTGTTCAACGACGTGAGATCGTATTGTTCAACGACGTGAGGTGTTCGCTGAAATGGTATTTCAATCTATCCCCCTTAATATTCAGTTCAGACGGCCGCTAGCGGGCAATCGTTGGGAAGAATGGCTCCGTCTAGTAAATAGACTGATGGAGGTTCAGCTTTCTCAACAACTCGATGAATTACGCTGGAAGCTTACTAGGTCTGGAGTATTCACAGTTAAATCAATGTATATTGATGTTATCAATTCGAGCTTCATTCCTAGCTCCAAGCATGTTTGGGCTGTCAAAGTTTCATTGAAAATAAAAGTGTTTATGTGGTTTGTCCATAAACAAGTTATTTTAACCAAGGACAACTTGACAAAGCGTAATTAGACAGGTCCTACTAGGTGTAGTTTCTGTGATGGGATGAGACGATCAAACACCTTTTTCTTGATTGCCTGCTAGCCAAAGTTTTATGGCGGACGGTCCATATTGCTTTTAATATTACTCTACCGAATTCTGTCAACACGTTATTTGAGACATGGCTTAACGGGATACAACCCGACTTAGCGAGACATATTCGCGTAGGAGTCTGCGCCTTGCTGTGGACTATCTGAAATTGCAGAAATGATTTGGTTTTTAACAGGACAACACGCATTCAATTTTTACAGGTTATTTTCCGAGCCACGACATTGATCCGTTCGTGGTCGCCACTCACTCCGACGGAGGCTAGGGAGCATTTGGTTACTGGATCTATCCGCTGGGAGATGGTAGCTCGGGATATTTTCAACCGGTTTGGGTGGCGGTCATGTAATAGGATAGGCAATTAGTTTACCTATCTCTCTGTTTTTGCCAGCCGGTTCTGGCGTCCTTTATTTGGCTAGTTTGTATTCTAGTTTTTCTGGCTCTGCGTGAGCTCTTTTTTCGCCGTTGGGAGACTTCTAGACTTTCAGACCTGTTTGGAACATATTTATTTGTTTAGTAAGAGGGTCGTATGCATCGCTCTGATGCAGAGGCCGGGGCATCCCCTTTTTGAAAAAAAAACAGAACATACTTTTTAAGGATACGTGTAGCTGTAAATTCCTCATTGATGGGAGTAATCTTACTGCACGAATATAAATACAGTAGATAATTTAGACCCTTCATTCCTCTATTTATAGCTTTAGGTATTACTCAGACAATACAGTATTGCCTGCAGTTCCCTCTTTATATTTTAAGTGTTAGGTAGATGGTCAAGGTATAGCCTGCAATATTGTGTGATTGGTCAGGGGGGTATTTGTAAAAACGCGTGCTGTGACCGGCTCGGGCCCGACGAGTCCAGTTGTCACTCTGTGATTGGTCCAGGACCAAAGTTGCACATTGGATGCAAGTTTTAGAACTGGGTAGGGTCATTTTACAAGTTGTAGGACCAAATCATCGCATCTCGAACAAGTTCTAGGACTTCCAGTGCTTTTATCTAAAAAAACTCATTGTCAAAGTAATTAATTTGTTTGTTCATCCCGTGGCCGCCGGACAGGCTTAGTTAGTACTAATTGGTTGTGGTCATCAACCGAAGCACAGTGATCTGCCCCTTGCGGCCTCCAAGGAGGCACCACTTTTGTATGGATCTAGACATCTAGTTGTTGATGATAAGGTCGTACTATATCAGTACTATGTGTACCAAAAATACATCCAACATATAGTCGAGAGTGGAGTACATATGTAGGATTAGAGATTTAGACAGAAAAACATTGCTATTTTTCTCCGCCTCTGCGTCGCAGCACGTGCCTGCAACAACTAAAATCAATATAGATGTAGGTTTAGGTTAGCCTCGTGAACATGGAATAGGAACATCATTATTTTCCATGAACTGTCTGCAGGCGGCCTCACTAGTGTCCTTACCTTGATAAAAACAACGCTTATATTTAGAGCCATCTGATCATGATACAACCTTTGATCGGAGGGTTGTGGATTGTGCGAGTGGCCAGAGGTAGATAGTATATGAGGAAATTTGAGGTGGTAAGCATGCATGTCATAGTGCCTTGAAGTTGATTTGCATAATTAAGAAAGCTTTATGTCTTCCTCATGGTGATTGCATATTCTCAAAAGCAAGACTCGCTGCATTTTGCTGGGCAAGGTCGCATGCGCCCTTCAAAAGTTGATCATTTATCTTCTGAGATGCTTTTAGAGATGACAAGTTAAATGCGCCATATATTATTTTAATTCATAAAAGCAATGATTTTGTGATCTTTGGTCACTACTCCAGGACAGGCGGTATATGCATTAGAGGAAACATACATACATTTGTAAATTGATTATGGCGATTCATTGTATGGTTCTCGCTCATTCTTGCCAATTACTTATGTTTCAAATTACAAAGTTGAAGTAATATTCCTCTTGCTCCACAAGATTTCCATGTTCATCATTTCAGTTGTAGCACAAATTATAAAAGGGCAACATGATCAATATATGGTTGTAATCTTACTGCACGAATATAAATACAGTAGATAATTTAGACCCTTCATTCCTCTATTTATAGCTTTAGGTATTACTCAGACAATACAGTATTGCCTGCAGTTCCCTCTTTATATTTTAAGTGTTAGGTAGATGGTCAAGGTATAGCCTGCAATATTGTGTGATTGGTCAGGGGGGTATTTGTAAAAACGCGTGCTGTGACCGGCTCGGGCCCGACGAGTCCAGTTGTCACTCTGTGATTGGTCCAGGACCAAAGTTGCACATTGGATGCAAGTTTTAGAACTGGGTAGGGTCATTTTACAAGTTGTAGGACCAAATCATCGCATCTCGAACAAGTTCTAGGACTTCCAGTGCTTTTATCTAAAAAAACTCATTGTCAAAGTAATTAATTTGTTTGTTCATCCCGTGGCCGCCGGACAGGCTTAGTTAGTACTAATTGGTTGTGGTCATCAACCGAAGCACAGTGATCTGCCCCTTGCGGCCTCCAAGGAGGCACCACTTTTGTATGGATCTAGACATCTAGTTGTTGATGATAAGGTCGTACTATATCAGTACTATGTGTACCAAAAATACATCCAACATATAGTCGAGAGTGGAGTACATATGTAGGATTAGAGATTTAGACAGAAAAACATTGCTATTTTTCTCCGCCTCTGCGTCGCAGCACGTGCCTGCAACAACTAAAATCAATATAGATGTAGGTTTAGGTTAGCCTCGTGAACATGGAATAGGAACATCATTATTTTCCATGAACTGTCTGCAGGCGGCCTCACTAGTGTCCTTACCTTGATAAAAACAACGCTTATATTTAGAGCCATCTGATCATGATACAACCTTTGATCGGAGGGTTGTGGATTGTGCGAGTGGCCAGAGGTAGATAGTATATGAGGAAATTTGAGGTGGTAAGCATGCATGTCATAGTGCCTTGAAGTTGATTTGCATAATTAAGAAAGCTTTATGTCTTCCTCATAGTGGTTGCATCTTTTCAAAAGCAAGACTCGCTGCATTTTGCTCGGCAAGGTCGCGTGCGCCCTTCAAAAGGTCACCATTTATCTCCTGAAGCTCTTGAGATAATGCGTTAAATGCGCCATATATTATTTTCTTTCATAAAAGCAAATATTTTGTGATCTTTTGGTCACTACTTCTGGACAGGCGGTATACGCATTAGAGAAAACATACATACATTTGTAAATTGTTTATGGCGATTTATCGAATGGTTCTCCCTCATTCTTGGCGATTACTTATGTTACAAATTAGAAAGATGAAATTCACTTTGGATGACCATCCACCCAATCACTTTAGCTCAAGTAAGGTAACAAAAGAAAAAAACGAGAGGTGGCATTCCTCTTGCTCTATAAGATTTCACATGTTCATCATTTCGTTTGTAGCACAAATAATAAAAAGGCAATGCCACTTCTCTTTTGGTTCAAGAAAGACTCGTTGCATCTTGCCATGAGCTTAAAGCTAGCATCAAGGGCCGTTTAAGTGTCCTTAGCGACATTCTTCTCCATATCCTTGATGCGGTCACATCAAAGCTCACGATGAATTAGTGAATCGTTGGCATATATCTCAAGTTGGCGGATTCAATCATCGATGGCACGGGGATGAGGTGTAGTTGGAGTCTGCAAGAACTTTCTTTCGTCTCAGGGGCTGCACGGTGATGCGGGCACCAATGATGAACTTACTGCGGGGATAGAGGTCAAGGGAAATCTTGTGCTCGTTTCTTTCCCCGTGTCTCTTATTCCTACCTTTCGTTGGCACATATCGTGGATTTATCATCTACATTCACACTCATAAATGCAGATAAATATATGCGTTACTAAAGTGTAAAATATGGACAAGTGAGATGAGAGAGTGTATTGCTTGCTCCAATGAAGATTTGGTAATGGATATATATAAGAGGAAGCAAAAGCACGTTCAGCAACCGTTCGTCATGGAGTGAAGCTAGCGAGTGGGCCCTTGTACGTGCTGCCCTGGCCGCTGGGCATATCAAGCACATGCCCATCTCCAACGACGGCCCGTAAATTTTCTCCCGTATCATCCAGAGACAGAAAGAGGGACCAGTACGTAGACATGGATGCGAGAGGCCGCCATCCAACCGTAACCGTAAACATTTTGACAACAGTTCAAACTAACCGGACAAAATTCATGCAAACACGGTTGGATTTCATATAAACATGACATATTTCGTACGAACCGGATGAAAACGTTTACATTTTGAACATATTATAATTAAAAATGTAAAACTATGTGCACGTAAGGTCGTGTGGAGCTCCACTCCCATGACATGGATATACTACACTAGTCTATGGCCGGTCGCGGCGGATCCCTTTGTCTTCCCTATGTCCGGCAGGCCGCCCACCGGACTGCCGGCAGCCCCGGAGGTATATGCTTTAGCGCAAAGGGCAGGTTGCTTCCCCACCACTCATCAGAGTGGAACTGCCGGCTGATGCTTCAGCCAGAGGGGAAGCGGGGGGCGCATCCGCTTGCGTGGAGCCCAGGCGAGGGTCGATGATGGTCTGCGCTAAAGAAACAGACAAGACATCCGCTGTGTACGCCGGCGTCGCCTTGGCGGTGGCCTTCATGGGACCCAAGTGGCAGCGGCCTCCCGTGTTCTAATTCATCTTGTTGATGGCAGCGGGCGCGGACATGCGGGCCTCTATCTCGTCTATGTCCGCGCAGTCGGATTCTTTCTCTGTCAGCATGGGGCGGCTACCGCGGATGGCGCGGTATGACACGGCATCGTTGACAACAGCGATGATGACTGTGCCGCCGTGCTTCCCACCGTGTCGGCCTGGAGCAACTTTCTATTCCTCCGCGAGCTGGCTTGAAGTGGCGAGTTGCTGAACCACGCGCTGGATTGGGGCGTCAACTTGCTCCGTCGGGCTAGGCCAGAGAGGTGGTGCAGCAAGCTACCTCGCTTGTATCCGCCGGGCTCGGCGGGCCACCCTGCCGGCTTTTATGCCGGACAACTGCTCTTCCTGCTCACCGGATGCCATCGAAAGGGTGGTGAAAATGGTGGACATTGGAGATGGGGAGCGACGGTGAGGTGCGATTCTAGCCCGGCATCTGGCCTTGCTTAAATAGAGGACAGATGAGAGGAGCTTGCCCGGCATCTAGCCTCGTTTAAATAGTAGGCGGATGAGAGAGGAGCTTGCCCGATGTTGCGTTTAATGTCGGCGCGCTTGTGAATGGACGTGTGACCAGAGTAGTTTTCTCAGCTTCCACCCGGGTTTAATGGAGACATTTGAATGTGACGAGGAGACATATTTAGCAAGGCGTGCAGCGGGCGGCACTCTCGGCCGACGTGCCGCTTCAATAGTGGAGGCAGTGAGAGGTCGCGTCCGGTCTGAGCCGCCTTCAAAATGGAGCGGTGCACTCTATTAACGCGGGCAGCTGGCGTTAGGCGGCAAGCGTGCGTGGACGAGGGAGGGGTATTTGGTTGGCCAGGGCGGTTAAAAGCGGGTGTGCCAGCGGTCCGGACTCCCACAAAGCTCCCTCACATTTGTCTTCGGTTGGGCACTATTAGCATTTGTTCTGGACCGAGCGCAGCTATTAATGCAAGTGTTAAGTTCCTTCCGTTCAGACCATTGTTACTCTTTGTGAGTATCAACTGAGCCGATATTCCTCACCATCAAAGTAATTTGTGTGTTCATTTCGTTGGTCGTCGGTCATGCTTAATTAATTAATTGCTTGGTGTTATAGTGTATATAATTTTCATTTGGAGCAGCGATCCGTTGAAACATACACTTTTCTTTTGCGAAAAGGATCACATTTATTATAAAAGTTTATCGGGAGTACAAAGCTTCATAAATATAATAAATATTACATCGAGATTTTGAGACCACTAGTGCTAGTGCCGCCAGAACAAGCCACCGGCGTGCCGTTGTAGTCGCTCACCTCCCGGAGTTGACTTGACCTTATCGATAACAGTCGGAAAGTCTTGAGGGGTAGACACCTCACGATCTTCATGCTGTTCTTTTGTGGGGGCGTCAGTGCAGCCACCCTTTTTGGAAAAAGATTGTAGGACTTCGTTTCTTTTCATGTCTCTTTGCTAGTTGTGGTGCATGCGCGTGACAGCCAGGTGTTGTTACTGTTTGTGCTTAGAACCTGTTTAACCTGTTCGTTTTCGTTTTTGGTTTCGCACACGGGTGCTTTTTCTTCTTTTTTGTTTTGTTCTCTATTTCTTTGAGAGCAGAACCTGATCCATTGTTTGCATCGAATCGAAAAAAGCGGTTGACAACACGGATATGTTTTGGTTGTTTCTTTTCATATGTCTCCTATTCTTACATATTATCGGCATGTATTGTTTGGTTTTCTGGTCATTCTCTTGTATGTTGATGTGAATTTGCCATCTACATTGACAAACATAAATGCAAAATAAAGATGTGTGTTAGTGTAAATTGAGGATAAATGAGACGGGAGTCCGTTTTTGAGTGAATATGGGATGTGGATCTATCATTCATATATGCGAGAAAGCGAAAGCAGTATCTACAGACGAGGAAATAGTAATTCATCTATTTGCCCTGAATGAGTCCGAACATATTTGGTTGCATGCACGTGCAAGGCTCATTGAGCGGCATGCGAGAACTTTTCCCTTGACTAGATTCAAGATGCAACTTGCCGCATGCACCGACCATCGCATGTTTAATCGTTTTGTAAATTGTCCTATAAATTCATTGTCGCAAGACACGATGAATCAAACCTGACAAAAAACCTTGACGTGACTCATGGCGTGGATTGTTAAATACATTTGCTACATCCTTGATCAGATGATTAATGGCTTTCCAAGTGGCCACCTGACCTTCGCATGTTTAATCATTTGGTAAATCATCATATAGAATTCATTGTTGCAAGACATGTTGAATCAAACCTGACAGGAAACCTTGATGAAACACATGGTGTGGGTTGTTATCTTCATTTGCTACATCCTTGATTGGGTGGTTACGGATTGTCTGACTGGCCAAGACGGTATTCCAATGACAAAGGTAGATGCCAATATTTCAAGTGGATCGCGATCGAAGCATGTGATTCCCGTTCCATGTTACAGTGTCTTGAAGTTGATTTGTATAATTAATAAATCTGAAGTCTTCATCATGGTGATTGCATCCTTGATTGTGGTCATCAACCGGAGCACAACGATCTGCCCCTTGTGGTCTCCAAGGAGGCACCACTAGTTGTTGATGATAACCTCGCACTATAGTAGTAGTACTATGAAAACTACACCCAACATATAGTCCATAGGTGGAGTACAAAGATAGGAATAAGGATATAGACAACAAAACATCGCTAATTTCCTCCGCCTCCGCATCACAACATGTACTTGCAGCAACTAAAATCAATACTCCTTCCGTACCGGTGCATTGGGCACATTACAAAAACCAAATAATCCCATAACGCTTAGGCATGGTGCATTAACTTTCATTCTGTTCCTTGTTTCTTGCCACAAACAAAGGAATCAACCAATAAGAATTGTGCGGCGTCTATGCTCTCGATGACTTGAAATTAGTACCTAGCATGGCATGCAGTGGCCAGTTTATTGCATGCAATGGTACTAATTAACAAATAAATGTTAAGTTCTCTCATTTTTCCTTGGGCCTTGGTCGCGGTGCGCACCCTAAGATGCCTAATGCACTGGTATAGAGGGAGTAGAAAAGTAGTTTAAGTTATCCTCGTGCACATGTAATAGGCACAATAATATTTTTTGTGAACTGTTGCAGGCGGGCTAAACTAGTGTTTTTAACTTTATACAACCTTGATCGGACGGTTGTTGATTGTGTGAGTGGCCAAAGGTAGCCGGTGATGGAGCATCTTCAGCACATGTCTTACCTTTCATCTCGCACTTCTTTCATCCAGATTTATTATGCCCCTTCTTATTCTGGGTCAAGATTTTACCATAATTTCCACTAATAAAATGCTAATTATATATAAAAAAATACCATGTGAAAACTCTTCCAAATACAAATCCATTAGTATGCTTATTGTAGTATATATGCGGTCAAACTTTACCCCAAAATACAAGAGAGAGGGGGGGGGGGGATTAAACCCGGATGGGGGAAGTACCATTTGTTAGCCATAGCGATTAGCTGCTCACCTTTCCCTCTTGCAAGGTGACTAGGCAAAATCTTCCCCGCTTAGATCTCCACCGGTGAGCCCGTGGATTCATCTCCCTTTTGCCCGCTAATTCAGTCACTAGTGGCTGGGAGTGGAATCCTTGCACCTCGGGTTTTGCTAGAAGATATATATTAGGATTTTAGTCCTCCAAGGGCAACACTTGGGTGAATGGCGAGCTTCATCTTCGAATCGGTCTCTCAAGAACCGATCTTCCTAGAGACCGTTCATCGGAATGGATTACATGGAGCTCCAGCGTAGTTTCTTGGTAGCTCATCAGGCAGCAAGATTAGGGCCGAGTTTCTCGTTGTGCGTAGGCGGTATATCGACATTTGGTGTCAGGTTCTTTGGATCGATTCAACGGTTCAACTATGATGGACTCTGATCCTCAAAAGCATGTGCACAAAGACTTTCTAGATATCATGCATCTCGACACCTTTTTTTATGGCAGAAGTGATCGTTTAGTGATTCCAAGACCATAGTGTATTTTTTTTATATTTGAGATGCTTTATACTTTGGATAAACTTTTTATAATAAACCTGAGTCTTTGATGGAAAAAAAGACTAGGCGTTCAGTGCCAAGTCTGTACCGTCTCGACCACTATTACTCATTTGTCACTGCCAAACGAGTCATATTTGCCAGTTGTTAATCACGTTCGTTTATCACGCAACTTTTGGTGGAATCTCAAAGGCCCGATGTTAATCTAGTTTCCGCCAACTTTCTATTGGCTAGCGTCCTTCCATCATCAGGACGAAGAGAGTGGTACGTGGCTGCTTTTGGTTTGTCAATATAGTTGTCTGGACTCTTGAAAAACCCCGGCCGTCTGGTTCCAATTTATGGAAAAACAAATGTTTAGACCGGTCACCGAACGGATATATAACCACGTTGAATGACAAAACATGTCCGCACTGTGTAGTCTATATAAAATGGGAGAGGTATGAGGGTGCGCTTTGTAGATACCTTTATCTAAGGGTTGTACTCTCTCCTTACCAAAATAAGTGACTAACTCTGTACTAGCTTTGTACTAAAGCTTACCAAAGCTAGTACAAGCTTTAGTAGAAAGGTAGTACAGAGTTGAGTTAAGCTTTAGTACAAAGCTAGTATAAAGCCGAGTCACTTATTTTGGAACGCGGTGGGGGGGGGGGGGGGGGGGGGGGGGCGCTGACTATTCAATGATATCACTCACAAGACGGACACCGATTCATGCAACGTTGATAGGTAGTAGTTCTACATTTTTACAATACAAGAAATCACTAAGAACTATTCTAGAAATTCCACTCCTTTCTGTCGGAGGTGATAACAATCACCCTGGAGCCGCTAGCCTCGTTGTTATTGGCAGCGGCCCAAATCAGCGGCATCCGGACAACCCACGAGCCGGCGGATGAGTGGCGATGGCCTCGTTATCCTCCTCTTTGTCCTTGTCTTCGAGCTTCACAACGAGAACAACGCAACGGGCATCATTGATGCAGATATGGCGGCGCTCGTGCTTGACCATGTGGGTACTCTGCCTGGACGTGTGATCGTCCGGTCCTCGTCGACGACTTTAGGTCTACACGAAGAGTCGCCATAACTGTGACATCCAGACGCTCCGCCTCAAGTTGTGCCTCTGCCATGCGAACGCAACTACTCCTTCGTCTTCTGCATGTAGAAGAGGTCGTCTACCCCACCGACTGCAGCGTTAAGGGCCATCCCCCTCCTCTTATGTCAGTTGATCCTCCTCCTAGACCTCCACCAGCGCCATGGGGTCACCCTCCTCCTCATCCTCCTACTCGTCCGAGCTCAACTCCGAAAAGCTTGGAGGTTGGCCCGCCTCAGTGCAGTGCTAGGGCCAGGCATTCACAACGTGGACCCCCACCTTAGTTTTGACACGACGCCCCGACATCAACATCTTGTACCACGTGATTTTTGAATGGGACAATACAACGGCAAGATCAGCTACAAGTGATGGCGGCACCGAAGTGTGGGAAAGAGCGGGAAAATGGAGCGGATAGGATTTTGGGCAGGAGGAACCTAGCCGGTCCTTAAAGCCAAAGTAGGCCCCATGGGGCCGCGCCGCCAGCCGGATAAGAATGCAGGTAAGTACGGGAGCTGGTGAGCCTCCAAGAATATGAATTGGAGTAGAAAATAGTGGGCGCCCCTAGAGGTTTGGATGGGGCCCGAGCGTCAGTGTCCGCCGTGACCGACATCTGGGCCGCGCTTCCCTAGAGCACCCCCATTTGGGGCCGGAGTGAATGATTTTAGACGTATGATCTGAACTGACCCAAACTGAACGTTCACATTGAAGACATGAATGTGTCCGAACTATTCCATCCAAATAAATAGAGGTTTGAGTGTGTGGGTTAGAGATGCCCATAGCCTCGTGCACATGTTTCTTGCATAGACACTGTCCTACGGCCGAGCGCATGCACACAAACACATGATAGAGCACATTCAGCACATGTCCTAGCCAAGCTTAGCTGCCGCTGGCCCTCGCCTTTAGCATTTGTACGTGATTGAGACAAGCTGTTCCTAATGTGAATGTTGGTAGGCCTTTTCTTGCATTTAGTCTTCCTCTTGACTACCAGGATTACACCTACAGTATCCCGGATAAGGAGGAAATTTTTAACACTCTCAAGGACATGAAGCTAAATGCCTCTCCGGGCCTGATGGTTTCAATGTCGAATTCTACATTGCTACCTGGAGTTGGATTGGTGACGATGTCACTGCTATGGTGAGAAATTTTTACCAGACAGGTATAATGCCATCACATATTAGTGATACTCACATTGATCTTATTCCTAAGAAATTGGTCTCAAAAATCCCTTCTGACTATCGACCTATCAGCCTTTGCAATGTCATTTATAAGATCATTTCCAAAACCTTGGCCAACAGATTGAAGCCTCACCTTCCTGACTATATTGATCCTTCCCAACAAGCCTTCATTAAAGGTAGACGCATATCCAATAATATCATCTTAGCCCAAGAGATCACTCACACTTTTGCCCTTAAATCTTGGAAACAACAAGCGTTCTTGCTTAAAATTGATTTGGCCAAGGCTTTTGATCGCCTTGAATGGAACTTCATAGTCTCTGCTCTTTCTCGCAAAGGGTTGCATGGTCACTTTATAAACTTGGTTTATGCTTGCATCTCTTCCCCAAGTTTCTCTGCTATTATCAATGGTCAGCCTTTCGCCAACTTTCATAGTAACAGAGGCTTAAGACAAGGATGTCCTTTATCGCCTTATCTTTTTGTCCTTGCTATTAATGAACTTTCTTTAAGCTTACATGATGCTATGGTCCAAAATTGCTTGTCTGGGATCTCTCTTGGTCCAGACTATCCTCCTATTCACTCCATGCTTTTTGCTGATGATTTGTTGGTCTGTGGCAATGCTACGGTGCAGGAGGCTAACCAGATGGCCAATATCATCAACCGTTTCGGCTGTCTTTCTGGGCAGACTCCAAACTGGGGCAAGTCTTTTATTTTGTTTAGCGCCAACGTTTCCCAGCCTTTAGCTCAACAAATCACTCATATATTCCTTGTTCCTCTTGTTGATGGTACATCTACTCATCTTGGCCACCCATTAATCCTCCCTGCTAAGGATCGTGCTTCCGCTTATAACTTTGTTTTTGACAAATTTAAGAATAAGCTTCCCACTTATAAGGCAGATAAACTATCCCATGCCGCCAGACTTGAGCTCATCAATTATGTGTTTGCTTCCATTCCTGTCTACTATATGTCCAACATACTTTTTTCTAAAAAATTCCTTGCGAAGCTCACCGCCGTCATCCGTAATTTTTGGTGGGTAGGAGTCAGAGAGGAGGCTGGTTCAAAAGCTTTATGCCTAAGGGCCTGGAAAGACATTTGTACACGTAAAAAGGAGGGGGGACTGGGTATCAAAAACATGCTTGCAATGAATCAGGGATTGCTGCTTGCGGCTTCTTGGAGATTGGCTGATAACCCTGATAGTCACATCTATCAAGTCCTCCGTGCTAAATATTTTCCAGGTTCTTCCATTTGGAGAGCGAATTCCAATACCCCAAAATCTGCTTTCTGGGCGTCTGTTCTCAAAGTCATGCCTATGCTCAAAGCCCACTCCTTTTATCAAATTTCCCAAGGGAATGTTTCTGTTTGGAGTTCCCCCTGGTGCTCTACCTGGCACAATTTGTATGATCATCTTATCATTCAGCAAAGTAGCAATTTTATCTATCCGGCTAAGGTTTCTGATCTTTGGTTACCTGGGAGAAAAGTGTGGAATACTCAGCTCGTCTCTAACCTTTTTATGGAGCCCTCTGCTTCGGCTATTATCGCTACTCCTATTCTTCTTGATGATTGCAGAGACATTCTTTGTTGGGACTTAACCCCTTCAGGAAAATGCAATTCCAAGAGCACATACAAGCTTTGTTTGCAACAAATTCACTCCGTGCAGGATAATCAACCAAGACAGGTAAACACATCTATTCAGTCTATTCTTCAACAGGTATGGAAGGAAAAATTTATGGCCCCTCGGGTCCAGACTTTTGCTTGGAGACTTCTCAGGCGAGCTCTTCCATCAGGTGCCAGAGCTGGTAGATTTTCTGTTCACATTAGTACATTATGTGCTAGATGTAATATTGAAGAGGATGATCTGCATCTCTTTTTTCTTTGTTCTTTTGCAAAGGCTGCTTGGTTTGCTCATCCATGGTACATCAGATCTGAGTTTTTAGTTGCAAATCATACTTCTGTTGCAGATATCATTATTGCCCTTTCTACCTCTAATCATCCGCATGCCACTATTCCTAATATTTTTACATTCATGTGGTGCTTGTGGAAAGCTAGAAATGAGGTTCTTTTTTGCATGAAATTTTCACTACCTCATCAAGTGCAACATGCAGCACTAGCTATCTCTTCTCTGCAGGATTTTCATGAACAAAAATTGCAGGAAGTCAATCCTTCCTCTCCTACTCTTCATACAGGTTCTGAACAAATGGGACAGCCTTTTCAAGGATCAACTATAAAGTCTGATGCGATAATTTCAGGAACAAAAGTTTATTCTGATGCCTCATGGAAGAACAACCACATTCCAGGAAGAAGTGATCTTCAAGCAACAGGAATTGGAATTTTCATTTTTATTCCTGGAGATGACTTTGACACAAAAATCATGATACAAGCTTCTGCTAACTCTACACATTCCCCTCTTGTGGCTGAAGCCTTGGCCCTTCAATTTGCTGCCAAGGTGGCTTGCAGGTTACAACTCCATAATGTGTCATTCCTCACAGACAACCTTTCTTTGGCAAAGATGGTGGTTTCCAGGAATATTAAGGATAACTCTATAGCTTGGAGATGTCGACCTCAAATAAGTAGTTTCACGCAGGACTCTTCTAGTGAACTTGATGCTATCTATCACATTCCCAGGAATATCAATAGCATTGCCCACAACTGTGCTCACCAGGTTCTCAATTCAAGAATAGAACCTGTTTTTAGTTGTACAAATTCAGCTCATTCCCCTTCAAGACTTTCAGGTTGAAGGATTTGTAATACACGCTGTACTTTGCAAATGAGTTGAATGAAATTTGGCGCCTGAATGTGCCTTCCTTGTGTTAAAAAAAGAAGACGAGCTGTTCAGTGTCAAGTCAGTGCGCGTGGCGTGCCGTTCAGACCACTGTTGCCACTGTCGACTGAGACGATGGCGCACCATCGAAGTTACTTTAATTTATTTGTTGAGCTCGTGTCCGCCCGACATGCTTAGTGAAAAATTGATCGACGTCATGATTTGGAGCACAGTGATCTGCCCCTTGCGATCTCCAAGGAGGCAACTTAACCGTAGATCCAGCTAATCTGATGATAAGCTCGCACTATACCTGTACTATGCATGAAAGCTGGGGCAGATTTGTATGAGTTCACACATTAGGTAAGATCAACTTCAAAAATAAATAAATATATTTAGACATTTTGAAAAAATCTGAAATTATTTGACAACCTCCATGTGGAGTATGTTTACAACTTTAAAAAAATCAGCTTAAAACTCGATGTACATATAGATATTAAGAAACATGAATGTGAATAGTGAAAGCTTTGGGTGAAAGTACTTTGACACTATTCACATCTAATTTTATCTTCTCTTTTGTTTCTATTAATGTAAGTCGAATTAGGAGCTGAAACTTTTTGAGGTTATACATCAAACACTGATGTGTGTGTACAATTGTTTTCAGGATATTTGAACACGTATTTTTGTTCAAAAAAATCAATCATGATCTTGCCTAAGGTAAGATCTCACACAAGAACCCCCATCAAAACTACATCCACATATGTAGGATTTAGAAAGCACAGCATCGTTTAAGACGGATGTAAACCTGTCTACGTTAGCCCCGTGCACTTGGAATATGCACACCATTTTTTTTTGGCTTAATGCACTGTCTGGCCCTTTTTACTCTACGTATTAGATTTGTGTCAAGTCAAACATTGCAAGTTTGACCAAAGTTGTATTAAAAAAATATCAACATCTGGAATACCAAACGTATACTATGAAACTATATTTCATAACGAATGTAACAATATTGATTTGGGGTTGTCAATGTTGTTATTTTTTATGTATATTTGGTCAAACAATAGATACTTTGACTTCAAGCAAAATTTATATGCAGTCCAAAAACGACCAGAGGGAGTAATAAACAATTTGTGTATTTCGAGCCATCTGATCATGCTACATCCTTGTTGGACGGCTGTGATTGTCTGAGTGGCCAGGACTGGTAATCAAACGAGAAGGATATATGTGGAAATTGATCGAACTATTTGATTCCCGTTCCATATTATAGTGTCTTGAAGTTGATTTGCAAAATTAGTAAACGTTATGTCTTCATCATGTTCATTGCATCCTTTTGCAAGCAAGACTACCTGCATCTTGTTTGCCAAGGTCGTGCACTCCCTTGCAAAGTTCACCAATGATGTCCTGAAGCATTTGAAGTAACACGTTAAATGGACCATATAATATTTGGTTCATAAAATTAAAGATTTTGTGATCTTTTGGTCACTACATCTACAGAGGCATCAGATGAAAAATGCGCACATTAGTAAATTATACATAATTGTTTGGCAAATGGTTCCTCCTCAATCTTGATGGGCACTTTTGTTATAACTTATAAATGGCAAAGATGACATTCAGATTAGATAACCATACCCACAATTACTTTAAATACTTTCCCTAGTAAGAATGGAAGTAATATTACTAGGAAAAAGTTATATATTTCCTCTTGCATGATAATATGTGACTTATTTTATGGTACATCGTACTACAAAGTTTAAAGTATAGTATTAAGTCGATGCACCGCTTAATATGATTCGGCTCAGAGTTTGACTCGAGAAGCTTGGTAATTGCTAAAGTTTAATGCCTCTCATCAATCAAGCAGGAAAAGAAAAATCAATCGAGCATCGCCTGAATCGATATACTTTCGGCCCATTTGCCGGCATCCTTGAAGTTGCCGCTGCCCGGTCACTTCTCTCTTACGCAAGTATCCCGGGTCAAACTGCCATTGTTGCACCGACGCACACCCTCGCCTCCTATTGTGTTGCGCCACCGTCATCAGTCCGGTCTGCATCCACATGTTGCACGACAACAGCATATGTAGATCGCCGACCGGAATCAACGCGTGCACGTAGCCAAAAGGCAATATTGCGTGCCGAGTCTGCCGGTCATGTCAAGTCCCTGCTTATTGATCCTTGTGTGTTGTAGTGATGAACGTTTGGAGACACTCGTCTCTGCCAGATGATCAAAGTGCACAATACACTAAATAATGCAAACTATTAGGGAAAATATATAAGTTTATCAAACGGCTGGTGCTTCTTCGTCATACAATCAGGCCATACACAAGCCCCTGACTTGCTCTATTAGGAGGAAAGTTGGTTCCATGGTCTATAGCGGCGATCTACCCAAAAAGTCCCTGACGCTGAACATACTGCATGCATTTAGGCGTAGTGGTTCCGCATCTAGACCATTCACTAGTAGAAAGCGGAGCTTTAAAACCGGTTTGTAAGGGCCTTTAGTGCCGGTTACAGAACCAGCACTAAAGTGTGGGCACTAAAGCCCCCCCCCCCCCCCCCCCCCCCCCCCCCCCCCCCCCCCTAGTACCGGTTCGGCACGAACCGGCGCTAAAGTGCCACCACGTGGCGTGAGCTCACGCCCTGATATGGGGGACCTTTAGTATCGGTTGGTGTTACCAACTGGTATTAAATGTTTTTTTTTGAATTTTTTTTTTGATATTTTTGAAAAAAAAATTTGATTTTTTTTTGATTTTTATTTTTTCTGAATTATTTGATGATTTAGTCTCTAATCATCTCTCTTAACTGCTCAAGTGTGGATCACTCATTTCAAATCATCTAACTTCCTGACCGGTCACCCATCCCTCTCACTACTCCAGCCCGAGCACGCTTAACTTTCGGGTTGTATTCTCCTTCGTTTCCAAGTCTGCACTTGTTGTTTTCTTGACAATAGTAAGATGTTAATCCTATTAACCCTCAGGAGTTTAGCTTGAGCATGAAGTCACATGTTTCACCGTTTGAGTTTGAAACTATTATTCTAAAAAAACAGTAATTATTTAGTAACGCTAATATTTCTTGAATAAGTTTGACTATAGTTTGACCACAGTTTGACCATAGTTTGACCAGATTTGACCAAAATTCAAAAAATTGAAATAACTATTTAGTAACACTAATATTCTTGAATAATTATGTAGTAACATTAATATTTCTTGAATAAGTAGTTTGACCAGATTTAACCAATTTTTTTTTAAAAACTGAAATTTGACCATATCTTTTTTTCCTTTTGGAATTTGAGGATTCTAAAAAATTCCAAACAGGCCGTAGGCAGTCTCCATCGGATGCGGATTTTCGTGCTGAATTTTTTGATATATTATATGTTTTTTTCCGACATCGTATGCAAAAGTTATAGCCGTTTCACATTTACCCTACACTTTTTGCAAAACATGTCAAATTTAAGTTTTCAAATTTTCCTAACTAGTAGATGTAGTAATATAACTACCTCTCGAAGGATTTTATTTTTTGAAGTTTTTATCATTTTCTTTTGATTTTTTCAGAACTGAAATGGCGACACACAGGGGGGTAGAGTTTGAAAATTGCCCTATAATCCCGGTTTGTGTCACAAACCGGTACTATAGGTGAGACCCCTTTAGTACCGGTTTGTGACACGAACCGGTACTAAAGGTGATCGTGGGGCCCCGGCCTGACGCCAGCCTGCCATCACCCCTTTAGTACCGGTTCGTGGCACGAACCGGTACTAAAGGTTCAACACGAACCGGCATTAATGCATAGCCGTTCGAACCGGCACTAACGGTACAGTTAGTGCCGGCTCAAATTCAAACCGGCACTAATGTGCTTCACGTTTGACCCTTTTTCTACTAGTGATTGTACCACCAAAATAAACAGCCCAAATTGTTTTGATATACCGTAAAAGGACTCATGATTTCACATGTTCAATGCTTTGGTGTTAGCCCAAATCAGAAACATGATGTATGATCATCAGGCACAATCGGTGAGCCGATGCATGATGGAATTACCGAAAAAGGCTTTCGCCCCGCTTTATAAATAAAGCAATGACCAACAACATCCAGGTACAGACGCACACCACCACAACACATGCACACACCCAAGGCGGGATACATAGGCGCTGAGCGCAGCAACACGACCCCCAGCACTACTCGAGCACCCGGGACTCCACCAGTGAACACGCCACCACGAAGAGATGCCACCGCATACGACGAACCGTGGGCTCCAAGAGGGTGCCTTCAGGAAGGGAACGACGCGGTAGCGTTACCACCGCCTGATCTGAGGATCAAGGTTTCCCCCGGAGCCACACGACAGACAATGAGAGCCGCGACGACGCCTTCAAGAAGGGAACGAGCTATGCCGCCGCCGGTCTGTCCGAAGAAAGAGTAGGTTTTCACCCCGGCCAATACTCACTGCCATCGAACGCCGCACCCCGACAACCACGCCGCCCACACGGCCATGGCCACCGGGCAGCACCAAGCGACGGGCTCTGCCCGTGAGCACCGCGCAACCACCACCAGGGCCGCCGCCCCGGAATCCAAGACCTAGGAACCTCCACAACCGACACCCGCCGCTACCCCAACGGAAGAGACGATCGGATCCCGGGGCACACAAGTCCATCGATTCGTCCTACAGCTCCGGGCGCGAGACTAGCTTGGTCCTGCTGCCGGGCGCGAGACGGGCTCGGTCCTGCTGCCGGGCGCGAGACGAGGAGGTCCTGCTGCCGGGCGCGAGACAAGCACAGTCCTGCTGCCCGACCACGGGACTAGCGATGGGTCGTAGCAGGGAGAGGGCCATCCCACCGACGAAGATTGCGCCCGGGCAACGAGAAGAGGGGTCGAAGCTCTTCACAGGCCGCTCATGAACGGGCCGACGCCAAAGAAGTCCGGCCGCCGCCGTGAGACGATCCTGACCACCACCATGAGCCACCACCACGCCGTGGTAGCCCACATCCCCGCCGAGCGCAGCCCGCGGCACCTGCCATCGCCGGAACAGCCGGGGGCCGGTAGGTCCACCACCACCAGGGAGCGCTGCAACAGGCGCAGCCACCGGAGCAGGCCACCACCTGCGGCGAGCCGGGGCCCCGCCACCACAAGGGCCTAGAGCACCTGAGCCGCAGCCGCGGCGGATCTGGACCACGCCCACACGCTGCCGCCGTCGGGAACAGGGCACGCCCCCAGCCCGTCCCAGCTACCCGCGCCGCCGCCAGCAAGCCGCGCCCCCGTCGCGGGCCGCCGTCGCCGCGCCGCCGCGCCCTAGGCCAGCGCCGCGCCGCCGCCCAACAAGGATGGCCCGCGCCATCCAGCGCCGCGCGGGGGAGGAAGAGGCCCCGCCACCGCCCGATCTGGCCGGGCTTTGCCCGCCAGCATGCTGGGGCGGCGGCGAGGGGAGGGAGAAACGAGGATGGGGCCGCGCCACGCGGGCTAGGGTTTCCCTCCCGGCGGCGCTCGGGGGAGCGGCCAGGGGGGGGAGAACTCATGATGGAATTAGAGATCATGTAATCTTTTACTCTCAAATCAATTTGCACTGTAGTAGTCTGCTCTTACGCCTAATGGGATACGGGATTGACCTCAGACTGAGACGCCAGTGGCAGCACCAGATTCTGCATCTGCACCGCTATATGGCCTACATCGTGAATGTAAGTCAAACATGGAAGCCTCTCAAGCAGAAGACGATCTAATTAACATTTGGATGTCGCAAAGAGCTGACAAGATGATCCCCAAGCACGAGTAGGTGATAGATTTTCCCAATGATCTAGTGCTTGTTTCTTTCCCTACGTCTCTTATTCCTACATGTTATTGGCATACATCGTCCATTTGCCCTTTACATTGATACACATAAATATAAGTAAATATTTGTTTTACCAAAGTGCAAAATATGGATAAGTAAGATGGTGAAATCTTGCTCTAATGAAGATGGGACAGTGGATATATATATGGGGAAGGGAAGAAAGCACTAAACTACATAAGCTGAGTGGGCCTCATGACTGGGCCCCACTGACGTGTTTGTCCGTCAACGGTTCGCCGCAGAGCGAAGCTAGCAAGACCACGAGATGATAGCGTCTTGTCGTCCTGCCCTGGCCGGTTGGGGCAAAATTTCGTGTTTTGACCCTTTTCCGATAGAAATTCTGGATCTGACCCCGGTTTGAATTTTTTTCGGGGTTTGACCCTTTTGCTGCCGCCAGGGGCCCTGGCGGTAGGGTTAGACAGCCTACCACCTGGTCCTTTGGCTGTAGGGTGCGACAGAGGGGGACGGCGGCCGTTTGCCTGTGCTGATGTGGATAAGTACCCTACCGCCGCCCCCACTAGCGGTAGGCTGCCTAACCCTACCACCAAAGCCCCTGGCGGTATGGTGAGGCTGGGTTTTGCCATACAAACCTTCTGTAACGAAATATGCGGGGGCCCTGGTGGTAGGTTCACCCTACCGCCAAGGGGGGCGGCGGTAGGCTGTGTGACCCTACCGCCAGGGTCCTGGACGGTAGGGTCCTGTGTTTTATTGCTTTAAGTTCATTTGCTTGCTTCTTTTCAAATTCAATATGACAGCAATATCACAGCAAGTTTCACAAATATGACAGCAATATCACATATATTAAACAATTAAACTTGGGCATCATATACACATTAACAAAACTTGAAGTGTATAGAACATTTCAAACGAACTTCAACTAATTAGTAAATGGAGTTCCACATAGTTTCACAAATAGCAAACACATAGATCCACAAATAGCAAACACGTAGTTCCACATAGTTTCACAACCACTAGACAAGTTCAACCAAACGAAGTTCAACGAAATAGCAAACACATAGACAACCCAACTACAAGAGCCAACTATCGAAGAGCATAATCAGTTGCTCCTTCCCCTGTTGGAGGTATGCTACCTCTTGAGCACTGCGTTGGTTTTCCCTTGAAGAGGAAAGGGTGATGCAGTAAAGCAGCGTAAGTATTTCCCTCAGTTTTTGAGAACCAAGGTATCAATCCAGTAGGAGGCCACGCACGAGTCCCTCGCACCTACACAAACAAATAAAATCCTCGCAACCAACGCAATAAAGGGGATGTCAATCCCTTCATAGTCACTTACGGAAGTGAGATCTGATAGATATGATAAAATAATATTTTTGGTATATTTATGATAAAGATGCAAAGTAAAGAAAGCAAAATAAACGGCAAAAGAAATAGCTTGTTGACGAGAGATTAATATGATGGAAAATAGACCCGGGGGCCATAGGTTTCACTAGTGGCTTCTCTCGTGAGCATAAGTATTATGGTGGGTAAAAAAATTACTGTTGAGCAATTGACAGAATTGAGCATAGTTATGAGGATATCTAGGTATGATCTTGTATATAGGCATCACGTCCGAGACAAGTAGACCGACTCTTGCCTGCATCTAATACTATTACTCCACACATCGACCGCTATCCGGCATGCTTCTAGAGTATTAAGTTCAAAAGAACAGAGTAACGCTTTAAGTAAGATGACATGATGTAGAGGGATAAACTCATGCAATTTGATATAAACCCCATCATGTTATCCTCGATGGCAACAATACAATACGTGCCTTGGTGCCCCTACTGTCACCGGGAAAGGACACCGCAAGATTGAACCCAAAGCCAAGCACTTCTCCCATTGCAAGAAAGATCAATCTAGTAGGCCAAACAAAATTGATAATTCAAAGAGACTTGTAAAGATAACCCATCATACATAAAAGAATTCAGAGAAGATTCAAATATTGTTCATAGATAAACTTGATCATAAACCCACAATTCATCGGTCTCAACAAACACACCGCAAAAGAAGATTAAATCGAATAGATCTCCACAAGTGAGGGGGGGAACATTGTATTGAGATCCAAAAAGAGAGAAGACGCCATCTAGCTAATAACTATGGACCCGAAGGTCTGAGGTAAATTACTCACACATCATCGGAGAGGCTATGGTGTTGATGTAGAAGCCCTCCGTGATCGATGCCCCCTCCGGCGGAGCTCCGGAAAAGGCCCCAAGATGGGATCTCACAGGTACAGAAGGTTGCGGCGGTGGAATTAGGTTTTTGGCTCTGTATCTGGTAGTTTGGGGGTACGTAGGTATATATAGGAGGAAGAAGTACGTCAGTGGAGCAACGTGGGCCCCAGGAGGGTGGAGGGCGCTTAGGGGGGGTAGGCGCGCCCCCTACCTCGTGCCTTCCTGGTTGCTTTCTTGATGTAGGGTCCAAGTCCTCCGGATCACGTTCATTCCAAAAATCACGTTCCTGAAGGTTTTATTCCGCTTGGACTCCGTTTGATATTCTTTTTCTGCGAAACTCTGAAATAGGCAAAAATAATAGCAATTCTGGGCTGGGCCTCCGGTTAATAGGTCAGTCCCATAAATAATATAAAAGTATATAATAAATCCCAATAATGTCCAAAACAGAATATAATATATCATGGAACAATCAAAAATTATAGATACATTGGAGACGTATCAAGCATCCCCAATCTTAATTCCTGCTTGTCCTCGAGTAGGTAAATGATAAAAACAAAATTTTTGATGTGGAATGCTACTTGGCATAATTTTAATGTAATTCTCTTAATTGTGGTATGAATAGTCAGATCCGAAAGATTCAAGACAAAAGTTTAATATTGTCATAAAAAAAATAATAATTCAAGCATACTAACTAAGCAATTATGTCTTCTCAACATAACATTGTTGGGGAACGTAGTAATTTCAAAAAATTTCCTACGCACACGCAAGATCATGGTGATGCATAGCAACGAGAGGGGAGAGTGTTGTCTACGTACCCTCGTAGACCGACAGCGGAAGTGTTATGACAACGCGGTTGATGTAGTCGTACGTCTTCACGGCCCGACCGATCAAGCACCGAAACTACGGCACCTCCGAGTTCTAGCACACGTTCAGCTCGATGACGATCCCCGCACTCCGATCCAGCAAAGTGTCGGGGAAGAGTTCCGTCAGCACGACGGCGTGGTGACGATCTTGATGTTCTACCGTCGCAGGGCTTCGCCTAAGCACCGCTACAATATTATCGAGGAGTATGGTGGAAGGGGCACCGCACATGGGTAAGAAAACGATCACGAGGATCAACTTGTGTGTCTAGGGGTGCCCCCTGCCCCCGTATATAAAGGAGCAAGGGGAGGAGGCCGGCCGGCCCTAGGGCGCGCCAAGGAGGAGGAGTCCTCCTCCTAGTAGGAGTAGGACTCCCCTCTTTCCTACTCCTACTAGGAGGCGGAAAGGAAGGGGAGAGGGAGAAGGAAAGGGGGGCCCCGCCCCTCCCCCTCTCCTAGTCCAATTCGGACCAGAGGGGGAGGGGGCGCGCGACCCACCCTGGCTGCCCCTCTCTCTCTCCACTAGGGCCCATCAGGCCCATTACTTCTCCCCGAGGGGGGGGGGGGTTCCGGTAACCCTCCGGCACTCCGGTTTTCTCCGAAATCACCCGGAAGACTCCCGGTGTCCGAATATAGCCGTCCAATATATCAATCTTTATGTCTCGACCATTTCGAGACTCCTCGTCATGTCCGTGATCACATCCGGGTCTCCGAACTTAACTTAGGTACATCAAAACTCATAAACTCATAATATAACTATCATCGAAACCTTAAGCGTGCGGACCCTACGGGTTCGAGAACAATGTAGACATGACCGAGACACGTCTCCGGTCAATAACCAATAGCGGAACCTGGATGCTCATATTGGCTCCCACATATTCTGCGAAGATCTTTATCGGTCAGACCGCATAACAACATACGTTGTTCCCTTTGTCATCGATATGTTACTTGCCCGAGATTCGATCGTCGGTATCTCCATACCTAGTTCAATCTCGTTACCGGCAAGTCTCTTTACTCGTTCCATAATACATCATCCTGCAACTAACTCATTAGTTTCAATGCTTGCAAGGCTTATATTGATGTGCATTACCGAGTGGGCCCAGAGATACCTCTCCGACAATCGGAGTGACAAATCCTAATCTCGAAATACGCCAACCCAACATGTACCTTTGGAGACACCTGTAGAGCTCCTTTATAATCACCCAGTTACATTGTGACGTTTGGTAGCACACAAAGTGTTCCTCCGGCAAACGGGAGTTGCATAATCTCATAGTCATAGGAACATGTATAAGTCATGAAGAAAGCAATAGCAACATACTAAACGATCAGGTGCTAAGCTAATGGAATGGGTCATGTCAATCACATCATTCTTCTAATGATGTGATCCCGTTAATCAAATAACAACTCTTTTGTTCATGGTTAGGAAACATAACCATCTTCGATTAACGAGCTAGTCAAGTAGAGGCATACTAGTGACACTCTGTTTGTCTATGTATTCACACATGTATTATGTTTCCGGTTAATACAATTCTAGCATGAATAATAAACATTTATCATGATATAAGGAAATAAATAATAACTTTATTATTGCCTCTAGGGCATATTTCCTTGAGTCTCCCACTTGCACTAGAGTCAATAATCTAGTTCGCATCGCCATGTGATTCAACACTAATAGTTCACATCACCATGTGATTAACACCCATAGTTCACATCGTCATGTGACCTATACCCAAAGGGTTTACTAGAGTCAGTAATCTAGTTCACATCGTTTATGCGATTAACACCCAAAGAGTACTAAGGTGTGATCATGTTTTGCTTGTGAGATAAGTTTAGTCAACGGGTCTGTCACATACAGATCCGTAAGTATTTTGCGAATTCTATGTCTAAAATGCTCTGCATGGAGCTACCCTAGCTAATTTCTCCCACATTCAATATGTATCTAGATCGAGACTTAGAGTCATCCAAATCTGTGTCAAAAATTGCATCGACGTAACTTTTTACGACGAACCTTTTGTCACCTCCATAATTGAGAAATATTTCCTTATTCCACTAAGGATAATTTTGACCGCTGTCCAGTGATCTACTCTTAGATCACTATTGTACTCCCTTGCTTAACACAGTGTAGGGTATACAATAGATCTGGTACACAACATGGCATACTTTATAGAACCTATGGCTGAGGCATAGGGAATGACTTTCATTCTCTTTCTATCTTCTGTCGTTGTCGGGCTTTGAGTCTTACTCAATTTCACACCTTGTAACACAGCTAAGAACTCTTTCTTTGACTGTTCTATTTTGAATTACTTCAAAATATTGTCAAGGTATGTACTCATTGAAAAAACTTATCAAGCGTCTTGATCTATCTCTATAGATCTTGATGCTTAATATGTAAGCAGCTTCACCAAGGTCTTTGTTTGAAAAGATTCTTTCAAAACACTCCTTTATGCTTTGCAGAATAATTCTACATTATTTTCGATCAACAATATGACATTCACATATACTTATCAGAAATGCTGTAGTGCTCCCACTCACTTTCTTGTAAATACAGGCTTCACCGCAAATCTGTATAAAACTATATGCTTTGATCATCTCATCAAAGCGCATATTCCAACTCCGAGATGCTTGCACTAGTCCATAGATGGATCGCTGGAGCTTGCACATTTTGTTAGCACCTTTAGGATTGACAAAACCTTCTGGTTGTATCATATACAACTCTTCTTTAATAAATCCATTAAGGAATGCAGTTTTGTTTATCCATTTGCCGGATTTCATAAAATGCGGAAATTGCTAACATGATTCGGACAGACTTAAGCATAGATACAAGTGAGAAACTCTCATCGTAGTCAACACCTTAAACTTGTCGAAAACCTTTTTGCGACAATTCTAGCTTTGTAGATAGTAACACTACTATCAGCGTCCGTCTTCCTCTTGAAGATCTATTCAATCTCAATGGCTCGCCGATCATTGGGCAAGTCAATCAAAGTCCATACTTTGTTCTCATACATGGATCTCATCTCAGATTTCATGGCCTCAAGCCATTTCGCGGAATCTGGGCTCTTCATCGCTTCCTCATAGTTTGTACGCTCATCATGGTCAAGTATCATGACCTCCAGAACTGGATTACCGTACCACTCTGGTGCGGATCTCACTCTGGTTTACCTACGAGGTTTGGTAGTAACTTGATCTGAAGTTACATGATCATCATCATTAGCTTCCTCACCAATCGGTCTAGTAGTCACAGGAACAGATTTCTGTGATGAACTACTTTCCAATAAGGGAGCAGGTACAGTTACCTCATCAAGTTCTACTTTCCTCCCACTCACTTCTTTCGAGAGAAACTCCTTCTCTAGAAAGGATCCATTCTCAGCAATGAATAACTTGCCTTCAAATCTGTGATAGAAGGTGTACCCAACAGTCTCCTTTGGGTATCCTATGAAGACATATTTCTCCGATTTGGGTTTGAGCTTATCAGGATGAAACTTTTTCATATAAGCATCACAACCCCAAACTTTAAGAAACGACAACTTTGGTTTCTTGCCAAACCACAGTTCAGATTGTGTCGTCTCAACGGACTTAGATGGTGACTTAGATGGTGCCCTTTTAAACGTGAATGCAGCTGTCTTTAATGCATAACCCCAAAACGATGTTGGTAAATCTGTAAGAAACATCATAGATTGCACTATATCCAATAAAGTACGGTTATGACGTTCGGACACACCATTATGCTGTGGTGTTCCAGGTGGCACGAATTTGTGAAACTTTTCCACATAGTTTTAATTGAAGACCAACTCGTAACTCAAATATTTGTCTCCGCGATCAGATCGTAGAAACCATATTTTTCTTTTTACGATGATTTTCCACTTCACTCTGAAATTCTTTGAACTTTTCAAATGTTTCAGACTTATGTTTCATATGTGAAGGTCAGAAAATAACGATACCCGCCACGAGCTTCAACACTCATCGGATCGCATACATCAGTATGTATTATTTCCAATAAGTCCGTTGCTCGCTCCATTTTTCCGGAGAACAGAGTCTTTAGTCATCTTGCCCATAAGGCATGGTTTGCAAGCACCAAGTGATTCATAATCAAGTGATTCCAAAAATCCCATCAGCATGGAGTTTCTTCATGCGCTTTACACCAATATGACCTAAACGGCAGTGCCACAAATAAGTTGCACTATCATAATTAACTCTGCATCTTTTGGTTTCAATATTATGAATATGTGTATCACTATGATCGAGATCCAATGAACTATTTTTAATTGGGTGTGTAACCATATAAGGTTTTATTCATGTAAACAGAACAACAATTTATTCTCTTACTTAAATGAATAACCGTATTACAATAAACATGATCAAATCATATTCATTCTCAACGCAGACACCAAATAACACTTATTTAGGTTCAACATTAATCCCGAAAGTATAGGGAGTGTGCAATGATGATCATATCAATCTTGGAACCACTTCCAACACACATCGTCACTTCACCCTTAACTAGTCTCTGTTTATTCTGTAACTCCCGTTTCAAGTTACTAATCTTAGCAACTGAACTAGTATCAAATACTCAGGGGTTGCTATAAACACTAGTAAAGTACACATCAATAACATGTATATCAAATATACTTATGTTCACTTTCCCATCCTTCTTATCCGCCAATCACTTGGGGTAGTTCCGCTTCCAGTGACCAGTCCCTTTGCAGTAGAAGCACTTAGTCTCAGGCTTAGGACCAGACTTGGGCTTCTTCACTTGAGCAGCAACTTGCTTGCTGTTTTTATTGAAGTTCCCTTTTTCGCTTTGCCCTTTTCTTGAAACTAGTGATCTTGTCAATCATCAACACTTGATGTTTTTCTCAATTTCTACCTTCGTCAATTTCAGCATTACGAAGAGCTTGGGAGTCGTTTCCGTTATCCCTTGCATATCATAGTTCATCATGAAGTTCTACTAACTTGGTGATGGTGACTAGAGAATTCTGTCAATCACTATTTTATTTGGAAGATTAACTCCCATTTGATTCAAGCGATTGTAGTACCCAGACAATCTGAGCACATGCTCACTAGTTGAGCGATTCTCCTCCATCTTTTAGCTATAGAACTTGTTGGAGACTATATATCTCTCAACTCGGGTATTTGCTTGAAATATTAACTTCAACTCCTGGAACATCTCATATGGTCCATGACGTTCAAAACATCTTTGAAGTCCCCATTCTAAGCCGTTAAGCATGGTGCACTAAACTATCAAGTAGTCATCATATTGAGCTAGCCAAACGTTCATAACGTCTACATCTGCTCCTGCAATAGGTCTGTTACCTAGCGGTGCATCAAGGACATAATTCTTCTGTGCAGCAATGAGGATAAACCTCAGATCACGGATCCAATCCGCATCATTGATACTAACATCTTTCAACACAATTTTCTCTAGGAACATATCAAAATAAACATATGAAAGCAATAACGTGAGCTATTGATCTTCAACATAGATATTCTAATACTACCAGGACTAAGTTCATGATAAATTAAAGTTCAATTAATCATATTACTTAAGAACTCCCACTTAGATAGACATCCCTCTAATCCTCTAAGTGATCACGTGATCCAAATCAATTAAACCATGTCCGATCATCACGTGAGATGGAGTAGCTTCATTGGTGAACATCACTATGTTGATCATATCTACTATATGATTCACGCTGGACCTTTCGGTCTCCGTGTTCCGAGGCCATATCTGTATATGCTTGGCTCGTCAAGTATAACCTGAGTATTCCATGTGTGCAACTGTTTTGCACCCGTTGTATTTGAACGTAGAGCCTATCACACCCGATCATCACGTGGTGTCTCAGCACGAAGAACTTTCGCAACGGTGCATACTCAGGGAGAACACTTCTTGATAATTAGTGAGAGATCATCTTAAAATGCTACCGTCAATCAAAGCAAGATAAGATGCATAAAAGATAAACATCACATGCAATCAATATAAGTGATATGATATGGCCATCATCATCTTGCGCTTGTGATCTCCATCTTCGAAACACCGTCATGATCACCATCGTCACCGGCGCGACACCTTGATCATCATCGTAGCATCGTTGTCGTCTCGCCAATCTTATGCTTCCACGACTATCGCTACCGCTTAGTGATAAAGTAAAGCATTACAGCGCAATTGCATTGCATACAATAAAACGACAACCATATGGTTCCTGCCAGTTGCCGATAACTCGGTTACAAAACATGATCATCTCATACAATAAAATTTAGCATCATGTCTTGACCATATCACATCACAACATACCCAGCAAAAACAAGTTAGACGTCCTCTACTTTGTTGTTGCAAGTTTTACGTGGCTGCTACGGGCTTAAGCAAGAAGCAATCTTACCTACGCATCAAAACCACAACGATAGTTTGTCAAGTTGGTGCTGTTTTAACCTTCGCAAGGACCAGGCGTAGCCATACTCGGTTCAACTAAAGTTGGAGAAACTGACACCCGCCAGCCACCTATGTGCAAAGCACGTCGGTAGAACCAGTCTCGCGTAAGCGTACGCGTAATGTCGGTCCGGGCCGCTTCATCCAACAATACCGCCAAACCAAAGTATGACATGCTGGTAAGCAGTATGACTTATATCGCCCACAACTCACTTGTGTTCTACTCGTGCATATAACATCAACACATAAAACCTAGGCTCGGATGCCACTGTTGGGGAACGTAGTAATTTCAAAAAAATTCCTACGCACACGCAAGATCATGGTGATGCATAGCAACGAGATGGGAGAGTGTTGTCTACTCACCCTCGTAGACCGACAGCGGAAGCGTTATGACAACGCGGTTGATGTAGTCGTACGTCTTCACGGCCCGACCGATCAAGCACCGAAACTACGGCACCTCCGAGTTCTAGCACACGTTCAGCTCGATGACGATCCCCGGACTCCGATCCAGCAAAGTGTAGGGGAAGATTTCCGTCAACACGACAGCGTGGTGACGATCTTGATGTTCTACCATCGCAGGGCTTCGCCTAAGCACCGCTACAATATTATCGAGGAGTATGGTGGAAGGGGGCACCGCACACGGCTAAGAAAACGATCACGAGGATCAACTTGTGTGTCTAGGGGTGCCCCTGCCCCCGTATATAAAGGAGCAAGGGGAGGAGGCCGGCCGGCCCTAGGGCGCGCCAAGGAGGAGGAGTCCTCCTTCTAGTAGGAGTAGGACTCCCCTCTTTCCTACTCCTACTAGGAGGGGGAAAGGAAGGGGGAGAGGGAGAAGGAAAGGGGGGCGCCCCCCCCTCTCCTAGTCCAATTCGGACCAGACGGGGAGGGGACATGCGGCCCACCCTGGCTGCCCCTCTCTCTCTCCACTAGGGCCCATAAGGCCCATTACTTCTCCCGGGGGGGGGGGGGTTCCGGTAACCCTCTGGCACTCCGGTTTTCTCCGAAATCACCCGGAACACTTCCGGTGTCCGAATATAGGCGTCCAATATATCAATCTTTATGTCTCGACCATTTCGAGACTCCTCGTCATGTCCGTGATCACATCCGGGTCTCCGAACTAACTTCGGTACATCAAAACTCATAAACTCATAATATAACTGTCATCGAAACCTTAAGCGTGCGGACCCTACGGGTTCGAGAATAATGTAGACATGACCGAGACACGTCTCCGGTCAATAACCAATAGCGGAACCTGGATGCTCATATTGGCTCCCACATATTCTACGAAGATCTTTATCGGTCAGACCGCATAACAACATACGTTGTTCCCTTTGTCATCGGTATGTTACTTGCCCGAGATTCGATCGTTGGTATCTCAATACCTAGTTCAATCTCGTTAACGGCAAGTCTCTTTACTCGTTCCGTAATACATCATCCTGCAACTAACTCATTAGTTGCAATGCTTGCAAGGCTTATATTGATGTGCATTACCGAGTGGGTCCAGAGATACCTCTCCGACAATCGGAGTGACAAATCCTAATCTCGAAATACGCCAACCCAACATGTACCTTTGGAGACACCTTTTGAGCTCCTTTATAATCACCCAGTTACGTTGTGACATTTGGTAGCGCACAAAGTGTTCCTCCGGCAAACGGGAGTTGCATAATCTCATAGTCATAGGAACATGTATAAGTCATGAAGAAAGCAATAGCAACATACTAAACGATCGGGTGCTAAGCTAATGGAATGTGTCATGTCAATCACATCATTCTTCTAATGATGTGATCCCGTTAATCAAATAACAACTCTTTTGTTCATGGTTAGGAAACATAACCATCTTCGATTAACGAGCTAGTCAAGTAGAGGCATACTAGTGACACTCTGTTTGTCTATGTATTCACACATGTATTATGTTTCCGGTTAATACAATTCTAGCATGAATAATAAACATTTATCATGATATAAGGAAATAAATAATAACTTTATTATTGCCTCTAGGGCATATTTCCTTCAAACATGGCCAAAGAAAGTTATCCCTACAAAATCATATAGTCTGGCTATGCTCTATCTTCACCACACAAAGTATTTAAATCATGCACAACCCCGATGACAAGCCAAGCAATTGTTTCATACTTTTGGTGTTCTCAAACTTTTTCAATCTTCACGCAATACATGAGCATGAGCCATGGACATAGCACTATATGTGGAATAGAATGGTGGCTGTGGAGAAGACAAAAAAGGAGTAGATAGTCTCACATCACCTAGGCGTGTCAACGGGCTATGGAGATGCCCATTAATAGATATCAATGTGAGAGTAGGGATTGCCATGCAACAGATGCACTAGAGCTATAAGTATATGAAAACTCAACAAAAGGAACTAAGTGGGTGTGCATCCAACTCGCTTGCTCACAAAGACCTAGGGCATTTTGAGGAAGCCCATCATTAGAATATACAAGCCAAGTTCCATAATGAAAAATTCCCACTAGTATATGAAAGTGATATCATAGGAGACTCTCTATCATGAAGATCATGGTGCTACTTTGAAGCACAAGTGTGGTAAAAGAATAGTAGCATTGTCCCATCTCTCTTTTTCTCTCATTTTTTTGGGCCTTTTCTCTCTTTTTTATTGCCTCTTTTTTTTCATTTAGTCCAGAGTCTCATCCCAACTTGTGGGGGAATCATAGTCTCCATCATCCTTTCCTCACTCGGAACAATGCCCTAAAAATGATGATCATCACACTTTTATTTACTTACAACTCAACAATTACAACTCAATACTTAGAACAAAATATGACTCTATGTGAATGCCTCCGGCGGTGTACCGGGATATGCAATGAATCAAGAGTGACATGTATGAAAGAATTATGAACGGTGGCTTTGCCACAAATACAATGTCAACTACATGATCATGCAAAGCAATATGACAATGATGGAGCGTGTCATAATAAACGGAACGGTGGTAAGTTGCATGGCAATATATCTCGGAATGGCTATGGAAATGCCATGATAGGTAGGTATGGTGGCTGTTTTGAGGAAGGTATATGGTGGGTGTATGATACCGGCGAAAAGTGCTCGGTATTAGAGAGGCTAGCAATGGTGGAAGGAAGAAAGTGCGTATAATCCATGGACTCAACATTAGTCATAAAGAACTCATATACTTATTTCAAAAAATCAACAAGTTATCAAAGCAAAGTATTACACGCATGCTCCTAGGGGGGATAGATTGGTAGGAAAAGACCATCGCTCGTCCCCGACCGCCACTCATAAGGAAGACAATCAATAAATAAATCATTCTCCGACTTCATCACATAACAGTTCACCATACGTGCATGCTATGGGAATCACACACTTTAACACAAGTATTTCTCAAATTCAAAACTACTCAACTAGCATGACTCTAATATCACCATCTTCATATCTCAAAACAATTATCTAGCATCAAACTTCTCATAGTATTCAACACACTCATAAGATTTATTTTACTAATCTTGAATGCCTAACATAATTAAAGCAAATTACCACGCTGTTTTGTAGGACTATCAACATAATCTAAGTGAATCATGAGAGAACAATAGTTTCTATAAAACAAATCCACCACCGTGCTCTAAAAGATATAAGTGAAGCACTAGAGCAAAAATATATAACTCAAAAGATATAAGTGAAGCACATAGAGTATTATAACAATTTCCGAATCATGTGTGTCTCTCTCAAAAGTTGTGTACAGCAAGGATGATTGTGGCAAACTAACAAATAAAGACTCAAATAATACAAGATGCTCCAAGAAAAACACATATCATGTGGTGAATAAAAATATAGCTTCAAGTAAAGTTACCGATGGAAGTAGACGAAAAGAGGGGATGCCTTCCGGGGCATGCCCAAGCTTTGGCTTTTAGGTGTCCTTAGATTATCTTGGGGTGCCATGGGCATCTCCAAGCTTAGGCTCTTTCCACTCCTTGTTCCATAATCCATCAAATCTTTACCCAAAACTTGAAAACTTCACAACACAAAACTCAAAATAGAAAATCTCGTGAGCTCCGTTAGCGAAACAAAACAAAACACCACTTCAAGGTACTGTAATGAACTCATTCTTTATTTATATTGGTGTTAAACCTACTGTATTCCAACTTCTCTATGGTTTATAAACTATTTTACTAGCCATAGATTCATCAAAATAAGCAAACAACACACGAAAAACAGAATCAGTCAAAAACAGAACAGTCTGTAGTAATTTGTAGCTAACGCAAGTTCTAGAACCCCAAAAATTCTAAAATAAATTGCTGGGCCTGAGGAATTTATCATCTTCAAAAAGAATTAACTAAATATCGCCTTCCAAATAAATATGGCAGCAGTTCTCGTGAGCGCTAAAGTTTCTGTTTTTACAACAAGATTAAAAAGACTTTCCTCAAGTCTTCCCAACGGTTCTACTTGGCACAAACACTAACTAAACACAAAAAACACAACCAAAACAGAGGCTAGATAAATTATTTATTACTAAACAGGAGCAAAAAGCAAGGAATAAAAATAAAATTGGGTTGCCTCCCAACAAGCGCTATCGGTTAACGCCCCTAGCTAGGCATAATAGCAAGGATAGATCTAGGTATTGCCATGTTTGGTAGGCAATCCATAAGTGGCTCTCATAATAGATTCATATGGTAATTTTATTTTCTTTCTAGGGAAGTGTTCCATGCCTCTCCTTAACGTAAATTGGAATCTAATATTCCCTTCCTTCATATCAATAATTGCACCAATCGTTCTAAGGAAAGGTCTACCAAGAATAATAGGACATGAAGGATTGCAATCTATATCAAGAACAATAAAATCTATGGGAACATAATTCCTATTTGCAACAATAAGAACATAATTAATTCTTCCCATAGGTTTCTTAATGGTGGAATCCGCAAGGTGCAAGTTTAAAGAGCAATCATCAAAATCACGGAAACCTAGCAAATCACACAAAGTCTTTGGAATCGTGGAAACACTAGCACCCAAATCACACAAAGCATAACACTCATGATCTTTAATTTTAATTTTAATAGTAGGTTCCCACTCATCATAAAGTTTTCTAGGGATAGAAACTTCCAACTCAAGTTTTTCTTCAAAAGATTGCATCAAAGCTTCAACGATATGTTTAGTAAAAGCTTTATTTTGACTATAAGCATGAGGGGAATTTAGCATGGATTGCAACAAGGAAATACAATCTATCAAAGAGCAATTATCATAATTAAATTCCTTGAAATCCAAAATAGTGGGTTCATTGATATTTAAAGTTTTGACTTCTTCAATCCCACTTTTAACAATTTTAGCATCAAGATCTAAAGACTCCGAATTTTTGGAACGCCTTCTAGGTAAAGGTGGATCATATTCAGTCTCATCATTATCAAGATTCATATTCCAAAACAAAGATTTAATAGGGGACACATCAATAACTTTTAGATCTTCATCTTTATTTTCATAGAAACTAGAAGAACACGCTATTATAAAGCAATCTTTCTTAGCACACATTCTAGCGGTTCTTTCTTTGCACTCATCAATGGAAATTCTCATGGCTTTGAGAGACTCATTGATATCATTCTTAGGTGGAATAGATCTAAGTTTCAAAGAATCAACATCAAGAGAAATTCTATCCACGTGTAGCTTCTCCTAAAGTGATTTCCATAAAAGTGCCTCCCGCGGCCGAATCTAAAAGATTTCTAGAAGCAAAATTCAATCCGGCATAAAAAATTTGTATAATCATACACAAATTCAAACCATGTGTAGGGCAATTACGTATCATTAATTTCATCCTCTCCCAAGCTTGTGCAACCTGTTCATGATCAAGTTGCTTAAAATTCATGATATCGTTTCTAAGAGAGATGATCTTAGCACGAGGAAAATACTTAGAGATAAAAACATCTTTGCACTTATTCCAAGAATCAATACTATTTTTAGGCAAAGAAGAAAACCAAGCTTTAGCACAATCTCTAAGCGAAAACGGGAATAGCTTCAATTTAACAATATCATTATCCACATCTTTCTTCTTTTGCATATCACACAAGTCAACAAAGTTGTTTAGATGAGTAGCGGCATCTTCACTAGGAAGGCTAAAACAGATCTTTCATGACAAGATTTAGCAAAGCAGCATTAATTTCACAAGATTCAACATCGGTAAGAGGAGCAATCGGAGTGCTAATAAAATCATTATTGTTGGTATTGGTAAAGTCACACAATTTGGTATTATCTTGAGCCATCGTGACAAGCAAGCAATCCAACACACAAGCAAACAAGAAACGGGCAAAAGTGGCAAATAGGGAAAGAGAAGGAGGACGGAGAGAGAGGGCGAATAAAACGGCAAGGGTGAAGTGGGAGAGAGGAAAACGAGAGGCAAACGGCAATAATGTAATGCGGGAGATAAGGGTTTGTGATGGGTACTTGGTATGTTGACTTTTGCGTAGACTCCTCGGCAACGGCGCCAGAAATCCTTCTTGCTACCTCTTGAGCACTACGTTGGTTTACTCTTGAAGAGGAAAGGGTGATGCAGTAAAGCAGCGTAAGTATTTCCATCAATTTTTGAGAACCAAGGTATCAATCCAGTAGGAGGCCACGCACGAGTCCCTAGCACCCACACAAACAAATAAAATCCTCGCAACCAACGCAGTAAAGGGGTTGTCAATCCCTTCACGGTCACTTACGGAAGTGAGATCTGATAGATATGATAAGATAATATTTTTGGTATATTTATGATAAAGATGCAAAGTAAAGAAAGCAAAATAAACGGCAAAAGAAATAGCTTGTTGACAGGAGATTAATATGATGGAAAATAGACCCGGGGGCCATAGGTTTCACTAGTGGCTTCTCTCAAGAGCATAAGTATTACGGTGGGTAAACAAATTACTGTTGAGAAATTGACAGAATTGAGCATAGTTATGAGAATATCTAGCTATGATCATGTATATAGGCATCACGTCCGAGACAAGTAGACCGACTCTTGCCTGCATCTACTACTATTACTCCACACATCGACCGCTATCCGGCATGCATCTAGAGTATTAAGTTCAAAAGAACAGAGTAACGCTTTAAGTAAGATGACATGATGTAGAGGGATAAACTCATGCAATATGATATAAACCCCATCTTGTTATCCTCGATGGCAACAATACAATACGTGCCTTGCTGCCCCTACTGTCACTGGGAAAGGACACCGCAAGATTGAACCCAAAGCCAAGCACTTCTCCCATTGCAAGAAAGATCAATCTAGTAGGCCAAACCAAACTGATAATTCGAATAGACTTGCAAAGATAACCAATCATACATAAAAGAATTCAGAGAAGATTCAAATATTGTTCATAGATAAACCTGATCATAAACCCACAATTCATCGGTCTCAACAAACACACCGCAAAAGAAGATTACATCGAATAGATCTCCACAAGAGAGGGGGAGAATGTCAGGACCCCGATTCCAAGTCACATCGATCTAGCCGGTAACACCTCATATCACTTTGCGGCCTCACGCACGGTATCCCACGGGTGTCGCCTTACCATGGCCCGGGACCGTTTGCGCCTTTTGGCTCACGTATATGATAGTGTCGCTAGCATATGACTGAGAACCCGGGCCGACATGGCTAGTCGTGAACCCAAAGCGGCACAGACCTATGGAGACAGGCATACATGAATCACATCGAACATGTCGGTCATCAATGAGTGATTCCGGGCTGTAGCACTGGGCTAACAGGACTCCGGGGAACCCCGGGCTGTAGCAGGCTAGGAAGGACTCCGGAAGTCACCGTGTGACATTTCCCCGAAGGGACAGACATAGGGACGAAGTGAAACGCATGCCAGCCAGTCAAGTGTCCTGAACAGTAGTGCTGGGCTAGCAGGACTCTGGTGAACCGGGCTGTAGCGGACTACTATGGCTCGAGGAACACTAGACTACATTTCCCCATAAGAAAGGCTGCCAAGGATAAACAACTAGATTGTCATATCCCACTCATACCAAGCATTTCAATCATATACACAATATGCCCGATATGAGTACATACAACAAGGCATCACAACAAAACTCTACAACTCAAGTACTTTATTTAAAGGCTCCAGAGAGCCATACATAACATGTTCATATAGATAGGGGTCACATGACCCGACACTCAAGTCATACAAACATACAAGCACATGCGGAAGCAACTAGTCTGAGTACAGACTCTACAAAGAAAGAAGGTGTCTCGAAGCCTGTCTATCTACATAGGGCCCTCCATGGCCAGGATCACCACCTGGGTGGCTAGTCACTCGTCGACGTCAAGGTCTACATAAAACCCATCGGAGGGGGCAGTGTTGTCGTCTGAAAACAATAAATAAGCAAACATGAGTACAAAGGTACTCAGCAAGTCTTACATCAGAACCTACTATACATGCTTATTCTCAAGAAGGCGGTGGGGTTGATGCAGCAAGCCAGCTTTGACTCTTGGCTAAGCTATCCTACGGAACTCCACCAGTAAAATAGTTTTCGCACACGAGTCCACTACTCACCAACACAATACTCCACCGGGGATCCTCCCTCGTCATCCTACGAGAGGGCCATCCTTGGTACTCACACTTATCTTGAGTCTTTTAGTAGTATCCATTAACTTGTCTATGAACTGTATAGGCAACCAAGTAGTCCTTTACCACGGACGCGGCTATTCGAATAGTTTATACCCTACAGGGGTGAACTTCGTCATACACGCTTTCACCACTTACCGCCATTTACACGACATGTACTCGGCAACCTTCAAGCGGAAGCCCAGCGAGGGTGTCGGCCACGGCCTACCTAAACACTTAAGTCTCTAGTCCAGGTTTATCGCCTATCCAGGTTCCATCCGCAGGGAGTCCGGCCGAGGTTTCCACATACGGCCCCGAACGATGTGAACAGGGTTTCCGAGACACCAAACGGGTGACTCGGTACACCGTGCCACGGTGTATCTACCGCAACATAGCCCACCCTAGGGTCAGCGCTACGCACGGCCGCCAACACATAACCTACAAACACCAGAAACTAATTGCAACTCCTGGACAGAGTACTAGGGTGATTAAGAAGCAGAGAGGGTCCATTGGTTTCGGGCCCAATGTACGGTAGTAACTGCATCTTAAATCATACATATAGATCTCAGTTCTTATGGACGGCCTCAATGAAACAACCCACCATGTACTCCTACATGGCCTCTCATCGATACCTTTACCAAAACATGTTCAATACATCCCTCATATTACCGACATAAGGATTTCACTCTAGCTCATCACCCAGATGAACCAGACCTGACTCAACTCTAAGCATAGCAGGCATAGCAAGGTAGGAATCACATACATGGCTCAATCAACTCCTACACATGCTAGTGGGTTTCATCTAGTTACTGTGGCAATGATAGGTCATGCAGAGGATAAGGGTTCAACTACTGTAGCACACAGTAGTTTGAATCACGATGTCTTAATGCAGTAAACAAGAACAGGAGCGAGAACATGGGTTGTATCGGAATGATCAATGGTTGCTTGCCTGATGGAGTGGTAACGGGATACCGCCCTTCAGTTGGATACTCGTGAATATCCTCGGAGGCAGAACCTACCACGAAGAACACATCGGAACACAATCAACACATGACGATATGCAACAATATGATGCATGCTATGACATGGCAATATGATTGTGTCTTGGCCTAATGCAAGCTAAAATAGGAAGGGATGAACCCATTTGAATCAAAGATTCAAATATTAGCTCATTAAACATGGCATTTATAGTGCATTTCCTTATTATTCTTAAACAGCAAGGTAAACTTGTTTTTTCATGCATTAAACCATTACAGATGGATAGATTGAATATTTCTGATAATTTTTCATATATAATTTATCTCATTTGGAGCTATGGTTGAATTTCTATGATTTTTTGAAGTTTGAACTATTTTCTGGAATTCCTGAATAAGAATAAATCTAGAAAATCAATTACTGCGTCAGCAACGCGTCAGGGTGACGTCAGCAGGTCAAAGGCGCCAGTCCAGGTCAAACCTGACTGGTGGGGTCCACTGGAAAGTGTCTCTGTGCACTAACTACGTTTAGTTAGCCTAATTGACTAGCAGGGCCCACTAGTCAGTGATTATACCAATTAACTAACCTATTTAGTTAGCACTAACATAGTAATTAGTCGGGCGAGGCCCACATGTCGGTGAGAGAGAGGGGGGAGGTCAACCCACGTCAGCAGGTCAACCTCGCCGGTCAGCGGGTCAAAAACTGCCGGCGAGGCCAGACGCGGTGGCGCGCTGCGGAAATCACCCACAGGGCACCAATTGATGCGCGGAGAGCAGCTACGGGTAGCTGGGAACGAACCGCGGCGTTTGGTGGTGGTGGTTGGGCTTGGGGTGGCCGGAAACGTCGCCCGCGACGAGCCTTGCGGTCGCCGGAGTCGGGCGAAAATGAGCCCGAGGCTACGGGGCACGGCCAGGCGTATGGTGAGGTGCGTTGTGCCCCTAGGGATGCAGTGAAGTAGTTAGACTAGGTGGCGTGGCCAGTGTTTGGCCGGAGACACGGCGGCGACGAGCTCCACGGCGGCGCGTGCGGGTGAGCTTCGTGTGCTCGTTGTGGTGCACGAGAAGAAGAACGGGGAGGATGGGGAGGTGCAGCAGCTCACGGCGATCACGTAGAGGCAGACGGCGCGGTCGGGGACGAGTCGATGCGGCGGCGACGTCGAAAGGGATCTCCGGCGATGCTCGGTGAAGATGAGGTCGAAGAAGACGTTGCAGAGCGTGTGAACGCTCGGGGCTCAGCTGCTCGACGGAGTCGACGATGGCGGAGAGGATGGACACGGTGGTGCAACACGGGGACGACGGTGGACGCGGTTTCACGGTGGCGCGAGCAGGGCAGCGTCGGCCATGGCAGAGGAAAAGCGATGGAGAGGGACCAGGGGGAAAGTGCGGTGTCTGCGAGGTCGGGGGATGCAAGGGAGTTCGTCCCACGTTGACAGGTCGACGAGGGGAGCGGCGAGGCGGCGGCAGCTGCGTGGCGCGCATGCGGTGCTCGACGTCGAGCACCTGCCTGCTTGGCCAAGCCAAGCTGCTCGCTGGCGGGGTGGCTGGGCTGGGCCGGCAGGTGGGCCTGGTAGGTGGCGCCAGGTAAGTTTTTCTATTTTTTTGTTTTCTTTTCTATTTTTTTCTGTAGCTTTAGGGCTTTATTTAAAATACCTAGGCACTTTCTAAAATCCTGAAAATAATTGTGGGCTCTGTTGGGATTATTCCTAACAGCCCTGACTTAATTCCAGAATTATTTGAACATTTAAAATATTTATTAGCATTTAAATGTCCAAAGGCAACATACATATGATTTAATCCAGTGACCTTTTGTTGACCTAGAAAATTGTGCACCTATTTTGCCAGAGGTTCTAACCCAAGGCAAAGAGGGTGAACATTTTAGAAGGGCATTTCAGGTTCATTGAAATTATTTTTAGTAAACCCTAGTTGATTTCAAGAGGGGTGCTAGGGGTTCTGCCTTCCCCATTTCAAGTTTCTGATGAAAAATAAACATGATGCACACTCTAATGCATGGACTAGCTAGGGTGTGACAACTCACCCCCACTCAGAAGAATCTCGTCCCGAGATTTAGGATTCTCTGGGAAGAAGGTGGGGTACTCGAGTCGAAGACGATCCTCCCTTTCCCAAGTGGCTTCTTCCTCGGAATGATGTGACCATTGAACCTTGAGAAACTTGATATTATGATGTCGAGTGGTACGCTCGGCTTGATCAAGGATACGAACGGGATATTCCCGATAAGAGAGGTTATCTTGTAGATCAAGCGTTTCGTGGTCCACTCCACGGATAGGATCCGCGAAGCAACGCCTGAGTTGTGAAACGTGGAAGACATCGTGAACTCTGGAAAGATGCGGAGGTAGTTCCAATTGGTAGGCAACTTCTCCTCGTTTAGCAAGAATGCGAAAGGGTCCAATGTAACGAGGAGCCAATTTGCCTTTGATACCGAAACGATGGGTTCCCTTTAAAGGGGTAACCCGAAGGTAAGCCTTCTCGTTGACTTCATAAGTCATAGGCTTATGTTTACGATCATATTGACTCTTTTGACGAGATTGGGCTGTTTTAAATTTCTCACGAATAATGCGAACCTGCTCTTCTACTTCCTGAATCATATCCGGGCCAAAGAGTTGTCTTTCCCCGGTTTCTGACCGGTTAAGAGGCGTTCGGCATTTTCGTCCATAAAGAACTTCGAAAGGAGCTTTGCCCAAGCTAGCTTGATAACTATTGTTATAAGCAAACTCCGCGAATGGAAGGCATTTCCCCCAACTCATTCCGAACGAGATAACAGAAGCTCGGAGCATATCTTCCAGAATTTGATTGACTCGCTCTACTTGACCACTTGATTGGGGATGGAAGGAGGTACTAAGGGAGAGACGAGTTCCCATAGCATTTTGGAAACTTTCCCAAAATCGAGAGGTGAAGAGACTCCCATGGTCTGAGTTAATTTCCAATGGAACACCATGAAGAGACACTATTCGGGAGATGTATAACTCAGCTAGCTGGCTAGCGGTGATACTCTCACGAACAGGTAGAAAGTGGGCTACTTTGGAAAGTCGGTTGATCACAACGAAGATGGCATTATTCCCTCTCTTGGTCCTGAGAAACCCAGTGATGAAATCCATACTGATTTTATCCCATTTCCATTCAGGAATAGCCAAAGGTTGAAAGGTGCCAGCAGGCCGTTGATGCTCTGCTTTAACACGACGACAAACGTCGCAATTAGCAATGTATTGAGCGATTTCTCTCTTCATCCTAGTCCACCAAAACCTCTGGTGTAGGTCTTGATACATTTTGGTACTACCGGGATGAATGGTGAGAGGGGATTCATGAGCTTCCTTAAGGATCAGTCGCCTCAGGTTTCGCGCCTTTGGAACCACTAGGCGATTCCCAAAGTATGCGACACCTTGATCATCAATGGAGAAACAATTCGCGACTCCTTTCTTAATGTTTCTCTTAATACGGGAGATTCCCGGATCTACCTTCTGTGCCTTGATGATCTGATCCGTAAGGGTAGGTTCCGCCACCAGGGTGGATAGGAATCCTCGAGGAACAATGTGAAGGTTTAGCTTACGAAATTCCTCATGGAGAAGTGGTTGACTTTGTTGTAACATCAGGTTGTTACAATAGGACTTACGGCTTAGCGCATCAGCCATGACATTGGCTTTGCCCGGGGTGTAAGTTATTCCTAAGTCGTAGTCCGAGATCAACTCAACCCAACGTATTTGCCTAAGATTCAAATCTAGTTGAGTGAAGATATATTTCAGACTTTGGTGATCGGTGAAGATCTCGCAACGATTACCGAGAAGGTAATGTCGCCAGGTTTTAAGTGCATGGACTACAGCTGCAAGCTCTAGATCATGTGTGGGATAATTTTCCTCATGTGGGTGTAATTGCCGTGAAGCATAGGCAATTACTTGACGATCTTGCATGAGTATGCAACCTAGTCCTTGTCGCGAGGCGTCGCAATAGATAATAAAGTCCTTGGAGAAGTCTGGTGGTACCAGTACGGGGGCAGATGTCAGGCGTCTTTTCAGTTCTTGAAAACTGATCTCGCACTGTGGAGTCCACTCGAACTTTTTATCTTTCTTGAGGAGTTCAGTTAGAGGTTTAGCAACCTTGGAGAAATTTTCGACGAAGCGGCGGCAATAGCTCGCTAAGCCAAGGAAGCTCCGAACTTGCTTGACCGTCTCAGGTGGAGTCCAATCAAGGACGGCTTGAACTCGCTCGGGATTGATAGCAATACCCTTACCAGAGACTACATGGCCTAGATAGGTCACTTCTGGCAACCAAAATTCACACTTGGAGAATTTGGCATAAAGGCGATGCTCTCGAAGTTTCATCAATACCAGCCTTAGATGTACGGCATGTTCCTCTTCATTCTTGGAGCAGATGAGTATGTCATCGAGGTATACTATGACGAATTTATCCAAGTACTCCATGAAGACCGAGTTCATTAACCGAGAGAAGGTAGCCGGGGCATTGGTTAAACCGAAGGACATGACGGTGTACTCGTATTGGCCATAACGAGTAACAAAGGCCGTTTTGGGAATGTCCCCGTTTCTGATTTTGATTTGATGGTAACCCAACCTCAAATCCATCTTGGAGAAGACTGAGGATCCAACGAGCTGATCATACACATCTTTGATCCTGGGAAGCGGATATTTGTTCTTGATGGTGACCAAGTTGACAGGTCGGTAATCCACAACCATTCGATCCGTTCCATCCTTCTTTTTAACGAAGAGGACGGGGCAAGCCCAAGGATAGGAACTAGGATGGATGAAACCCTTGTTCAAGGACTCATCGAGTTGGTTCTTAAGCTCGGCTAGTTCTAAGGGTGCCATCTTGTAAGGTCTTCTAGAAATTGGAACGGTTCCTGGAACAAGGTCTATCACAAACTCGACATCCCTGTCAGGTGGAACACCTGGCAGTTCTTCTGGAAAGACATCCAGAAACTCTCGGACTACCGGAACATCTTCAAGGTCTGGAAGGGGGTTGGCATTTAGGGAGTAAAGTTGGCGCTTGGCCACTCGAGTTAAGACATTAACTGTCTTGCCCGAGGGGTGGGTAAGTTGAACGGTTCTAGTGGCACAATCGATCTTAGCATAATGAGCTGACATCCAGTCCATACCCAAGATGATATTTATGTCGGAGGACTTGAGAGCTATTAAGGATGCAAGGAAGACAAGTCTATCGACAAGAATTTCGTTCCCATGGCTTACTCTAGAAGTTTGCCATTTGGAACCCGGAGTTTGAATTACCATGGAAGTGGGCATGTCGCAGAATGTCGTGTTATGCAATCGAGCATAGTTCTCGGATATGAATGAATGAGATGCTCCAGTATCGAAAAGAACAGATGCCGGATGGTGGTTAACAAGGAGCGTACCAAGGACGACGTTAGGATCCTCATGAGCCTCCTCGGCTGAAACATAATTGACATGGCCACGTGCAGTGGTGGCTGGCTTGGCGTAGAAAGTCTTCCCCGCTGGCTTACCACGGCCAACGGACTTTCCAGTTTGATTGGGGTTGTTGTTCTGGGGACACTCTCGGCTATAGTGACCCGGCTCTCCACACTTGAAGCATGTCACCACATTGGGGCGTGGAGCAGCATTAGCAGCGGGGCCACCATAGGGCTTGGGCGGTGCAAATTGTTGGTTGGGACGAGGCGCCTCAAAGGATGGCCTCGGAATGAACCTGGGTGGCAGTGCCGTGCTTGGAATCCACACCCGGCGCTTCTGAGCCCCAGAGTCGGATGAAGAGCCAAAATCACGGGAGTGCTTGCGTGAAGCGTCATAATCAGTCTGGCCTGTCTCAGCACTGATGGCTTTATTGACCAACTTCTGAAAAGAGGTGCACTCATGCAGACGGAGATGGCGGCGAAGCTCAGGGCTAAGTCCCTTGCGGAACCTTGCTTGCTTCTTAGCGTCAGTAGATACCTCTTCGAGAGCATAGCATGCGAGATTTCCAAATTCACGACCATAAGCATCCACAGTCAGTCTTCCTTGGGTGAAGTTGCAGAATTCCTCCCTCTTGCGATCCATGAGACCTTCCGAAATGTGATGCTCACGGAAAGCCTCACTGAATTCAGCCCAAGTAGTAACTTCGCCGACCGGGCGCATAGCCTCGAAGTTTTCCCACCAAAGGCTAGCAGGGCCTTCAAGGTGATAGGCAGCATAGGTAACCTTGTCGGCTTCGGCTACGTTGGCAGAACGTAGCTTGTGGGTGATGCTGCGAAGCCAGTCATCCGCGTCGAGGGGCTCGACGGAATGGTTAAACTTTGGTGGGTACAGCTTGATAAAGTCATTGATTGACACCAAGTCATTTCGTGGGTGGCGTGCAGTGTTCTGCTCAATCCGCTCCAGCAGGCGGTTAGTCTCACGCTTGTTTCTTTCCGCCTCTAGCATCACTTCGGCCAGAGAAGGCGGGTGAGGCAGATTTTCACCTCTAGCTGCACTGGCTTCCCCCTGCTCCGGGACAGCAGGGTTGTCGCGGGTGTTGACCATCCTAGGAGAAAACAAGACAACGGTTTAGACAAGGATGGCTCAAACTTAGCAAGGAAGTGCAGAATGTAATGGATAACACGGAATGCAGAGATGTTCATCCGTATGTCATGGTAATATAAAACTGCCATATATATACCAACGGTCATACACATCATACATAGTTTAGTACAAGCCCAGGCTACGGTACAACTATGATGAAAAACGTTACATCTCATCGGAGGCATTCCAAGCTCCTATACATTATTTGTCTACACCTCCGGAATCGATTACACGCCAAGTCATATTCCACAAGTCACGCAGGACAGTGGAGATACAACTACTACAATACTAGTGGCATTACTACTAACTCAGACAGCTCCGTAGTAGTCCTCATAGAAGTCACCTCCATAGCCTGGAAGTTCAACGTGACCATCCGGAAACAGACGGTCCTGAGGAGCCTGTGGACCATAGGGGCTAGGATGAGGTCTTGGACCAACAAACGGTGGCCTGCGGGGACCACGGGGTGGGGTGATGCCTCCCACATCACACCAATCCACCATGTCTAGCAGAGCTGATCTCACAGGATACAGATCCCTTGTATCCATACATCCAGCTTGCACCGCAGGTGCAAACCGAGTCAATGTGGCCCAATGATCAGCACGGGTATTGAAAAGCTCCAACCTTAAGGCCCGATTCTCTCGGTCCTTATCTTCGAGCATCTCAGCAGTGGTACGAGTTAATGAGTCCTCCTGAGTGGAGTCAGCATAGATGGCCTAAAGATACCCTTGCGCTCCCGGAAGTGAAGCTGGCATGTAACGGAAGTCGGTGTTCCGAAGCAGGCCAGTCCGGACTCGCATGATGGTCATCATGGAATAGGCAGCATCCTGCACAGCCATCACGATAGATCCAAGATAAGAAGGAAATATCCTGACGGTGCAGAAATACAGTCTTTGGTTAAAGTCGCGGAACTGCTCTTTGACAGTGTATTCGGGATACCAACGGTAACCTGTCTCGATCATGACCCGGACTAACATAGCAGTATGACCGGCCACGTCGAGGCACCTGGTCAGGCGAACCACTTGGTTTTGAGGACGGTTGGCCATCTGAAAGCACAACCACAATGCAAAGACATTAGAATTTCTAGGGAAAATTGGACAGCATAACGGCTGTAAATGCTCAAAAAAGATTTGAGACATCCACAACAGTTCACAATACCACTCAACAACATCATATCAAGGTTCTGATTCAATTAGCAACATACTAAGAATAGTAGAAACTGAACTGGGACTTGTAACAATAATCCTATAAGCTACTACGGATTAGTAACACGTGAACCTGATAGAGGAAGAGAGCCTAGTCCTTAACCCACGTTGAATGAGGAGAGAATGACTCAAATCAGAGGCATAGGTAAAGGAGTAAAAGAACCTTACGCTCCCTCCCACAATCAATTCCCCTACATATAACTAGAGCATTTCTAGACTCGACATCGACCAGTTTGGCTCAACGAACCTACAGGCAGTCCGGCTCTGATGCCAACGCTGTCAGGACCTCGATTCCAAGTCACATCGATCTAGCCGGTAACACCTCATATCACTTTGCGGCCTCACGCACGGTATCCCACGGGTGTCGCCTTACCATGGCCCGGGACCGTTTGCGCCTTTTGGCTCACGTATATGATAGTGTCGCTAGCATCCATATGATAGAGAACCCGGGCCGGCATGGCTAGTCGTGAACCCAAAGCGGCACAGACCTATGGAGACATGCATACATGAATCACATCGAACATGTCGGTCATCAACGAGTGATTCCGGGCTGTAGCACTGGGCTAACAGGACTCCGGGGAACCCCGGGCTGTAGCAGGCTAGGCAGGACTCCGGAAGTCACCGTGTGACATTTCCCTGAAGGGACAGACATAGGGACGAAGTGAAACACATGCCGGCCAGTCAAGTGTCCTGAACAGTAGTGCTGGGCTAGCAGGACTCCGGTGAACCGGGCTGTAGCGGACTACTATGGCTCGAGGAACACTAGACTACATTTCCCATAAGAAAGGCTGCCAAGGATAAACAACTAGATTGTCGGATCCCACTCATACCAAGCATTTCAATCATACACACAATATGCCTGATATGAGTACATACAACATGGCATCACAACAAAACTCTACAACTCAAGTACTTTATTTAAAGGCTCCAGAGAGCCATACATAACATGTTCATATAGATAGGGGTCACATGACCCGACACTCAAGTCATACAAACATACAAGCACATGCGGAAGCAACTAGTCTGAGTACAGACTCTACAAAGAAAGAAGGTGTCTCGAAGCCTGTCTATCTACATAGGGCCCTCCATGGCCAGGATCACCACATGGGTGGCTAGTCACTCGTCGACGTCAAGGTCTACATAAAACCCATCGGAGGAGGCAGTGTTGTCGTCTGAAAACAATAAATAAGCAAACATGAGTACAAAGGTACTCAGCAAGTCTTACATCAGAACCTACTATACATGCTTATTCTCAAGAAGGCGGTGGGGTTGATGCAGCAAGCCAGCTTTGACTCTTGGCTAAGCTATCCTACGGAACTCCACCAGTAAAATAGTTTTTGCACACGAGTCCACTACTCACCAACACAATACTCCACCGGGGATCCTCCCTCGTCATCCTACGAGAGGGCCATCCTCGGTACTCACACTTATCTTGAGTCTTTTAGTAGTATCCATTAACTTGTCTATGAACTGTATAGGCAACCAAGTAGTCCTTTACCACGGACGCGGCTATTCAAATAGTTTATACCCTGCAGGGGTGTACTTCGTCATACACGCTTTCACCACTTATCGCCGTTTACACGACATGTACTCGGCAACCTTCAAGAGGAAGCCCAGCGAGGGTGTCGGCCACGGCCTACCTAAACACTTAAGTCTCTAGTCCAGGTTTATCGCCTATCCAGGTTCCATCCGCAGGGAGTCCGGCCAAGGTTTCCACATACGGCCCCGAACGATGTGAACAGGGTTCCCGAGACACCAAACGGGTGACTCGGTACACCGTGCCACGGTGTATCTACCGCAACATAGCCCACCCCTAGGGTCAGCGCTACGCACGGCCGCCAACACATAACCTACAAACACCAGAAACTAATTGCAACTCCTGGACAGAGTACTAGGGTGATTAAGAAGCCGAGAGGGTCCATTGGTTTCGGGCCCAATGTACGGTAGTAACTGCATCTTCAATCACACATACAGATCTCAGTTCTTATGGACGGCCTCAATGAAACAACCCACCATGTACTCCTACATGGCCTCTCATTGATACCTTTACCAAAACATGTTCAATACATCCCTCATATTACCGACATAAGCATTTCACTCTAGCTCATCACCCAGATGAACCAGACCTGACTCAACTCTAAGCATAGCAGGCATAGCAAGGTAGGAATCACATACATGGCTCAATCAACTCCTACACATGCTAGTGGGTTTCATCTAGTTACTGTGGCAATGATAGGTCATGCAGAGGATAAGGGTTCAACTACTGTAGCACACAGTAGTTTGAATCACGATGTCTTAATGCAGTAAACAAGAACAGGAGCGAGAACATGGGTTGTATCGGAATGATCAATGGTTGCTTGCCTGATGGAGTGGTAACGGGATACCGCCCTTCAGTTGGATACTCGTGAATATCCTCGGAGGCAGAACCTACCACGAAGAACACATCGGAACACAATCAACACATGACGATATGCAACAATATGATGCATGCTATGACATGGCAATATGATTGTGTCTTGGCCTAATGCAAGCTAAAATAGGAAGGGATGAACCCATTTGAATCAAAGATTCAAATATTAGCTCATTAAACATGGCATTTATAGTGCATTTCCTTATTATTCTTAAACAGCAAGGTAAACTTGTTTTTTCATGCATTAAACCATTACAGATGGATATATTGAATATTTCTGATAATTTTTCATATATAATTTATCTCATTTGGAGCTATGGTTGAATTTCTATTATATTTTGAAGTTTGAACTATTTTCTGGAATTCCTGAATAAGAATAAATCTAGAAAATCAATTACTGCGTCAGCAACGCGTCAGGGTGACGTCAGCAGGTCAAAGGCGCCAGTCCAGGTCAAACCTGACTGGTGGGGTCCACTGGAAAGTGTCTCTGTGCACTAACTATATTTAGTTAGCCTAATTGACTGGCAGGGCCCACTAGTCAGTGACTATACTAATTAACTAACCTATTTAGTTAGCACTAACAGAGTAATTAGTCGGGCGGGGCCCGCATGTCGGTGAGAGAGAGAGGGGGGGAGGTCAACCCACGTCAGTAGGTCAACCTCGCCGGTCAGCGGGTCAAAACCTGCCGGCGTTTAGCCGCCGGCGAGGCCAGACGCGGTGGCGCGCTGCGGAAATTGCCCACAGGGCATCAATTGATGCACGGTGAGCAGCTACGGGTAGCTGGGAACGAACCGCGGCGTTTGGTGGTGGTGGTTGGGCTCGGGGTGGCTAGAAACGTCACCGGCGACGAGCCTTGCGGTCGCCGGAGTCGGGCGAAAGTGAGCCCGAGGCTACGGGGCACGGCGAGGCGTGTGGTGAGGTGCGTTGTGCCCCTAGGGATGCAGTGAAGTAGTTAGACTAGGTGGCATGGCCGGTGTTCGGCCGGAGACACGTCGGCGACGAGCTCCACGGCGGCGCGTGCGGGTGAGCTTCGTGTGCTCGTTGTGGTGCACGAGAAGAACGGGGAGGATGGGGAGGTGCAGCAGCTCACGGCGATCACGTAGAGGCAGACGGCGCGGTCGGGGACGAGTTGATGCGGCGGCGACGTCGAAAGGGATCTCCGGCGATGCTCGGTGAAGATGAGGTCGAAGAAGACGTTGCTGAGCGTGTGAGCGCTCGGGGCTCAGCTGCTCGACGGAGTCGACGATGGCGGAGAGGATGGACACGGTGGTGCAACACGGGGACAACGGTGGACGCGGTTTCACGGTGGCGCGAGCACGGCAGCGTCGGCCATGGCAGAGGAAAAGCGATGGAGAGGGACCAGGGGGAAAGTGCGGTGTCTGCGAGGTCGGGGGATGCAAGGGAGTTCGTCCCACGTCGACAGGTCGACGAGGGGAGCGGCGAGGCGGCGGCAGCTGCGTGGCGCGCATGCGGTGCTCGCCGTCGAGCACCTGCCTGCTTGGCCAAGCCAAGCTGCTCGCTGGCGGGGTGGCTGGGCTGGGCCGGCAGGTGGGCCTGGTAGGTGGCGCCAGGTAAGTTTTTCTGTTTTTTTGTTTTCTTTTCTATTTTTTTCTGTAGCTTTAGGGCTTTATTTAAAATACCTAGGCACTTTCTAAAATCCTGAAAATAATTGTGGGCTCTGTTGGGATTATTCCTAACAGCCCTGACTTAATTCCAGAATTATTTGAACATTTAAAATATTTATTAGCATTTAAATGTCCAAAGGCAACATACATATGATTTAATCCAGTGACCTTTTGTTGACCTAGAAAATTGTGCACCTATTTTGCCAGAGGTTCTAACCCAAGGCAAAGAGGGTGAACATTTTAGAAGGGCATTTCAGGTTCATTGAAATTATTTTTAGTAAACCCTAGTTGATTTCAAGAGGGGTGCTGGGGGTTCTGCCTTCCCCATTTCAAGTTTCTGATGAAAAATAAACATGATGCACACTCTAATGCATGGACTAGCTAGGGTGTGACAGAGAACATTGTATTGAGATCCGAAAAGAGAGAAGAAGCCATCTAGCTAATAACTATGGACCCGAAGGTATGAGGTAAACTACTCACACATCATCGGAGAGGCTATGGTGTTAATGTAGAAGCCCTCCGTGATCGATGCCCCCTCCGGCGGATCTCCTGAAAAGGCCCCAAGATGGGATCTCACGGGTACAGAAGGTTGCGGCGGTGGAATTAGGTTTTTGGCTCCGTATCTGGTAGTTTGGGGGTACGTAGGTATATATAGGAGGAAGAAGTACGTCGGTGGAGCAACGTGCGCCCCAGGAGGGTGGAGGGCGCTTAGGGGGGGTAGGCGCGCCCCCTACCTCGTGCCTTCCTGGTTGCTTTCTTGACGTAGGGTCCAAGTCCTCTGGATCACGTTCATTCCAAAAATCACGTTCCCGAAGGTTTCATTCCATTTGGACTCCGTTTGATATCCTTTTTCTGCGAAACTCTGAAATAGGCAAAAAACAGCAATTCTGGGCTGGGCCTCCGGTTAATAGGTTAGTCCCAAAAATAATATAAAAGTATATAATAAATCCCAATAATGTCCAAAACAGAATATAATATAGTATGGAACAATCAAAAATTATAGGTACGTTGGAGACGTATCAAGGTACGGTCCTCGTTACTCTTTGAACGAGTCTCTCCAGTCTTCTTCTTGGGCCGTCGAGTAACCGGTCTCTAGAAAGGTTCCGGACTCAGCAAATCCTTCTTCTTCGGATTGCTCTTCGGCAGCTGAGGTGGTTGAGATGATTGAGTTGGTGGAGGTCCATAATCTTAATCGTACTCCTCCTCCCCGTGGCTCTCATCCTCCTCCTCCCCTTCTTCATATGTGGCCTCCTCCTCCTCATCCTCTTCCTCCTCCTCCTCCTCCTCGTCCTCCTCCTCAGCCAACCTAGACGACGAAGGAACATGGCTCGATGAGCCAATGTGACCCTGTGTGGCTATAGGCCGATAAGCTTCAACCGACCCAGCTCCAGCACACCCAAGCAGCCCTACTAGTCTGCAACAACCTTCATGAACTTCTGCACTCACAATGAAACAAGGAAATAATAAGTATCAGGTTTATGATTGCAAGTGAACAAGATGCATCTGTTCCGAGGAGGCTGAAATTGTACCTTCATCGTCCCCCACATTTTGTTCTCAGATTGTACGCTCCTGGGGATATCACCTAGTGCATGTGAGGCTTCAAAGATGCATCTGTTCAGCTCACCAGACTACAATGGCATAAGTCAGTCATGATGACGAATAAAATAATTTAAATACAACCGTCGGTTCAAATTTACCACTCTATTGATGAGGGGTGCAAACTCCCTAAATCCATTGTGCATGTCTCTGATGCCGGTCTGGTAGGCCTCTTCCTCAGGGTCATCCTTCTCCAGCTCCTCGATGTCTTCCGCCGTCCACCGAGGCCTGAGACGAAGATGGTTCATCTGGCCATCATCGTACCACCTCATGTGTCGGTCCAGGTAAGCATCCCAGTCCGTCACTTTCCTCTCCACGTCTTTCCGGTACCTCCGTCGGTTCCACTCCGTCACATGAATTTTATGCTCCTCTCCCTAGTCTATGATCGGCTGATTCTTCTGTCGGCTCATCCTGCAAGGCATAGGCCACAAGAAACATCATAATAAAGTCACCACGCAATGAAATCATGTGCATAGAGAACAAAGCGCTCACAGGTGGAGCGCGTGGCCGCCGATATCGGTGGGCTGGCCCGGTGGGGTATGCTGATACACCCCAAACTGCATGGCCACGCGGTGTGGCAAGTGCCACTCGACGGCATACACACAGATCATGGGCACGATGCACCGCCAGAGATCACATTCAGATCAAAGTCCCACTCTCGGTCAAAAGTGGAATCAAAGAGAAAGGTGTTGAGCGAGTTCATATACCTGCGTATGCGTCAAAGCGTCCAACTCGTTGGTGTAGGTCTTGTATGAATTCTTGTTTAGGCCCGTGTAGAGTTTGACAAGGTCCCACTCGTAAGCAACGGTGGGGTGTCGAGTCTCGTCGCTGTCTTCGCTATAGGCACCCCATGGGCGTCTTGGCATCTTCTCCTGACACCCCACCGACAGCTGCTCCCACATCCAAATAGAGAAGGCCCAGACAAAGCCACCCATATTGGACTTGTCTCCCGTCCTCTGCGATGCGTCGTCCAGCTGCAAAACATCAAATAAGGATCAGATATAACAAAATGTCATGGACACACTTTCGTAGGTAGGTAGGCAATTAGATACTCTCTTACCGAACGGTATAGGTAGGCGAGAGATGCAGTCCCCCAACTGTAGCCTGCATCCCAGTCTGCTAGGAAGAAGAGATAAGACCAGTTGGCAGAGTTCCCGGAGCTGTCTGGAAACACGACCTCCGTGAGAATATACCACAGGTAGGCCCTCGCGTACCACTCCACAGTCCTCTCGTCGGCGCCTTCAGGGCATTTCTGCCAGTGCTCCGAGAGCCAGATCAACGGCACACCGGATGTACGGTTACCCTTAGCAGTGGGGCAGTCGCCGATGAGGGTGGCAACCCTCTCCTGCCAGTTGGTCCTCTCCACTCGCCCGATGAGTGCATGACCCTCGATTGGCATGGCAGTAATCATCGCGCAATCCTTGAGGGACACCATCATCTCCTCGCATGGCAGATGGAAAGAATGGGTCTCCGGTCGCCACCGGTCAATCAACGCTGTCAGAGCTGCGTGGACAAGCGTCGGCGGCTAACGCTTGAACTACAACACAAAACCCAACAGACGGGCTTTCTTGAAGAACGGCATGTAGCGCTCGTCGTAGTCCATATGCCCATGAACCATGTGACCCCTCATGCGCAGTGGCTGGAGCATCTGTCAAAAAGTGAACACCAAAAGTTAGGAAATTATTTTCATCAATCCGAAAACTTTGATCAATATTTCGTTCATATCACTTACCTCTCCTTTCTCTATGAAACGGGCACGATGACCCTTGTCGAATGCCCAATCCAGCATGGAGTACCATGGGCCGATGTTGTCCGCAAGAGGTGGCCTCCTTAAAAGAATTTCATTAACAAAAGCATCATAAGCATAAGCATACATAAACAAAGAATGAAATCAAATCATATCAAAATCATATCAACATGCATCATACCAAAATAAAATCTTAAGCATATTCGTCCAACAACATATACTACACATGATGGATCAAATCATATCAACATGCATCATATCAAAAAAATCCTCCAACATACATCATATCATCATATTTTTAAATATTTTTTCCAAACAACATCTTCATATCATCATATCAACATGCATCATAAAACTAGGGTTTATCTTCACACTACATCATATCATCATATCAACATGCATCATCAAACTAGGGTTCATCCTCATATCAACATTACATCATAATTTTTTTAACAAAAAAAATTATGAACTAGGGTTCATCTTCACACTAACATCTGAACTATTGATTAGAGGTCATATTCAATACCACTAGTTACTAAAGAGCTAAGAACTAGAACTACAATCAAACTTAAACAATCTTAGGTGAAAAAAATCCAATCTAAGTTCAAAAATATGAGGGATTTCAAGAAAATTATGCGGTGAATCAGAAGCAAGTTTGCAAAAACTAATTGGAGGGATTGGAGGAGCTTACGTTTCTCTCTTCGGGGCCATATCGATCCACAAAAACGATGAAGAAACGGTGAAGATCCGAGGGGGAGAATGGAGGAGATGAGAGAGGGAGAGAGGGATAGATGGGCCACTTGGGGGAGAAAAAGAGGAACTGCCGAGGGGGGGGGGGGGGGGGGGTGGGGAAATGGGCAGGGGCGCGGGGTCTCGGGCGAAATAACTGCCCGGACCCTAGGCCATGGTCTCTGGCGGTAGGTTTAGACATCCTACCGCCATGTTCCCTGGTGGTAGGGTGCGATAGAGGGGGACGGCGGCTGTCTTCGCGTGCTGACATGGATAAGTACCCTACCGCAGGGGCCCTGGCGGTAGGATGTCTAAACCTACCGCCAGAGCCCCTAGCGGTAGGAAAAAGGGTCAAATCCCGATTTTTTTTTCAAACCAGGGTCAGATCCTGAATTTCTATCGAAAAAGGGTCAAAACACGAAATTTTGCCGCCGGTGGGCACAACAAGCACATATTTTTAAGTTGCTATGGGCCCCGTAAGCATTTGTCCTAGATTGAGAGCAGCTCTGTCATGTCCCTTGGATTCAGACCACTGTTGCTCGTCATCATTTGTTAAAATTGAGCGTATTATTTTCTCTATGATTTCTACCTTAACTTTACATAGACTTCTTGCCCTTCAAGTCTTGTACTTTCTATATATTTATCCTCGAGGCTCAATAATATATCCACCGCATTCCACCAGTCTCACTCCCTATCTTGGTATGAGCCTAACCCTGATCCAAAAACCCTACCCGCCGCTTCCACATCGCGCCGCCTCTGTGGCGGTCAGTCTCCATGATCGCCATCGGGGCTGTGCCGCCCGTACCTAGGGTTCGTCCACCGATATGTTGATCAGCTTCCCTAGAGAGTCTTCCATAATTTTTGATCCGCTTTTTTCTCTTTCCCGCCGGTCGATTGATCGGAGTTTTATTTTTGTTTTCCGTTCTAAGATCGGTTTGCATTGCCTGCAATCGCCGTCGACCTTCGCGTGCCTATACACTGATACCGGCGTGACAACCCCGCTTCTTCTCCAACCGAGCAGCCTCGCGCGACGTGGCAACCCGTCACAACCGTTGCACGCGCATCTTCCTGATAGTCGCTCTGCACCGGCCATCGATGCCTTGCTCCAAACAAGACTCCTTCATCACCTCGCGTCTCTGCAGCGTATGTACGACCGCCTCCGCATGACGCTCTGTTTCTCGCTCGGGGGTCGGTACTGTGTTGGTCACTCAGGCTTCGCTGCCCGGGCATCGACACTTTGTTGGACGCCCGAGCACCGGTGCTGACGCGCTCGTTCACACGTCGTCCCACACTGACCATCGTTGCTTGCTTCCACTCGGACTCGATTACCACATCGCCTCCACCGAGTGGCGTCCTCGACCTCGCGCGTGATCGTATTCATCACTCGCCCGCCCGCGATCCGCCCCATCTACACCATGCGACCGATTGGACCTGTCGGTTGTGCGCGCCTCCGCAGGTCCCATGATGACTGTCCCAAGTGTAGCGCGTTTGTCCACCGGTCAAGCAGCAGGTGTCACTGTGTCGCCCCATCAAGCCCAACACCACCGCCTCGTGGTTCTCCCCACGGCTGCACCGATTCGGGTGCCACCGCTATGTTGCCCCTTCGAGCCGTAGAGCCACGACAAGCGGTCCACGCTGCCGCTCCGAGGCCGTCCTCATGGCTGCACAAACCTGTGCACCGCTGCTACGTCGCCCCTTCGGGCCGTAGCGCCGCAGCACGCGGTCCCTGCCACCACCTTGAGGTCTTCCCCATTGTTGCCCCGACCCGCGTGCTGCCGCTTCGTTGCGCCTTTGGGTCGTAGCGCTGCAGCACGCGGTCCACTCCGTCGTCTGCGCGGGTCGACTTCCACGTGGTAGGCGCTGTGCCGCTTTTCTATGCGCGGGAACGCGACCACCACCGCCCAGTCTTCATCACGCTGTCGGGTTCTTCGCCTACTAAGAGACCCCATTCCTGCTTGTAACCTAGCGGCCACAGCCAGCTCCTTAGGCCGCTGTCACCGCTCTTCTTACGTCGCTGCCGCTGCTACCCACAACCACCCGGCTGCCTCCCTCCACCTTTTCGTCTTTGTCCAGCACCAACTCATCGCCAGTTGTCGCCGTCATCTTCCCAGGCCATTCATCTACTCCGACAATCACGGGTGACATCGACCCCACAACAATTGGCGCCACAACCTTGTCGATTCCTCCTCTGCTAGCCCCCTCGACATGGCATACAACTCATGTTGGTCCCCATCTTTTCATACCCAGTGCGGGCAACACAGACACGTGCCTTCGTCCATGATGTGTCCTCGGGCTTGGCAAGCATGGTGCGGCGCCTCGTCAACATCGACTTCCTCTATCTATGTATGTCCGGTGCTGGCAAAACTGACGCGTGCCTTCATCCACGGCGTGTCCCCGAGCTTGGCAGACCCGATGCGACGCCTCGTCGACACCGTATTCTTCCCGATGTACCACTACCTCCATACAACTGTGTCCATGACTAACACGGCCCCTCCTTGCGCCCGCAGCTCCAAGGCGAGTACCTCGGCACCGGCAACCCTGACTCGCGCAACATCGACCATGACTATACCACCCTACGCTCTCAGCTACCTAGACATATAGGAAAAGGGGCTATCACCTCACTTGACCAACTTGTCGGCATCCTCTACAGTTAACGTATCCGCGACACGACATCATCCACGACGCTCCCGCTAGGGGTTGAACTCGTCGGCTTCTACCTTCGGTTCCTCTCCAGCCTAACCATCCGCGATGATACCGCTACGACTTAAGGGGGGGGGGGGGTATAGATTATAGTAGGCTAGGATTTGTTAACATTTATTGTATTCTTTCCTATACGATTCCTACCTTATCTAGGAAGGACTTCTTGCCCTCCAAGTTTTATACTCTATATACTTGCCCTTGAGGCTCAGTAATACATCCACCACATTCTACCATTCTCTCTCTCTCTCTATCCCTTCTACATCGGTGGCCGTCGGACAGGCTTAGTTAATTAAAGTTCATTAGTGTCACCATATGGAGAAGTGGTCTGCCCCTTGCGGTCTCTAGATGCAGTTGATGATGAGGGCGCACTATATAGATGTAGGCATGAAAACTGCATGCACATATAGCGCACTATATTGATGTAGGCATGAAAACTGCATGCCCATATAGTCCATGCGTAGTGCAACTAACAACGACTAAAATACAGATGTAGCTTTAGGCCTTTAGGGTGACTAAAATACATGCGCAGTAGGTGCACGATTGTTTACCCGAGTCTGCGTGCACGGACGGCTTAAACTAATAGTGCTTTCAGTTAGCTTTAACCATACTATCCAGGGCCATCATCGTACTATTACAACCTTTGATCAGACGACTGTTGGTGGTGCGAGTGGCCGGAAATAGGAAATGGGTTCCCATTTTTTTACCTCTGAACACGTAATCTACCAGGACAGATAGATGGATACGGATGAGTGAAGCGTCTCTCCATCAAAACATGTGATTCCCGCTCCGTGTTACATCTTCAAGTTGATGTGTGTGATAAACAAAGTTTTATGTCTTGATCATGGCGGTTCCATCCTTTTAAAAGCATTACTTGCTGCATGTTTGCTTGGCAAGGTCGCACACGCCCTTCCAAAGCTCATCATTTAACTCTAGAAGAAAATGGAGGTAACACAGTAAATCACATCAAATACCTTATTTTCTTGACAACATTTATTTTGTTGACCTTTTGATCACTTCATTTAGATGGGTCATATATATTTAGTTTAGAAAGCAAGCAACTGCCCGGATTTAGTGAATTGAAGCCCTTAAGTTCATACAAAGGTTCGATATGAAACCAAGCCAGGTACATGACACTAAAAAGTGAAATGTTATACAAACCCAAAGGGCCCTTGGCATGACAACCAAATTAACTAAGGAAGAAGACTACTCGAGGACCATCTCAAGCCGCCATGTGTCAATATAACTTTGAAGATGGATTGGTGGCGGTTGGCGGCGGTGGCCTCTGAGAGTGCGCCGGACCGGTGTGTGCCCCATATCCGGCAAGTGGCTTGGTTGAGGCCTCAGGTCTTAGATGTTAGGCTTGGCTGCGAGGTCTGTTTGATTAGGCCTGGACTATCAACATCCCTTCATCAACTGGATAGGAGTAGCGTCAGATGTTTCCTAGACGGCGGCTTCAGACTTACTGTTGTATTTTGTGCATAATTAATAAAGTGGTTGCATGCATCGCCCAGATGCAGAGGCCAAGGGTCTTACTCCTTTTCACAAAATGTGTTGGGCCTAGTCTCGGAGGACATGGACATGGCGACGGAGTAGCAATGAGAAGAACTCAATGGTCAACGAGTCCGAGCTCCAGTTGATTTGCTTCCATAACTGCAAGAAAATTGTCATTTTATAAAGGGCGTCAAGAAGATGCTTAAAGAAGATATCTTTGATTAGAGCTTTGTTACGAATGTGCCAATAGGATGCTTAAGCAAAACCATGCCAGCCTACGCATTTGGCCCGAGAGCCTACAACCGGTGACATCGCGAATGCAACCCCAAACGAACTGAGCCATAATGCAGGAGAAGAAAATATGGTTGACGTCCTCCATGACACCACAAAGCGGACACAATCCATCTCCTAGGCCATGGCATTTTTGACCTAGACTCTAGCCTTCCAGATGTGCATGACCTGAAACTTTGCCGCACCGGTATGCAAAGCATTGTATAGAGAGTTGGTTGAGAATTCACTGGACGGTTCAAGTTTCCACCTTGCTACGGTTGATGTCAGAACAATCCCTGAATACAAGCAAAGGAGTGATTCGTATATTTGCATTGTATCAATCATAACATGTTTGTTTGCATGCATGTGCAAGAGTCGTTGAGCAGCATTGAAAAACTTTTTCCTTGACAAGATTTGAGGGGTAGTTTGTCATGCGCCATATGACCTTCGCATGTTTAATCATATGGTAAATTATGCTATAAATTCAAACTTACAAGACATGTTGAATCAAACCTGACAGAAAACCTTGATGCCACTCATGGTATGGGTTGTAAAATTAATATGGTTATCAAATGGCTCATATTCTCTCTTGGCCTTTACTTTTGTTACAAATCACCAAGATGATATCCATATTAGATGACAATCCACAAAATTAATTTAAATTTAACTAAGCAAACTATTTGCAAAAAATTAAAAACTAAGACAACAGAAAAAAAGAGACCTCTTGCTCACGTCCATCGCGTAGCTGTAGCAGAAATGAGAGCCAGCAGGTGATACGTTGTTAGATCACTCTCCTCAGTTGATTAGTATATCAAAGTTTCAATACACACAATCAGACAATGCACTATGGATTTGGATACCATATAATTTTTTATTGTCAGAAATAACTTGATATTGGGGCAACTAGCCGCTCCAGTTCCCAGTTAGATTTGGCATCGACCTTTGATCATTACAAAATCTAGCATTTGGCAACTATATTTGACCTACATCATGGATGATCTTTAAATATAGACGCTAAACATGTTGAAGTTTTTCTGAACAACTCTTCGATAGCACAAAAGAGCTAACATAGTAGACTTGCCTGAAAATCATGTGCTTGTTGCTTTCCTGTTGTGTTTTATTCCAATGTGCTTTTCACATATATCATGGATTTCCATCTACATTCAGACACTAGTAGAAAAAGGGCCATTTGTCCCGGTTCATAAGGCCCATCTGTCCCGGTTGGGGAACCGGGACTAAAGGGTCGTTACTAATGCCTAGGACTTTAGTCCCGATTCTTACACGAACCGGGACAGATGGGCCTCCACGTGGCTAGTGCTGCGAACCCAGGCAGGAGGCCCTTTAGTCCCAGTTGGTGGCACCAACCGGGACCAATAGGCATCCACGCGTCAGCTGTTCAGGGGCTAGGGTTTTTGTTTTTATTTCTGAAAGGGGGGGGGGTGGATTTGGGGGTTTTGTATGGTTAATTAAGGTGTTTCATATATTGTCTTAGATAGCAAATTAATTAATAGAGAGAAGTGTTCTCTCTTATCTCCATGCTTGGTCGACACTATGTACTATACGTATAGAGAGGCCCTCGACACGCTAGCTAGTAAGAAAATGAAGGAAACCATTAAGTACAGAAGTTCGTCATGCATACCGAGAGAAGTGATCGACCTCTCCTTCTCCGAGAGATTGGTTGAACAACAAGTTTTCGTATTATCTATCCGACGCCACTAGCTACATACATATACAATATGTAAGATCTCTTACAATCCCCTAGCATCTGAAATCAACTTCCACATGGTATTCTCCGGCTTTATCGATGACGTGGTCAACAAAGAATCCCACTAATTCCTCTTGAATTGCTTTCATGCGATCTTCTGGTAGGAGTTCATTCCGCATCTCCCACGTCAAATTTGAAGAAGGGGGTTAATACATATATATGAATGAAACTCAACAGAAATGATGGTGTAATAAAATGAAATTGTGAATATTATTGCTTACGCACATCAAATTGTATTTTAGAGTAGCCCCGCTTATCTCTGCAAGTCGCGTTGTAGATGAACACGTAGTATCCACAGTAATCATTCCCTTGTTCCTGCCACAAGCACTTTACGAGAAATAGAGGTCAATCAAACTGATAATGAAGCATTATAAATGGCATTGATGAAAGTAGCTAGAATCAACGGGAGATGCGCGGAACTAGCTAGCTAGTAGTACTTACTTTCGGGTATGTATATCGCAGCTCCTTCGGCAGTCCCCGAGCTTCTTTGGTGAACTTTTTCCAAACCCTGCAAGACAAAGAAAATAATTATTACTTGAGATATCAGGAAATGAACAAAAAGTTGCCGATATGGTGCAATAATGATCGATTTAACTTACTTGTTGACAATTTTAGTCATGTCCGCATAGGTCTCGGGATCTTTTCGTCTCGAGTCTAAGACGGTTACTAGTCCCTGCTCAAGATTAATCTCCGGGAGAATATAGTGGAAGCTGCACACGCATGCATAACTCATCAATTACGTTACTATAACCTCGCTCGAGTAATAAGGGAAACCGAATATGCACAAGACAGTAACACTCCCTTGAAGTTGTAAGGAAAGAGTATTTTATCTTTGTTTTAATTTATTACCAATGATTTGACCAAGTTGGCCTCGGCATCTTTGGCGCTCTTTTTAACCTGAAATTCATCTATGACATTTGTGTTAATGAACCCAATATCATACATTTCTGCTTTTCTGCACTCGACGATCTTCAATCTGCATAATATAGTGAGGATAATTATAAATACATGCAATGAAAGAGCTGAACCATATATAGAGACTTAATAACAGAAGTAGTACTTATAGATAGTAACAAGTGACAGTTAATTTATCGATGGCCTTTTGATTGAAGAACTGGAAGAACTCCTCAAATGGAACATACAACAGATCAATTCCAACAAGGCCGTGCTCCTCTTTAACTCGCAGATACAAAGTATCCGTCCCCCCAGACTCTCGGTACGTTTTCATGTACCAATCATGGAATCTTCGCATCATCGTTGTTAGAGATTTTTCATCTTTGATGAGAGGCTTCCCGTACTCATATCTGTGTTCGTCCACCTCCAAGAAATCATAATGTACATCGTTGGGCAGGTAATCTCGAAGATTGCTATAACCGGGCACCATCCCCGGATCATTAGCGACGACATCGCTAGACACAATGAGCGGGGGGCATGATTGGTTCGCTTGTTAGCCGAGCTGGGCATATTTTTCCCAGCTGCTCGTCGTTCTTTTAACCTTTGATCACTGACAGTACTTCCCGACCGCTCCGCTTCGAGATATACCTTTTCAGTAACGCGCTCATAGTTGGTTTTCGGCGGAGACTTTGGTGGTTTCCTCATGGCATCGATAGTGCGCTTTGCTTTCACCGGATCTACCTTCTCCTCCGGAGGTGGATGTCTCTTTGCTTTCACCCCTTCAAAGAAGTCCTTCACTTCTTTTTCCACGATCTTCTTGTTTTCTTCCAGGGTCCTCTCGTACAGTAACTTCTCTAGAGATTGAGAGGTGGACCGTATCTGTATTGCCTCCCGCCTCTGGCTGTACTGCTGGACGCCGGAGCAGACGGAGCGGCTGCGGCTGTCTTCTTTCGTGCTTGCTTATGAGGCGGAGGAGAAGGACTACGACACACCGGAGCAGCCGGGGCAGCGGCGGGTCTCTTTCGCCCTTGCTGGCGAGGCGGAGAAGGAGGAGGCTGGTGGCTGCTCGGGCGCGTCGGCGCAGGCGGAGAAGGAGGCGAAGTGCCGCCACGCGCCGGAGAAGGAGGATGAGTGCCCTGATCACTCGCCGGAGGAGGACGCGGTGGAGGAGGCGGAGTGCCCTGACTCGCCAGAGGAGGAGGAGGAGGAGGCGGAGGCGTCCAGTTCGGAAGGTTGATGAGCTCCTTCCGCCATAGGCATGGAGTCTTCAGACAAGAACCCAGCCGAGTCTCCCCGTCACCCGTAGGGTGGTCAAGCTGGAGGTCCTCAAATCCTTCTATGATTTCATCCACCATCACCCTAGCATATACTTCTGGAATCGGCCGGCGGTGAAAAGTTGCGCTAGGTTCAGGAGGTGCAACAGAGCCAACAGCCGCCTTGACTTTCAATTCCATCCACTGCGTAATAAGGTGGCAATGCTGAGACTTCGTGATAGCATCCACGGGGTAGCTAACAGGAGCCGTGAAGACAGGCTCCTGAAGCAGCTCCGTGGAAGCCACGCTGCTTCTCCGCTGAGATGGCGGGGTAGCTTCGAGTGTAGCTTCGGCAGGTCGCGTGCTGCAAACTGCGTCTCGTTCCTCTAGCGCTTGTACCCTTGCGTGCAGTGCCTGCAGTTGGGTCAACTCCTTTGTCTTCTTCCTCTCCCGGCTTTTGTAACCGCCTGCGTCGGGAAATCGAGCCTTCCATGAAAGGGAGCCTGGCGTGCCTCGCGTCTGTCAGGGGTGCTCAAGATTCCCGAGGGCCTCTGTGAGCTCGTTGTTCTCTCTGTCCGAAAGGAACGTCCCTTGCTGTGCCTTTTCGATATACTCCTAAAGCTTCTCGATGGGTGTGTTCAGCTGCTCGTTTGTCCAAACGCACTTTCCTGTTACAGGGTCCAATGTTCCCCCAACCCCGAAGAACCAAGTCCTGGAACGGTCTGTCCAGTGTCGCGTCTCTGGTTCGAGCCCTTTATCAATGAGGTCATTCTCAGCCTTGTCCCACAACAGTCGGGCTTTTAGGTAGCCACCTGACCCCGTGCGATGGTGATGCTTCTTCTTTGCAGCATTTTTCTTGTTTGTCGCTCACATCTTCGCTGCTCTCTCAGATTTCTTTTTGGTGATAAATGCGGGCCACTGATCTTTGATCTTCTCAAATCGGCCGATGAATTCTGGAGTCTTGTCTTGGTCAACAAACGATGATTTCAGCTCATTCTTCCACCTCCTGAATAGCTCGGACATCTTCTTAAGATCAAAAGCCTTGATCATTGGCTTTTTAACTGGATTCTTCGGATCCTCCTCTGGCGGGAAGGTGAAATTTTCCTCCAGCGCGGTCCAAAGATCAGCTTTCTGCCTATCGCTGACATAACACACCTGAGAGTCTTTGTCCTTAGGCTTCAACCATTGCTCGATGCTGATCGGTATCATGTCCCTAACTAAAACCCCGCACTGAGCATTAAATTTTTGCTTGGTCCGGAGAGTTCAATCAGTTGGCCAGTGCGATCAATTTCGATGATCGTGTACCTTTCATCCGCGCGCAACTTTCTCTTCGGGCCTCGTCTCGTTACCGAAGTGTTGCTTGATCCGGAGGGCTAGAAAAGAAGAAAAAGAAGACAATTAATATGTGTACATACCAAAAACAATTAATGCATCAATTAGCTATAGTCAGCACATGCTTAGTTAATTAATATATATACCTGGCCGGACTCCGTTCGATCACCGGAGCCGTCATCACGGTGTCCTTCCCCCTCCATTCGGTCACCGGAGCCGTCATCACAGTGTCCTTCCCCCTCTATTCGGTCACCGAAGACATCATCACGGTGTCCTTCCCCCTCCATTCGGTCACCGGAGCCGTCATCACGGTGTCCTTCCTCCTCCATTGTTTGATCATCGTCGTAGCCTGCTTCTTCATCCTGTCTTTCCAGACCATCAGTGCATGTGTCGTTGAGAAACGACAAGACGACATCACTTCCGTGTGCGATTATCTCCCCCAGCACCGCTTCTTTTGCTTCGTCTCGGGGGTGCGGATCCATAGTTTCTGCAAATATTTACAACATGGCAATTATTATTCAAACATGACAGATAGATATATTAGTGTCAAACGTTGAACTAGCTAGTTAAGCACAATAAGGAATCATATTAGTGGCCTGGCCTCGACGCTTCTCTAGGGTTTGGGGTGGCATCGACAACGCTTCAAGGGTTTGGGGTGGCCTCAACAACGCTTCAAGGATTCGGGGTGGCCTCGACGACAACGCTCTTTTAACTTGGTAAATTTGGGTGGCCTCAAGAGAGTTTGTCGATCGGGTAGGGGCGCGGCGGGAGGGGGTAGGAGACCGACATTGTTTTTTCTAGGGTTTGGGTGTCCTCGAGAGTTTTGGTTGAGCGAGAGGGCCGCGGGGGGGGGGGGTGCTCCGGACGTCCCCCCTCACTTTAACAAAGAACTACCTTAAAAAAAGACTTGCTTCGCTGCGGGCCCTTCTTCATTTTTTCCTTTGTTTTTTCTTATATGTTTGTTTTTGTTTTCATTCTACATTTTCATACATTTGAAAAAAAATAAAGTTTCTATACAAAAGTGGACAATTTTTATGAACAAATTACAACATCTAAATTAACTATACATCTAAATAAATATAACTATACATCTGAAATTTTCCTAATCTTAAAACTAAACTAAACATAAACTAAAATAATCTAAAAAACATGTAAAAACATCTAAAAATAGCATCTAAAAACATCTAAAAACATCTAAAAATCTAATAGCTAGCACGGCACATGGGCGGAGGGGCACGACGGAGGGGCCAGCGTCGGCGCCGGCGTGGCAGGGCAGGGACGCAGGGGCGCGGGTCAGGGGAGGGGCGCAGGAGCAGGCTGGTGCTCACAGGGGGCGGCGGGGCATGGTGGGCGGTGCGTCGGGGCCGGCAGGGGCGCGAGGGTCGACGCCGTCGTCGGGGCAGAGGGCGTCAGCAGCGGCTGCGATGACGTTGAGCAGCTTGACGGCGTCGGTGGCGGCGATGACAGCGACGTCGAGCAGCCTGACGGCGTCAGTGGCGACGACAATGGCAAGGTGGAGCAGGGGCGTCGGGCGACGACGGCGAGGAGGAGCAGGGGCGTCGGGGAAAGAAGTGATGGATTTGGTCGAAACTGCTAAATGTTTTTCTTATATACCCAGGCATTGGTACCGGTTCGTGGAACCAACCGGGACCAACGCCCCCTTTAGTCCCAGTTGGTGCCACCAACCGGGACCAAAGGTCTCTTTTCAGCAGCCCAAATGGCGGGAAGCGGCGGCCATTTGTCCCGGTTGGTGGCACCAATCGGGACTAAAGGGGGGGGCATTGGTTCCGGTTGGTGCCACGAACCGGTACCAATGCACCCCTTTAGTCCCGGTTGGTGCCACCAACCGGAACCAAAGGCCTTGCACAGTGAGGTAGTGGTGGGAGTTTAGTCCCACCTCGCTAGTTGAGAGGGGCGCGCAGTGGTTTATAAGCCCCACTGCCGCACCCCTCTCGAGCTCCTCTCCATTGCAGGCTTACGGGCCTAATTATAATCTCTATGCCTGATGGGCCTACTGGGCCTTCTGCGGGCCTAAATCCTGGCCCATGGATGGGTTTCCAGTCGCATTCGGGCCGTGGTGGCCCAATAGGTGGCAATATTTTTATTTTTTCCCAGTTTTTGTGTTTTCCTTTTTGCTTTATTTTTTTGTTTTGTTTCTATTTACAACAAAATACTTATTTTATTTTATTTTATTTTATTTTGTTTCTAATTACTTATTTATTTTATTATATGATAATTCTTTATGCTATTAAAATTTCTAACAAAAAAAGTTCTTTATGAAAATTCTTTTTGCTTTTAATGATTTTGAACAGAAAATACTTTGATAATTTTAGTTGCATCAATTTTATATAATTTTAGTTTCATAAATTTTAGAGGTTGCTTATAATGTTTTGAACAGAAAATACTTTGACAATTTTAGTTTCATAAATTTTATTTATGTTATTAAAGTTTATTTTATTTTATTTTGTTTCTACTTATATATTTTATTAAAGTTTATATTATTTTGTTTCAAATTACTTATTTAGTTTATTTTATGATAATTCTTTTTTCTATTAAATTTTCAAGCATTTACTGATTATTTTGAGTTATAAGACCCTGAAATTGAAAAGCATTTCAAATGAACTCTGGAAAGGTTAAAAGTTGGCATGGTATCATCATTTCACCCACATAGCATGTGCAAGAAAGTAGATAGTGTTACGGCAAAAACTGGATGCACTTCTTGTACAAAACGGACAATCTCTTTCGAAGTATCAGGGTTTCATACGGAAACTCGTCTGTTACAAAGGGATTTTATTTTTTTTCAAGTAATTGTTTTCTTCTTCAACTAAATTTAACCTCTCGACAATAGGGTAGGTTGAAATTTGCGGTTCAACCACCTCCTACATAAATAAAATCTATGTCACGTTGGTCGGCATAATTGTCATAAACAATAAATGAACCAAATAGTTATAAAAAGATAATATATACCACATCCGAATCATAGACAGGACGAGGGCCGATGGGGCGGATACCAGAACCATCGCACTATATAATAACAAGGATAATAATAAAAGTAAGAAAATTAGACAAGTATCTATCTCAAGTAAGAATATTTTTTTCTTTCAGAAAGAAGATAAGAACAAGAGGCTCACCACGGTGGTGCTGGCGACGAGATCGGCACGGGCGATCGACAACGGTGAAGACGGGGATGGGACGTGACGGACCGCTAAACCTAGAAAATCTCGGGGAAAATGGAGCTCAGAGGTTGAGTTTCGAGAGAAGAAATATTTACTAGTGTGGCTCGGACATTTCATCGAACACCTCATGTGCATAGGAGGTGAGCTAGAGCACCCAAATGCCCTCCCCTCGCTGGCCAGCAAAAAACAGAGCAGTGTGGAGTGCTCTGCTCGCCGGCGATAGGCTATATATATATATATATAGGCAAATCATTTGTTCCGGTTCGTGGCTGGAACCGGGACCAATGGATGTGGGCCAGGAGCGAGGCCCATTGGTCCCAGTTCGTGCCTTGAACCGGGACAAATGAGTCCAGACGAACCGGGACCAAAGCCCACGAGGCCCCTGCCGGCCACCTGGGCTCACGAACCGGGACGAATGCACCCATTGGTCCCGGTTCGTATAAGAACCGGGACTAATGCGCTGGCCAGGCACGAACGAAAGTCCTTTTTTATACTAGTGAAATACATAAATACTAAGAATATTTGTGTTACCAACTTGTAAAATATGGATAAAGTAAGATCACAAAGTCTATTGCTTGCTCAGGTGAAGATTGGGTTGTTGATCTATCTACAGGAGAAGGCGGAAGCACTATGCACATACAAGTAAAGGTTTGTGGATTATCCATTTGCACCGCTTTTATTATTCATAGTGAATAACTTAGAACACGCACGTTTGTGCCACATCGTTTGTGGCACACCGGTGCCCTCGTGTGCATCTCCAGTGCTTCTTGATGGAGAAGAGAAGGAGGAGGTGACAGAGAAGTGCACGGGAGCGGGAGACATGCCGTGGGCACGAGTCTGCCAAGCTGCCCACTTGTCGGTGTCAGCTGAGCACATAACTGCTGGGTGTCGCGATGCTAGAGCGTGGCTGCAGGTGGCGGTGGGGGCCAGATGCAGCGGGACAGAGGGATTGGCATGGGGGACGGGATCACCGCGGCGGTGGCCATCACATGGGCTGAAATAGTCCGGCCCGCTGATCGTAGCCCACCTGTCGGTGAGCACGGCCCGCTAATCGTGACTGTGCATGCACGTTCGGCAAACTGTTTGTTTAGTCGCATTGTGTGCTGCCACATGGCATGTGCACACACAATGATGAGCACATTCAAAACATGCCATGGGCCCTCGTGCTAGCATTCGTTCGTGATGAAGGCCACTGGGCTCTTCAGTGCCAAGTCCGTACCATTCAGACCACTGTTACCCCATTGTCTCACTCATTGTGAAAGTAATTAATTTGTCTGTTCATCTCGTAGTCGCCGGACAGGCTTAGTTAGGGCCTGCTTGGTTCCAATAAGTCACCTGACTTATAAGTCAGGTGACTTAAAACCAGTGACTTATAAGTCACGCCTGTTTGGTTGCCACCTGACTTATAAGTCACCTGAGCACATCTTCCCACCTTGTTTTTTTATGTAAATGTAATGTGACCCATGCAAAAAGGGATAACTTATAAGTTTTAAGTTGGGGTGAAGCAACTTATGACTTATAAGTTGGGGTGACTTATAAGTTGGGTCCGTTTGGCAAAATAAGTCAACTTTTGCACTTTTCGACTTATAAGTTGGTGACTTATTTGAAACCAAACAGCGCCTTAATACTAATTGATTGTCGTCATCAGTCAGAGCACAGCGATGTGCCCCTTGCGGCCTCCAAGGAGCCACCACTTTTGTATGGATCTAGACATCTAGTTGTTGATGATAAGCTCGCACTATATCAGTACTATGTGTATGTACCAAAACTACATCCAACATATAGTCGGTGGAGTACATATGTAGGATTAGGGATTTAGACAGAAAAAACGTTGCTATTTTTCTCTACCTCTGCGTCGCAGCACGTACTTGCAACAACTAAAATCAGCAGAGATGTAGGTTTAGATTGGACTCGTGAGCATGGAATAGGCACATGATTATTTCCCGTGAACTGTCTGCAGGCGGCCTAACTAGTGTCTTTACCTTGGTATAAAAACAATGCTTATATTTAAAGCCATCTGATCCTGATACAACCTTGATCGGAGGGTTGTGGATTGTCCGAGTGGCCAGAGGTAGTGGGTGCTCAACCAAGGAAGATAGTATATGTGGAAATTTGAAGTGGTTCACAGTCGAAGCATGTGATTCTCGCTCCATGTTACAGTGCCTTAAAGTTGATTTGCATAATTAAGAAAGCTTTATGTCTTCCTCGTGGTGATTGCATATTCTCAAAAGCAAGACTCGCTGCATTTTGCTGGGCAAGGTCGCATGCGCCCTTCAAAAGTTGATCATTTATCTTCTGAGATGCTTTTAGAGATGACAAGTTAAATGCGCCATATATTATTTTAATTCATAAAAGCAATGATTTTGTGATCTTTGGTCACTACTCCAGGACAGGCGGTATATGCATTAGAGGAAACATACATACATTTGTAAATTGATTATGGCGATTCATTGTATGGTTCTCGCTCATTCTTGCCAATTACTTATGTTTCAAATTACAAAGTTGAAGTAATATTCCTCTTGCTCCACAAGATTTCCATGTTCATCATTTCAGTTGTAGCACAAATTATAAAAGGGCAACATGATCAATATATGGTTAAGGCTGGTGCCCCACATTGGAATCGTTCGGTACCAAATTATCAACATATAGCTTTTGTGAGCTGCTACAGTATGGGATTGGAGACCATGTGAGTTTTTATTGTTGGACCAATTTGGCATCGAGTAGGCACTCCTATGCCTAGTGGGTTTTGGCAACGGTCTCATGCTGTTGCACCACGGATGGCGAAGTGAAATGTTACATTTGGCTATGCTATTTCACTACATTGTGGGTGACCTTAGAATATAAGTGACAGGTAGCATCTGGTGCACAATACCTATATGTCACAAAGAGCGTACAAGGTGATCCCGAGCCTCGCATCCCGGGTAGTCTGTCAAGAAGGCAAGGTGCGTTTTTATTTACCTGTGTCTCATATTCCTACGTGTTGTTGGCATATAATGTGGATTTGCCGTCCACATCGGCATATACAGCTATGTGGATTGTGCGAGTGGCCAGAGGTAGCGGGTGATCAATCAAGAAAGATATATGTAGAAAATTGTGGTGGTTCGTCATCAAAGCCGCTGATTCTCGCTCCATGTTATAGTGCCTTGAGGTTGATTTTCATAATTAAGAAAGCTTAATGTCTTCCTCATGGTGGTTGCATCTTTTCAAAAGAAAGAGTTGTTGCATCTTGCCCAGCAAGGTCGTGTGCACCCTTCAAAAGGTCACCATTTATCTCCTGAAGCTGTTGGAGACAACACGATCAATGCACCATATATTATTTTCTTTCATAAAAGCAAAGATTTTGTGATAGTTTGGTCACTACTTCTGGACAGGAGGTATACACATTACAGGAAACTAGGTAAATTGCCCGTGCATTGCAAGGGGATACATTGCGAACACATGCGCATGGTAACGAAAACAAGAAAGGAAGAAAACATGACAAAAAAATGTGTGTTTTAACCTTCTCACACGTCCTGGTTGACACCCGTCATACCCTGTGTCATGTACATTGTCGTGACAGTATATGCGACATTGACCACGATCCTACCAGTGATGCGTCGAGGCAACAGTGATGCACTGGGGTAGCCTTGGTTTCCAAAAGGTCCTCGACGCACCAAGCCCTATGCCACCCACAATGAAGACTCTGACCAAATTCTCATAAAAGAAAGGACAACAAATTATGATTGACAATGAATAGGTGACAATTGGGAGCCTTGATGTCCAGTTGGTCCTCGGTGCACCGAGCAAACCCAATGCCACTCAGCACCTGCTACTCGTCACATCGTTGGGCGGAGGAATCAATCAAATTCTCATAAAAGAACGGAGAACAAATTATCATTGACAATGAAGAGTTGACATTTCATCACCACATTCATCAAACTTGATTATGGTTGACGGATGTGATGTTGATTCCTACCAACTAAATAACATTTACATTCATGAAGATGCCTTATATACTAAATTAAAAAGGGGCAGGAAACATATATAGTAGGCATTTTTAAAACATCCCATATAAAGAAGATATTTAATTAAGGTTGCATCGTAAACAGAATTTTAGAAATGATTAACGTGCAAAATAATAGCATATTTGAAATCTACACATTTTTTGAGAAATTTTTATATGTAACATGTTAAATTTGAAGTTAGTCTTTGAGAGTTACGTTTTTCTTTAAAATGTATTTGAATCTGCCCAAAAAAAGAAAGAATAAACATAAAGTAGCTGGGCCAAAATTATAACATGCAGCCAATCTGTTAAATGACCCTTGGGCGAGGCAATTAATATCAATTTAGAACGCAAAGTATCTTTTCCTCTGTGTCCCAACACTTTTGCAATTACTAAAATACAGATGTAGGTTACCAGAGTCTGCGCACACATGCGGCTTAAACTAGTGGTGCTTTCAGATGATGAAAGATAGCTTATTTCTTTGTCCTAGATTTAACCATGTTACCCAGGGCAAACCAACCATACTACAACAACCTTAGATCAAACGGTGGTTCACTGTGCCAGTGGCGAATTTTTTTTAGAAAGAGAGGATATACCCTCGGCCTCTGCATCTAGAAGATGCATGCAACCATTTTATTAATTATTCATAAAAATCATACAAAGTAATACATTAGTAAGCCAGAAGCCACCATCTAGGCTACACCTATTGCTACTCCTATCCCCATGATAAAGATGTACAAAATGTCTGAGCTGAATACCAAACAGACATCACACCAAAGCCTAAAATCAAAAGCCGGATGCTGAGTGCAGTAGCCAGAACCTCCACGTTGGTGTCACTGCTGGAGCCGATAAGTATCGCGTAAGCAAACCCCTCGCCGGCAAATGGTCCTAGCTTTGTAGACTGGTCTTCATTTCTCTAGGCCGGCCAATGAAATGACGTGCTTTCCTCTTCAGTGGCGGCAATATGGGTATGCAATTGGCACTCGGTGTGACATCTCGCAATGATTTTGACAGCATGCGTCATGGTACTGGTCCGACAATGCGTGACCTACCCAGGGCATCGCACCGCCAGGGCGCGATGTGGCAAGGAATCGTCGTCCTCTTCCTCTATGGTGTGGTAGTGCCCATGCCCGCAGATTTCTAGCCCCCCGCCGAATGTGCAAAGTCTGTCCCCATGCCTTGCCGGATGGCCGGATGTCAGTAATATATCCTGGACCTGATAAGTGACACATTTATGACACAAACACATGGCAAGATTAGTAACGCGAGGATGACTACTTTAGTTGTCAAGCATGACAACTTTCTTTTCGGATGGCAAGTTTCGGTTTATATTTTGAGTTTGTTTTTCTTTTCGGGTGGCAACTTTTAGTTGTAAAAAATATCAGGACCAGAGTTGTTGGGAACGTTTCGCACCGGCAGACTGGCTGAAAATTGCACCGGTTGCGCACGGGCGTCACGCACATGCAGCTCTGGTGGCCCCATCCACTGCCCCCGCCCCCCTCAGCTTACCTTATCTCTTTAAACGACATCGACCAGGTACTCATCCAGACATCTCGCATCGCTGCCATCCCCTCCGCTTCACGGCTTGCTTCCACCCCGTCGAGATTCTCTGCCACCGGCGACGCGGTGCCGACCGGCCATGGCCACTCCCTCTCCTGGTTTATTTCTTTCTATCGTCTGATGGCAGTGGTTGCCCTACCAACCGGCGGGGGAATTGCTTCAACAGGGGGGGGGTTGCTTCAACCGGCGAGGATGATGGTGAGTGACGACGGCGATAGCTGCGGTAAGTTGCTGTATTTTTTTTGTTTTTTTTGCTGGAGCCACTTCTGATTTTTTTTGGCAGGAACCATTTTCCGATTTGCTACAACAGGGGGAGATATTGCCGGCCGCCGCCTCCATGTATTTTGCTGGAACTTGCATTTTGGCTTGCTGCACGGCGAGGATGATGCTGGGGCGGCTACGGCGGCGACGCCATGATTATTTTGCTGCATTGATTTTTGTTAGAACCATATCAAATTTTGTTGGAACCATGTTGTGTTTTTGCTGCAACCATATCAATGTTTTGTTGGAAACAATATCCTTTTTTGCGGGAACCATATCAAAATTTTGTTGGAACCGTGTTGTATTTTTGCGAGGTAAGTACATCACTCGTGCTGGAACTTGCCGAGAATGTGTGTTTTGGTGCCTGAACTTGTAAAATACATTGAATTGGTTCCATAACTTGGCATAGACGTGCATATACGGTTCAAATCTCGTTTTTATACGTCCATGACACTGACAAGGCACTCCAGGATGTAAGGGATAAGGTGTGTGGCTAGACCTGGCCATCCTCCGGGCCGGGCCGGGCTTCGGGCCGGGCCTGACCAAGCCCGAGGTAGAAAACTCAGGCCCAAGCCCGGCCCATCACAGCAAAAAACACATCGGGCCTTGGGCTGGGCCTCTTTAGTAAATGGCATAAACAGCGGGCTCAGGCCCGGCCCGACCTAGTCTTCGGGCTCAATACCTAGGCCCAGGCCCGGCCTGGGAGCAGTGTCGGGCCGGGCTTTTTCGGGCCGGGCGGCCCATGGCCAAGACTACGTGTGGCCTTTTTTTTGGGAAAAACCCCCTTGAGTAATTTTTTCCTTACAAAAAGACCCTTAGAGAGAAACTGGTAAACTGAAAAAAATATTAATCTATTATAATAAAACTCGTCCAGGGTTTGAACCACACGCGCATGTCTACACTTTATAAACATAAAGCTGAACAACATACTTAAAAAAATATTCCAGCAATATAGTGCCATTGCTTTGAACCTGCAACCAGGGACTATATAGCGGCCGCACATACCACTATAACTGATGACATAGAATGGTAAAATAATAAATTTAGGTTTATAACATAACCAACCCGTGTGGATGAAATGGACCACTGTGTGGATCAGTTTTCAATGGGTTTGTTCTTTTCATTTCATTTACAAAATACGTAAATTATTATCACGTTACAAAAAATATACTTATATTTAAAACAAATTATGTTAAAAAGTTCATATAATTTATAAAATACCTATGCAGTAATTTAAAAGAAATAATGAAATTACGAAGTAAGAATATAATTTATAATTTGAATTTTTTCCTTTTAATAAAATATTAACGCAATTTTAGAAACATTCATATATTTAAATAAATTCTCATATAATTTTAAAATTCACATTTTTAATAAACTATTTGTGTAGTATATCAATGTGTTCATGCCTTAACAAAAAATGGTTTTGTTTTAAAAAGTTTATATAGTATATAAGTTTGTCTGTTTTCTTAAAAAATAATACAAGCCTAGTGCGCCATTAAACTGCGGATCCTCACATGAATAATACTTGAATCATATAAACATTTTAGTCATTCATAAATATTTTCAATTTTATGAATATGTTTTAAAATAACGCGTGAATTATTTTTAAAATGATATGAAGATTTTTACATTTTTTTTACATTATGTTTGTTATACAGTCATAAAGAGTACTTGTACTTTTGATACATGACAACTCATTGGTTGGAGTGGCATCCATGTTCCGATGTTCGGGTCATAGATCTGGTGCTACATGTGCTAGATTATTAAATTACTTTATTTATTTTGTTCAGCCAAATGTTTATAAAGATTATGAATCATTAAATATCAGCAAATGTGAAGTTGTCGAGTGGCTAGCCGCATGCACTCGACTGGTACGTCGCTGGTTCGATCCAGCGCACCAGTTTTATTTTTTTATTTGTATTATAATCCCAATTTTTATTTTATAATTTATTAGTTTCTCCCCGAGGGCCTTATTGTAAGAAAATAATTTCAAGGGTTTTCCCAAAAAAACCAGGCCACAGACCCTTGTCACTGACAGCGGGCCCCATGGCATGTTGGCGCGTCTCCTCAGCTTCGTGGATGTATACAAACGTCATTTGAACCGTATATGCACGTCCATGCTAAGTTATGGAACCAATTCAATGTATTTTGCAAGTTAAGACACTAAAGTGCACATCCATGGCAAGTTCAAGCACCACTGTTGTATTTACACGAGTAGAAAAAGGGTCATTTGTCCCGGTTCATAAGGGCCTTTAGTCCCGGTTCTAGAACCGGGACTAAAGGGTCGTCACTAAAGGCCCCCCCCTTTAGTCCCGGTTCTTAGGACTAAAGGCCCTCCACGTGGCCGCTGCGTGGAGGTTCACCTTTAATCCCGGTTGGTGCCACCAACCGGTACTAAAGGAAATTTTATGATTTTTTTTTTGAAATTTTTCCGAATTTTCAAATTTCTGAATTATTTTAACCTCTAATCTCTAATCAGCCCTCATCACTGCTCAATTTAACCTCTAATCTCTAATCACCCTTCATCATTCCAAATTATCTAACTTCTCGAACGGTCACACATCCTCTCACTACCCCAGCCTGAGCACGCTTAACTTTTGGATTCTATTCTTCCTCGTTTTCAAGTCTGCACTTGTTATTTTTCTGACAATAATAAGATGTCAATCCTATTAACCCTCAGGAGTTTAGCTTGAGCATGAAGTCACACATTTCACTGTTTGAGTTTGAAACTATCGTTCTAAAAAACAATAATTATTTAGTAACACTAATATTTCTTGAAATAGTAGTTTGACCATTGTTTGACCACAGTTTGACCAGATTTGACCAAAATACAAAAAAGTTGAAATAATTATTTAGTAACACTAATATTCTTGAATAATTGTTTAGTAACACTAATACTTCTTGAATAAGTAGTTTGACCATAGTTTGACCAGATTTAACGAAAATTCAAAAAAAACTGAAATTTGAGCATAACTTTTTTTCCTTTTAGAATTTGAGGATACTAAAAATTTGCAAACAGGCCGTAGGGTTTAGGGTTTATGATCTAGAAAATTTGCACCTTTAGTACCGGTTGGTGCTACGAACCGGTACTAATGCCTCAACCCCATTAGTCCCGGTTAGTGGCACCAACCGGAACTAAAGGTCCCATTTAAACTGGGAGTAATGCCTGTACGGTGCCCTAACCGCTCGAATCAGGACTAATGCTCACATTAGTCCCGATTCGTAATGCAACCGGTACTAATGCTCTTTTCTGGCCGAACCAAAGCCCCTTTTTCTACTAGTGTTACCTCTATTTTGCTGGAACCCATATGAACGATTTGATTGAAATAATGCTATTTTTGCTAGAACCCATATGAACGGTTTGATTGAAACAATGCTATTTTTGCTGGAACCACTTTATTGTTTGCTGGAACCATATCTATTATTTGCTGGAACCATGTGTTTTTGCTTCAAACCTAGATGCCGTGGTCTATCTTTTCTGCTACAACCGTACACTGGGACGAGCGGTGAGTCAACCGGTGAAAGGAGGAGGCGAGGTGCAGAGGGGAACGACTGCGACCTTGCGCACGGCTGAACGGGACGACACGATCTGAACAGGGGCGGAGGTGTGCGAGCTCGCTGTGTGGAGGTCGGGCATGGGGCGCAACTTTTTTTCACGGGGAGAGAGAGGTTGGGGACGAAGGGGGTTGTGGATCGGACGGTTCTGCGCATCTCTATCGGACGCTGGGCACGCGACTGGCCCAAATTTGGGTCAGCGCGCCGACGCCTAGCGCTCGCCCTTTTTGTTTGGGTATTTCCTTTAGTCTTATTTCTGATAACAATATTTCCCTAAATATGTGGTGGACATATTGTTACTAATAGATCATCTCTCTTAATTAAGAGAAGACATGTCTTTTCTTATGGTTTTTCTCTTTTGCACCTCGACATTTGTCGTACATGGCAGTGCTAAGAAAACACTAGTGTACATGCCCTCGGGTGCCTGAATATTTTAATTTTTGCAGTGAAATTTTCCTTTAGTCAACGTATTCACATCAAACAAACAACATTGAAGCTCTTTGTCCTGAGTTAAGTAAACACATATGTTATTTCAGTCAATTTCAACACCCCCGGTCAAGGCCCAGTAAAGAGAAAGTTCTTATATTATCTAACCCCAAACCAATAAAAGCACAACAAACAATTGCATGGCTGCTTCAGCGAGCTGCTACTAGCACTAGACATCTTCCTGTCTGCGTGAGCACACATTATACATGCAAATCACAACATAACCATAACAATGTATGTATTCTTTGCTTTCACACATATATTAGTTATAAGGATAAATAGATGGATAGAAGCGGGAATTAAAACATAATTCTAATATATGTATTTAAGCAAATTTATTGGAAATCAATGTATTACATGAAAACTAAAGCATATATATTTTGACAAATTTTAAAAATGTCCATTCAAATTAGTGAATTGGACAATCCTGAACTGAAAAAGGACAAACCATAAAAATAATAAATTTTGATTGAAATTGAACAAAAGGCAAAAATGGAGAATGAATTTTAATATAAGGAAGATAAAATCATGGGAGTGGTGTTACTCTAAAAGAACGAATTTAAAAAATGAAATCTAAGAAAAAATATTTATAGACATGGTGTTACCTCAAAAAATAATGAATTCTAGGTGTTGTGTTAACAAAGGAAATTAACAAAAAAAACAATTCTTTGTATGGAAGAATGGTTTAACCATAAGAGAAACAACAACAGAATTAAGTTGGGTCATGCAACATATAGGAGAAATCCAATTGTCAAAAGAAATCGACTAAACATCAATGAACAAATAAAGAGAAAAGTCCACATTTCATCCCTGAACTAATCATTTAGTTAAATTTACAACCATCAGCTTTAAAACCGGTCGAATTTCACCTTCAACTTACCACATAGCTCAAAAAACAACCCTTGACTAGGTTTTGGGTTGGTAAAATGGTTTTGACCAAGTCAAAGCTGACTGGGCTGCCAACTCACCAGCCACGCACGCTCACATAGGGCTGAAGCAAAAACACACATAAAGCAAAATAAAGACTAACATACTAAACCAACACAAATCACTTGGACAACTGAAAGAAAACAAAAGGAACACGAAACCTTAATATCACCATCAGACTTGCTAGAAAAACGAAACATGAATTTCTAAATATGAAATGAAGAGGGAGGGCGGTCGAAGCTACAACAAACATCTACTAAAAAACCAAAGGACTACCGTCGGACATACTAAGGCATACCTCACTAGTTTTAAACTAACGGTGTGAAGCCCATCCGGTGTCGACTGAAACATGTCAGTCAACTACAGCCCAAAAACAAACACAACCACAGGAATAGACAGTTGCAAATTCGACCGAAGGATAGAAAATTTTCAGGTGTCTGATATATAGCAAAACCGTTATGAAAAACATTCCATTCCATTTGCTAGTCAGTGCTAGGCTCATCAACTAAAAAATGAATTTGCTAATTCAAAGAGTCAAAAGTAATTATTATGAACCCAACCCACGAATTCAATTAGCACTCTTCCTCCATTAATTCTGCCCAAACGGCAGGGGAAAACACGGGCGATGTATCATCATTCCTGGCATTCTCTCCCCATCCTCACGCTGAACTAGGAACTTGAGAACAGGCAACTCTATACTTTACATCGCTAGAAAGGATCTCGATTCCTGGCTTGGCAGGTGTTGCTTTCCAACGTTTAGGGCTTGTAGTGCACTACTATATTTCGCGTCGTGGGCTGCACCGATGGTGTTTAATTCAGCGATGAGCTTACAGACCAGTGTAGTCGTATACAGCATGCGTATCTGGGTTGGGGCCCCTAAAATTTGCGGGCCCAGTGCGGCCACACAGGTGACGGAGGCACATGGTCAGGGCCAGCACTGGCAACGACTCCACCTACGTGGAAAGCCTCATAAGCTGAACGCGAGGATAACTTGCCATCTGGATCCCAAACCCAGCGGAGGGAGTCAACACCATCCTGTAGATATCCACTCATGTGGAAGTCGGTTTGAATAACGCCTTCATGACACAAAGAGCGTATAAGGTGCTTCTGAACCTTCCGTCGAGGGTAGACAATCCTGAAGGATTCCTTTGTGTTCCTTTCCCTATATCTCTCATTCCTACGTGTTGGTTGCATATAACATGAACTTGCCATGCATCTACATTGACATACTAGTAATAAAATCTCTACTTTGTTTTATGGAAGTGTAAACTATGGATAAGCAAGGTAACCAAACAAAGTCTATTTCTTGCTCAACTGAATGCCGGGTAGTGGATATATAGGAGGAAGCGAAGTGACAGGGTTGTACGTGCACTACATAAGCGGTACTGGGGCCAGCTGACGTAGTTGTACGTGCAAACTCAGCGACCGCTCGTCGTGGAGGGAAGCGAGATGACCTGGCCGCTGGGCATACCAGCACATGTCTAAGCTGTCATGGGCCATGCTAGCATTTGTTCTAGATCAAGATCAGGTGTGCATGAAAGTGTTCGTTCCCTTCAGTTCAGACCACTGTGACTCGTTGTCAGTGTAAAGTGTCAACTGAGTCGATTCCTCACCATCAAAGTAGTTTGTGTGTTCATCTCCTGGCCGCCGGACAGGCTTAGTTAATTAATCGATTGGTGTCATCATCATGTCGAGCGGACTGCCCCTTGTGATCTCCAAGTAGGCAACTTCAGTGCAAATCTTGTCGATAGTGACCTCACATTATATTACTGTGTGTGCATGAAAACTACATTCACATATAGTCCATGCGTAGTGCAATCAAAAAGGGATTTAGAAAAAGCAAAGCATCGTTTGCTCCACGTCGCAGCACCTTTGCAACGACTAAAATGCAAAGTAGGTTGAGGGTTGCCTCGTGCATATGCAACCCGAGTAGGTAGTACAACATTATTTTACCTGAATCTGAGTGCACGGGCGGCTTAAGCTAATCATAGTCCTTTCATTTTATGAAAACAGCTTATTGGTTGGTTCAGCTAGCTTAACCAGGCTATCCAATCGGAGTGCAAGCTTTGATCATACAGCTGTGGCTTCTGCAAGTGGTCTGAAATAGGAATTCCTTTTTCGTGTTCTTTTACTATGAATGGGTAAATCTGCCAACTACAAGATATTTGAAGTAGTATGCCGTACTAGCATTTGATTGTTGCTCCATGTTACAGTATCATGAAGTTGATTTGCACTATAAAGAAAGCATTTATGTCTACATCATGGTGGTTTGATATTTTTAAAACCAAGATTTGCTGCATCTTGCTTTTGATACGGTCACACACAGCTATTCAAAGCTCATCTTTTATCTCGTAGAGCACATCGATGTAACGCACCGACTGGGCCATGTAAAGTTTATTTTGAAAATAAAAAGATTGCCTTCACCTTTTGGGCTGCATATTTTAGATGGAAGGTATACACATCAGATGAAACATACATATATTCATAAATTGTTCGTAATATCTAATGGTTCCTCTATGTTCCTAGCTGTTACTTACGTTACAAACCGCTACTCCCTCGGTTCAAAATTACTCGTCGTGGTTTTAGTTCAAATTTGAACTAAAACCACGACGAGTAATTTGGAACGGAGGGAGTAGTTTGGAATTCACATTTAGATGACCTTCCACACGATTAGTCTAGTTTCATATGAGCAAATAAAAAAAAGGATAATCCTCTCTTAGCTCCATAACATTTAACATGTTAACCTCTTTGGTTGTAGCACAAATCAGAGATGAGCAATATGATCATATATGTTTAGAATACACACTCTGCATTGGAGTCGACCCACAAATTTTCAACATGCGCAATCGGTGAGCCCGTGCAATATGGAAATTTGAGACCTTGCAAAAAAAATGTCAAAACTAACTTTACGTTCGAGCAAGTAGCTACTCGGGTTCCTAATATTCAGGATTAGGCATCGACCTCACTCCGCCGTACCTTCATTGACAAACCTAAATTTTGCACTTGGCCAAGCTATTTGGCATGCATTGTGGTTACCGTTAAAACATACAAGCCACACATGAAGTTGTTCGAAATAACGCATGGGTAGCACAAAGAGCTGACAAGATAATTGTGACTATCTCATCGGGGTTGACACTATAAGGAATCACATACTTGTCCCCCCCCCCCATGTGTCCTATTCTTGTGTGTTGTCGGCGTGTATTTGGAATTCTGGTCATTGCTCTCCCATGTTGATGTGGATTTGCCAGCTACATTGACACACATACAAAATAAAGATATTTGTTCCAAAGTGTAAAATATGGATAAATGAGTCCTTGGTGGCATACGAACCACTTGTTCCTTGCTTTGATAAGAAAATATTAAGCCTATTATAAAATATTATAACATGTTTATTCAAATTCCCGTGGCCGTATTCCTTTACTCTAGATTTGTTTAATACTGTTGATCACATATACACATTTCATAGGATATACAATGAGAGTGTGTTAATATATATCACCGACTAAATATGTCTTGTGTAATCACTAGTACAGAAGGGTGGTTATTCAAACGGTTCGGAACCCCAATTGTGTGCAATTTCCAGAGCCGTGTGGTCGAGTGGATTGCCGATTTTTTTTTTTTTGGGGGGGGGTCCATGCTCACCAAAGACAAAAAGTATGCGATGATGAAACCGCCCACATGTTTTCCAACTGATAAATCATCTGTAATTAGTTGGACAATTCATTCAATTCAATTGTGTGCGCTCGATGACGTAATTATGACCCACAAGAAAATCATTTGCAATGACCTAGTCATTGCAAACATTACATGTCATATGAAATGTGTGCCTTAACCATTTATACCATGCACATCAATTGGAATAATCATTTGTATGCTAGATATGTATTGCACACGTGACATGACATATCTTCTTGTTTTCTGGTCATTATCTCTGTTTTTATGTAAATTTTCTATCTACATTGGCATACATACATGCAAAATAAAAAGTATGCTATCAAAATGTAAAATATGGATAAATATATGGATTCGATTTGCTTCCTCGGGTTAAGGGATAAGTATGAGGGGTTGAAAGCACTATCTACATTATTCAAGTAAAGGTTTCTAGATTTTACATTTGCAGAATTGGGTTGTAGCTTGCTGGTACAGATATGGTGATGTGTCCTTGACGGCTAGGGTTCAACTCTTATCATTAGTAAATTCTAGTTTCTCACTATTGTTTCCACCTTAATAAATTCAATGGGGGAGGGGTTCGATTCAATTTTAATTTTTTTTGCAATGTCCATGTGCATCACTTTTATTGTTCACACTGATTAAACTGGAAAACGTTTGCCTGCAAGAGGATCATTGGGTGGAATACTACTGTTTGTTACCTGGTTATGATATACCTGCTGGCATTTTACAGTGCGTTGTTTGAAGAGAGTGCTCTAGCCTGATGTACAATCCTGGCCCAATCAATCGCAGCAAGCCTAGGTAGTAGTTCTCCAGAGCAGTGGCCCAAGAAACAAACGAAGAATCTCAGACTGCTTGCGTTCAACGGGAAAGGACAGCCGGTGACGGCAAAGCACTGTCGAGGCGCGTAGGTCACTCAAGTATTTCTTAATACAAATGAGATGGTGGAGTTTGTTGTTTGCACAGATGAAGGTGATGTTATATATGGTAGAAAGCAGAAACAGAAATCACCGTCCATATACAAATGATGGTTGGTGTGCCATTTACTTGCAACTAATTTATTATCCATTTTGAATGGCATAGGACACGTTCGATTACCAGCACAGGCTCATTGAGTGGCAGACGACTGCTTGTTTTCTGGTTTTGATGAGGAAAATTAAGAATGTTCATAGTATTGTACAAGTTGTTTATTGCAAATTTTAATGATTATAGTTTTATACCCTAAATATGTGTTAGTGGTACTGACAACGCTTATATATACCATGGTGCATATGATTTATTTGAATATATATGACCAACTAAGATAGCTTGTTGACTATTCGAGGACCTAATGGTGTGCTCAGGCACACACAAATCATGCAAAATTAATGGTGTGCTCAGGCACACTACTAGGGAAAAGGCTAGCAACAGCGCGGGTTCTAGGTATATCAGTAGGGGGGGACCGGCGCTACTAATAAGGCGCTACAGCTAACACGTAGCAGTAGCGCGTGCACACCCGCGCTACTGCTATACAAGTGTAACAGCAGCGCGCTTCGTGAAAGCTCGCTACTGCTAATAGCTCTAGCGCACTTTGCCTGGACGCGCTACTGCTACTGTGACGCTGCTGCTAACTTTTCTCCGCTCGCTATTGCTAATTTTAGTTGTTTTTGTTTTTTTTCCGCATATTTGTTTTGTATTTGAACAGGCTTCATACAAGAATATTTAGCAGATACAAATGTCATCGTGATAAACATACAAATGGCTGCGAGACCATAGATGTAATCATAGTATATACATACAAATAGTCTCAACATAATCATTATGCAACACAAAGTGGTATCTCGTCATCATCTCGAAAATAGCGATACATGCAAGTCTCGAATACTTGCAACTACAACGTCATCCATCTAAACAATGGTATACGCGAGAAGAGCTCTGGTTTTGAAGCCTTTATGGCTAGCGCCCGAGACCCCATTCACTTGCGCCTGACACTCAGGCCACTCGTTGTACATCCCCGGAACCTTCCCTTTGTACATGACATAGCACCGTCATCTCGCCATCAAGAAATTAGGTACCTGTTAGAGATGCATCTTAGTTGGCAATTATTTCTTCAAAAGCTGTTTGTACATACATTTTTTGCAGTACATCTTAGTTGGCAATTACCAACAAGGAATTTGTTCGTACACTTTTTGTAGTTTACGATTTTTTTCTAAAAAGCAAGGAATTTTTAAACAACAAGAACTTTTTTTGAATTCATGTCCACAATTTGCAAACACAACAGTACTTTTTTGAAATTTTGAGTAAAAATTTATAAACAAGAACTTGGCCCCCTCCATCAGCCGCAGACAACAATCTTAGGTTCGACGTACCACGTCGACAATCCGTGTTTGGAAACGCCCTCAAGATTTAAAATAGACTGGATCAAAGAGTTTGCTGTGCTGATTCCAAGGATTAGAAGTTCAAGGTTTGATTTAGTTTCCGTATAAAAGTTCAAGATTTGTTTTGGACTTTTTCCGTCTGTGCAGCACGCCTTTACACATGGAATGCTGGAGCAGTGTTGTCCTTGCTCTGGACCATCACACTGGACTGCTAGGACAAGAGGAGCAAACGGAGCACAAGTACTTTATCCACTTGCTCGACTGATTGAACAAGAATTTTTGGTAAACTGAGTTTTGTAAGAGCAGGCATGCAATCGTTATCCTCCCTTTGTATCCCCTTCGACCTTGACTGAGCAGATCCACATGAACAAAGGAGGTGTTTGTTTCGTCCAGTGGTAACGTAAACGTAAATGGGACCTGATTACAGACTGTTAAAGCACTGGACTGGGCAAACCTCATTTTGTTTGGTTCTACAGTATAAAGGAAACAGGTACCTAAACAGTGTTTGGTTTGATACAGTAACAGATACCTTTCCACGTACAGAACACAGCATGGGCTTTCACATGCATCAAACAAGCACATAATTTAGAAATATTTTTGCATTCATCCAATGCAAAGACATCTTTTAACCAGAATTTGGCTCCACTTTAACGATTACACATTTTTAAAATGAAAATGATACGAACTCGGAATTCAACGACACTTCGAAATAAACTACATAATTAGTACCTAAAATTGTTTTTATATTATAGGATAAATAGAAAGGCCAAGTTCACAATCTTGCAAAGAAGCTTTGCTTTTCCATTGATCTTCATCTTCCACGCCACACCACTGATCCCATTTTCTAATGAACCTTGCTTATTTTCTCATCTGCCAATAAGCACGAGTTAAAATGAGGATAAAGAAACACACAAGCAACAACGAGTAATAAAAAAATTAAGAGCAACTATAACATGATTGTTCTTTCTCATCAACACTTTGACGAAGGAAAAGGTGGGAACCTACTCCATGCATTTCAACACTTTGACAAAGATAACAATAGGAAAATGGTGTATACTGCAAGACCAATGAAATGAAAATCACTCTCTTAGCTAACACAGACTACAATGGTGTATACTGCAAGAACATATACTAAAATATGGTGGAAAGGATGAGATCTACTCCATGCTTTTCAACACTTTTGACAAATATATAACAATAGTATTATATATAACAAAGGTACAATGGATCCAAAAAAACTTGCACATCAGAAGCCTAATTAAGTCATATACAAATACAACTGTTGCATATGGATAGGAAAATTGCATATCAGAAAACTCAGGAACAGTCAACCCGTATCTAGTTGATATGCATGTAGATATCACCGTCGATCTACTGTCATGCAAAGTTCCAAGTACCAGGATATGATTTCACACCAGAAAGCTAAACAAGATGGTCCAATTGACAGCATGAACATGCATCGAACAAGACACATTCCTTCCTTTTTGTGACCAGCCAACCTAATTCATCTATTTGCCTAGTTACCTAACTAGAGAGATCAAGAACACATCAGAAAAATACAAAGGACAGACCACCAATTATACTCCACTAGTCATCCACTGATAAAAGAACAGATCAAGAACACATATTTTTTTACTTCAAGATCAAGAATAGATCATTAATAGACATCAACCTATAACAAATCATTAATAGATCAAGAACACATTTTTTTACTTCAAGATCAAGAACAGATGGAAATATATGCTATACATCAACCTATAACAGATCATTAGTAGATCAAGAACAGATCAAGGACGCATATTTTTTTACTTCAAGATCACGAATAGATTAAGGACGCATATTTTTGTACTTCAAGATCAAGAACAGATGTATTAGTAACCCTAACCTTGTGATCTGCAGTAGGAGAGTGACGGAGGAGGAAGAGATCGATCCGGAGATGGGCGGATGGGCCTTGCTGCTCCTCGTACGCGGCTTCAATGGTCCACCCTCACCGGCATCGGGGGCGGCTGGCGTGGTCGTTCCCGGCGACTGGTGTGGTGAGGTCAACCCGGCGGCTGGACCAGGAGGAGAGGACCGAAGGGGGTCGAGGGGAGGTGGTGGCGCGGCTGCGCTGGACTGGAAGGGAGGCGGGGGGACTCGAAGGGAGGCGGCGGTGCAGACAGATCGAGGGGAGGAGCGAGTCGCGAGGAAGAGTGGAGACGGGGGCGGTAAGGAAGCCTTTACCTGTGGGGGGTGGGGGGTATCGTTTGATAACTGACCTGGAACTGATTACAGAGAAACGTGATTATGGAGGTGTCTCACCAAACGCTCGTAAGGGTATCCGTTTACACTGTAAACAGGTGACGGGCAGAATTTAATGAAACAAACACCTCCAAAAACCATCAATCACCCTGTTCTGAATTTTGGAGGCTGGTAACAGCTCTCGGACGCACTGTCAATAGTCACCGGCCCCTACAGCTTCCGGAAGAGTTGCCTGCTGAATGGTGCCCATTGCGGAGATGAGACACGGGAGATGCCCATTGTGGACACGGGCTGCGCGAATAGGCTTGTTGCCACAGGAGTGCGTGCCAATGGTGTTCTTGTCAACTATTGAAGATTTATTAGTGCATCCACATGGCAGTTTACCTTCCATAGAATCGAGCCTGAGTACTGAACGATCCTTGCACAATGAATTCTCCGATAACCGGGAAGCACTGTCCTCCATCTATCCTCCTTGTTCCCGAGGTCTCACATTCCCTCGCCTCTCTCTCTCTATCTCTCTCTCTCTCTGTGTGGGCGCGCGCGCGCGGCGTCAACTTACATTAGTCCAGCTTGCTTCTACTTGACCCAACACTGAGCAGTATATATAGATGGCTTTGTACTATTCATGGCTGGTTGCAATGCACCATGAGTGGTTTCGGTAAGAAAGTAACATGTGCATCCATCATCACTGTATAATCTTTTTAACTTCATATTCATGGCTGGGTTGCACTCTACATAGGAAAAAACAATCTGAGCTCGTTAACTGGGCAAAAGATTCTCTCTACTTATTTTCACTCATATACCACCGATGATGTAAGCAACTGAAAAATTAAGACAAGGCTGATTATGATGAGAGTAATTTCATGCACTACTTAATTTCATTCCTAAACCACCGACGATATACAACTTGTGAACATGCCAGTCATGAGTTGATGGGAGCATTGGTGGTGTATGCACCAAGGCCATGTGTGCAAACTACTAGTACATCCCATCATATCCGGTCTAATATCTTTGACAAGATCCGATTGGCCTTTCTTCTTGTTCATTAGTTGCCTTTCATCAGATCGATTGAAGGCAGTCGCCAATCTCAGATTCTTCTCATGATTTTCGTTGAATTGTGCATGATTTTTCTCCTTGGGAATGGCCCAGCCTGGTGGCCCCACCACAAGAAGCTCGTAGAGACATGGCCGGACCCTCCTGGCTCCCTCAACAAGTTGTCTAGTGCTGGCTCCTCGAGAAGCTGGCTAGCGCTGGCTCATAGAGAAATTCTGAACAGGTCCTAAAGTTACGCGTTGCAACCTTAGGTTACAAACCAAACACCACCTAATTGGATGTTGCTTGGCAAGGACGCGGGCACCCTTCAGAAGTTCGGATTGCTTGGCCTAGATACTGAACAAGGACGATAATATGGATGAATATTTCATTTTGTTTGGAAACGATACAACATGTTTTGAAAATCCTAAAGTGTTTTGAGATTAAATAAACCGTACAGCTTTTCTCTTACAAAGAATTTTTTTGTTGATCTGCCATTCTTTACATCTAGAGATGGAGGATATACACATAGGATGAACCATACCCAAATAAGTAAATCATTCGTATAATTGGTAATCTAATAGTCCCTCCCTCTCCCGGCAACTACTTCACTTTCAAGAATTGTTATCATCTTCACATTATACGGGTCATACACATTGTAACTTTTCATCTATGCAAATAAAAATTCGTAATAGTCTTCTTGCTCTATATGATATTGTATGCTCATACTATTGGCTTTGGTTGTAGCACGAAATGAGAGCCAACATGGTAAAAAGGGTCTGTCCGAACTGAAGTTGTAACATATTATCGACATACGAAATATGTGTGCGAATGGACCATAGAATAGTACGACATTGAATAGCTAGCTCGATAGGATTCGGTCTAAACAATGCCTCTGGGTGGCCCAAAGTGGCAGACAAGATGGTCGTGACGCTTGGAATCGTGGTACACCCAGTAAGTCATGTTGTGGCTGTTTCTTCCCGTGTCTCCTGTTCTTACACATTGTCGACATATACAGTTTTAGTTTTGTAGTCATTCTCTCCTTGCTTATGTGGACTGGAAGCAACATTTATTATACAAATATACTTAAATGAAGAGTTGTCTGGCCGGAGTATAGTATTGACAAATGAGATGGTCGAGTTTGTTGTTTGCGCAAGTGAAGCTGGTGTTATATATAGTAGAAAGCAGAAAGTGAAATCACTATCCAACAAATGAAGGTTGGTGTGCCATTCACTTGCAATAGTTCTATTATCCATATTGAATGTCATAGGACACTTTCGATTACCTGCACATGCTCATTGAGTGGTAGACGATTGCTTGCTTGTTGGTTTTGATGAGGAAAATTAAGAATGTTCATAGGATTGCATGGTTTTTTTTTGAAAGGGAGGATTATCCCCAGCCTCTGCGTCCGGGCGATGCATTCAGCCATTTTGTTAATTATTCACAAAGACATTACAAAGTAGTACATCAGGTAGTCTGAAGCCACCATCTTAACAACATCTTTCGCTACTCCTATCCACTTGATGAAGGGGTGCCAATAGTCCGAACCTAATACCAAATAGACATAACACAGATGCCTAACATCTAAAGCCGGAGGCTCCAACCAAGCCACATACTGGGTTTGGAGCACAAACCTGTCCGACGCACTCTCATGTGTCATCACCGCCATCTTCCACCAATCCATCTTCAGAGTAGAAACTTACATACTGACCTTGCCAGGCCTCTCTGCCATCGACGCCACCATGACGCCAGACAGCATCCACCTCCCTGTGCTCATCCATCAAGATGCATTAGCACCCGATAATAAGCCGCATGATGCCGCCAAGACTCGTCGTCGTGGGCGCGGCAGATATGACTCCACACCACCTCATGAACTCGATCGCCACCATATATAGTGTTCCCAATGGTGTCCATCATCCACACAGCTCCCAAGGCGGCGCCTTCAAGAAGGAAACGATGCCAAATGCGCCGTAGCCACCCACTGAAGTTAGGGCTTTCACCCGGGAGAGAAATATCTTGGTGGAAGTAGAAGTATATCTGACGAGCGTCTCCATGGAAAAGAAAGCAGCGCCCTCGGGCGTCGCCTCCGCCGTGGACAAAAGGCCACACTAGGGATTTCTCTTGATCTGAATCCTCACCTCCAGCTCCAACCACATTGAGGATCAGCAAGTCTTGCGACCCAGATCCGTACAAAGAAGCACACCGAGCAGGGGACAAAGGCTACAAGGCGTCTCGATCCAGATCAGACACCTCTGGGTGAACCTGACTGTTGGGCACCCGCAGTGTCCCAATCAGTTGGACTGATCCAGAAGCTCCGCCGAATCGCTAGCAGAGGACTCCAGCGCCCCTCGCTGGCCCTTCCATGTAGTCGTCGACCAGCCACAAGTACGGGCTGTATCAGCTATCCCGCACGTCACCTCCAACATCCGCAGCACCAGTCCTGCCCGTCGACCCTGTAGCATCGCCGACACTGCCCACCACCATGTCGCCGCTACGCGTCGTCGCCGGAGACAGACGCCGCGCCGCCAGCGGCCCAGATCTGGGCAGGTACCCCCATGCCCATGGATGCCCTGCATCACCCAAACCTGCATGGGAGGGGAGGGAGCCTCCGCCACCGCCGTCGGCCACCAGGCTTTGCCCAGTGGCTTGCTCCAGCGGTGACGGAGGGAGGCACGGGATCTATGGCGGCCCGACATCTAAGATTGGGGATCCACCTGAGTCGCCCAGGCGGGGGCGATGCAGGACAGGCAACACTATGTTGCAACTTTTTTTTGATAAAGGACTTTTCATTGAATAGATATATCGAGGTGATACAATCGTACCGAAAGAAAGCCCGGCCTCTGCATAGCTAGATGCACACAGCCAAAAAGTCCAGAGCACCCTAAAAATAAAATAATTCGATACAATGACAAGCAATAAATCGTGTCCAGCCTAAGGAGTGGTAGATCCTATCCGTAAATCACACTGCCATCCATGGGGTTAGAAAACCTCCCTGGACGTATGCTCCAGCCTTGTAGACGCCATCATAAAAAGGTCACTGTCCTCCGGTTTCTACAGGATAGACCAAGTACGGAGCCATCGTTGTACAAATATGAATAACCTGCATAGAAGATGATACATATTTATTGTTAAAACCCACATCATTCCTGGTAAGCCACATTGCCCAGCATAAGGCCGCCGCTCCCACAAGAATATGTGCAGAAAATTGTTTGTCAATACCCCGCAAGCAGTTGCTGAACATATTCCGTGCACTACATGGTGGATATAAATTCGAAGCTACTTGGACCATGGCCCAAACTGCCCGAGCGAACTTGCACTCAAAAAATAAGTGTTTGATAGACTCGTCATGTTGGAAAAAGACACATGTCTTGGAGCCATGCCAGTTTCGTCGTGCCAGATTATCTCTAGTTAGGATGACTCCTTTCTTTAGAAACCAGAGGAAAATCTTCATTCTTAGAGGAATTTTTAGCTTCCACAATTTCCTGTTATCTACTGGAACATCACAATGAACCATTGCATCATACATGGATTTGACCGAAAATTTGCCATTCTGATGCAAGTTCCATCAAAAAGTGTCTAGCTCATCTGACAGTTGAATGTCCTCCACGCGAGTGAGTAATTCATTCCATGCTGCCAGACGAGTGCCCAAAATACCCCTACGGAAAGAAATATCGGGGTTTTCTTGTCCTAAGACTTGTTTGATCGTGATAAATTTATGTCTGACAATCCGGTACAAGCTCGGATATTACACCATTAGTGAGTTGTTCCCTAGCCAGGTATCTTCCCAGAAACGAACCTGAGAACCGTCCCTAACCGAGAAGGTCCCAAATTGGAAGAAGAAATCCTTGGCCTTCATGACACCACTCCAAAAATGTGAAACCCCAGGTTTCCAATGAACTTGAGAAATGGCATTGGATCCCACATACTTGTTGCGAATGATTTCCTGCCATACTCCATTCTTAGTGAATAGTTTATACACCCACTTGCTGAGAAGAGCGATGTTTTTAATCTCAAGGTCTTGGATTCCCAAGCCCCCCTTGACTTTTAGGTCTGCATAATACGCTCCACCTAGCCAGTCGATATTTCTTGGTTTCGTTATCACATTACCAAAAATATGGATCTAAAGTAGTCTAGACGCTGTAGAACCCCTTTAGGCAGGTGGAAGAATGACAACATATATAAAACCATGTTGCTTAGGACAGAATTGATCAAGATCAATCGCCCCCCCCCCCCATAAGACAAGAGTTCGGCCTTCCAACTTGCTAATCATTTCTCAAGTCTCTCTTCCACATGCTTCCACTCGGCGACAGTTAAATGCCGATAGTGTATGGGAATACCTAGATACCGAATCGGAAATTGCCCGAGCTGGCATCCAAAAATATCAACATACTCAGGTGCTGATTCTGCAATATCACCAAAGCAAAAAAGTTCGCTCTTATGAAAATTAATTTTGAGACCAGAAAGTTCCTCAAAAGAACATAAGAGCAGCTTGAGATTTCTTGCCTTATCTAGATCAAGATCCGTGAATAGTACCATGTCATCCGCATATTGTACAATAGATAGACCATCTTCTACCAAGTGTGGAATGACCCCACTAATTTGACCATCTAGCTTAGCCCGTTCAACAAGGGTAGCTAGCATGTCGGCCACAATGTTAAACAGAATAGGAGATGCGGGGTCGCCTTGACGAAGCCCCTTCCTTGTCTGAAAATAGTTGCCAACGTCATCGTTAACTTTTATGGCCACACTACCTCCAGAGATAAAGCTCTCTACCCAGCGCCACCGTTTTTATGAAAACCCCTTCATGTGCAAGGTTTGCAACAGGAAGGGCCACTTAACTTTATCGTAGGCTTTCTCAAAATCAATTTTAAGAATGGCACCGTTCAACTTTTTCCGGTGCAATTCATGTACAGTTTCATGCAGGATGACCACTCCATCTAATATGTTGCGGCCTTGCATAAATGTTGTTTGAGTGGGTTTTACAACATGGTCAGCTACACCGTTCAAGCGATTAGTCGCTATCTTCGTAAAAAATTCAAAACTTACATTCAGAAGGCAAATCGGTTGATATTGTTGAACACGACTAGCCTCCTTAATCTTAGGCAATACAATAATTTTCCCAAAGTTTAAACGAGAAATATCAATGTCCTCGGAATGCAGTTGGTTAAACAACTGAACCAAGTCTGCCTTAACCGCGTCCCAAAAGCATTGGTAGAACTCTGCGGGAAAGCCATCTGGTCCCAGCGCGCCTTGTTGTGTTCCATCTGAAACACCGCAGTTCGAATTTCCTCCTCAGAAAATGGAGAGGTTAGGAATTCATTTTCCACTTCCGTAACTTGAGTAATGTCATGAGTAACGGATTCGTCCAGCTAAAAATTAGTTTCAGTTGAAGGCCCAAAAAGGTCTTTGTAAAATTTAGTGATAAAATTTCTAAGTGGTACGTCCCCCTCTATTCGGCCTTCCTCCTGGTCAAGGATTAATATATGCTTCTTTCTATGTCTGCCATTGGCTAGCTTTTGAAAGTATTTCATATTATCATCACCTTGCACCAGTGAATCTGCCTTGCTATGTTGGTACTATTTAATCTCTTCCTCCCGTAGTAGGTGGCCAATATGCTCGTTAAGATTGCTTTTTTGCTCAATCTCAACAACAGACAGAGGCCTCACCTCCGCTATTTTATCAAGGGAATCAATTAAGGTAGACAATCACAGTTTTTCTTTTTTGTAAATGCCAGCAATATGCTTGGCCCATCCTCGAAGGAATCGACACAAGGCGCGGATTCGATTATTCCATCGTTGAATGGGTGTGTTACCGGGAGGCTGGCGCGTCCACACCTTCTTAACCAGCTCATGAAATCCCTCTCTGGTGAGCCATCCCAGTTCAAATTTAAACTGGTGACGGTTAGAACTTGGGACTGGTTGTCCAAAATCCGTTAGCAATGGAGCGTGATCCGATAAGGCCTCAATTCTTTCTAGTGCCCGAACTGAGGCTAGGGGATATTTATATTCCCAGTCGGTGGTAACTAGCACCCGGTCCAGTTTTTCAAAGGTTGGCACCGATCAGTTATCACTAGTAGAAAAAGGCCATTTGTCCCGGTTCGTAAGGGCCATTGGTCCCGTTTGTTGAACCAGGACTAAAGGGTCGTTACTAAAGCCCTAGGCCTTTAGTCTCGGTTCTTACACGAACTGGAACAGATAGGCCTCCACGTGGCCAGTGCGGCGAGCCCAGGCAGGAGGCCCTTTGGTCCCGGTTGGTGGCACCAACCGGGACCAATAGGCGTCCACGCGTCACAAGCTGGCAGGAGCTGAGGTTTTTGTTTTTTTTTGAAAGGGGGTGGTTTAGGGGTTTTGGGGGGGTTAATTTAGGTGTTTCATATATTGTGTTAGCTAGCTAATTAATAGAGAGAAGTGTCCTCCCTTATCTCCGTGCTTGATCGACACTACATACTATACGTATAGAGAGGACTCGACACGCTAGCTAGTAAGAAAATGAAGGAAATAGAAGATCGTCATGAACATATGCATACAGAGAGAAGTGATATCGACCACCTCTCCTTCTCCGAGAGATTGGTCGAACAACAAGTTTTCGTATATCTATTCGACGCTACTAGCTACATATATACAATATAAGATCCCTTACAATATAATCTCCTGATTATATATGAACTCAGGGTCCACATGGTATTCTCTGTCTTTATCGATCACGTGGTCAAGAAAGAATGCCGCCAATTCCTCTTGAATTGCTCGCATACGATCTGGTGGTAGGAGTTCATCCCGCATTCGAAACATCTAATTTGAAGAAAGGGGACAATACATATATATTGTGAATAAATGAATAAATGATGGTAATAAAATAAAATTGTGAATATTATTATTTACGCACTTCATATTGTTTGTCAGAGTAGCCACGCTCACAGGTCGTGTGGCGGATGGACTCGCAAACGTAGTATCCACAGTAATTATTCCCGGCTTCCTGCCACAACCACTTTACAAGAAATAGAGGTCAATCAAACTGATAAGCAAGAATGCTATAAATAGTATTGATGAAACTAGCGCTTGAATCACTAGGAGATGCGCGGAACATGCTAGTAGTACTTACTTTCCGGTGTCTAAATTGCAGCTTCTTCGGCAGTCCTGGAGCTTTCGAGGTGAATTTTTTCCAAACCCTACCCGACAAAGAAAACAATTACTTGATATCAGGAAAGGAACAAAGTTGCTGATATGGTGCGATAATGATTGATTTAACTTACTTCTCGAGCATTTCAGTCATGTCTGCATACTCCTGGGGATCTTTTCGTCTCGAGTCTAAGATGGTTACTAGTCCCTGCTCAAGCTTAATCTCTAGGAGAATATAGTGGAACCTACGCACGCATGCATAACTCATCAATTACATTACTATAACCTGGACTAATAATGGAAATCGAATATGCGCAAGACAGTAACACTCACTTGAAGTTGTAAAGAAAGAGTATTATATCTTTGTTTTCATTTATTACCAACGATCATAGCAAGTTGGCCTCGGTCTCTCTGGCCTTATATTCAACCATATATGCATCTATGAGATTTTTGTTAATGAACCCAATATCACTGATTTGTTTTTTCTTCAATTCGGCGATCTTTAATCTGCATAATATAGTGAGGATAATTATATATACATGCAATGAAAGAGCTGACCTATATATAGAGACTTAATGACAGAAGTAGTACTTACAGACAGTAGCAAGTGACCGTTAATTTATCTAGGGCCTTTTGATGGAAAAACTGGAAGAACTCCTCAAATGGAACATTCAACAGATCAATTCCAACGAGGTCATGCTCCTCTTTAACTCTCAGCGTCAAAATATCCCCCCCAGACTCTCTGCAGGTTTTCATGTACCAATCATCGAATCTTCGCATCATCTTTGTTAGTGTTCTTTCATCTTTGACGAGAGGCTTCCATAATGGTATCTGTGTTCGTCCACCTCCAAGAAATCATAATGTACATCCTCGGGCAGGTAATCTCCAAGATTGCTATAACCGGGCACCATCCTCAGATCATTAGCGACGATATCGCTAGACACCTTGAGAGGGGGGCACGATTGGTTCGCTTGTTCGCCGAGCTGGGAATTTTTTTCCCAGCTCGTCGTTCTTTTAACCTTTCCTCACTGATAGTACTTCCTGACCGCTCCGCTTCGATAAATGACCTTTCAATAATACGCTCATAGTTGCCTTTCGGCGGAGACTTTGGTGGTTTCTTCAGGGCAGCCAGAGTGCGCTTCGCTTTCACCGGATCGATCTTCTCCTCCGGAGGCGGATGTTTCTTTGCTTTCACCCCTTCAAAGAAGTCCCTCACTTCGGCTTGTATGATCTTCGTGGTGTCCTCCACGGTCCTCTCGTATGGTAACTTCTCTAGAGGCTTGAGAGATGGACCGAATCTGTATTACCTCCCACCTCTGGCTGTACTGCTAGACGTCGGCCGAGCAGATGGAGCGGCTGCGGCTGTCATCTTTCGTTGCTTATGAGGCGGAGGAGAAGGACTACGACGCACCGGAGCAGCCGGAGCGGCGGCGGGTCTCTTCCGCCCTTGCTGGCAAGGAGGATCAGGAGGAGGCTGCTGGCTGCTCGGGAGCGCCGGCGCAGGCGGAGAAGGAGGTGGAGTGCCGCCACGCGCCGGAGAAGGAGGCTGTGTGCCCTGATCACTCGCCGGAGGAGGAGGCGGAGTGCCCTGACTCGCCGAAGGAGGAGGAGGCGGAGTCGTCCAGTTCGGAAGGTTGATGAGCTCCTTCCGCCATAGGCATGGAGTCTTCAGAGAAGAACCCAGCCGAGTCTCCCCTCCACCCATAGGGTGGTCAAGCTCGAGGTCCTCAAATCCGTCAGTTATTTCATCCACCATCACCCTAGCATATCCTTCTGGAATCGGTCGGCAGTGAAAAGTTGCTCCAGGTTCAGGAGGTGCAACAGAACCAACAACCGCCTTGACTTTCAATTTCATCCATTGCTTCATACGGTAGCAATGTTAAGACCCCGTGATTAAGTCCACGGGGTAGCTAGCAGGAGCCGTGAAGACAGGCTCCAGCTGAAGCAGCTCGGTGGAAGCCACATTGCTTCTCCGCTGAGATGGCGGGGTAGCTTCGGGGGAAGCTTCGGCAGGTCGCTTGTTGCGATGTGCTTCTCGTTCCTCTATGGATTGTACCCTTGTGTTCAGTGCCTGCATTTGGGTCTACTCCACTTTCTTACTCATCTCCTGGCATTTTTAACCGCCTGCGTCTGGAAACCCAGCCTTCCACGGAACGGAGCCTCGCGTGCCTCGTGTCCGTCCAGGGTGCTCAGGATTCCCGAGGGCCATTGTGAGCTCGTCGTTCTCTCTGTCTGGAACGAACGCCCCTTGCTGCGTGATACGTCTCCAACGTATATATAATTTTTGATTGTTCCATGCTATTATATTATCAACCTTGGATGTTTTATATGCATTTATATGCTATTTTATATGATTTTTGGGACTAACCTATTAAACTAGAGCCCAGTGCCAGTTTCTGTTTTTTCCTTGTTTTAGAGTATCGCGGAAATGGAAAATCAAACGGAGTCCAATTGACCTGAAACTTCACGGAACTTATTTTTGGAAGGAAAGCAACCCGGGAGACTTGGAGTCCACATAAGGGAAGCAACGAGGAAGCCATGAGGCAGGGGGGCGCGCCCACCCCCCTGGGTGCGCCATCCACCCTCGTGGGCCCCTCGTGGCTCCCCTGACGTACTTCTTCCGCCTATATATCTCCATATACCCTAATTAAAACGATGGGGGAGCACAATAGATCGGGAGTTCCACCGCCAGAAGCCTCCGTAGCCACCGAAAACCAATCTAGACCCGTTCCGGCACCCTGCCGAAGGGGGAATCCCTCTCCGGTGGCCATCTTCATCATCTCGGTGCTCTCCATGACGACGAGGGAGTAGTCCACCCTCAGGGCTGAGGGTATGTACCAGTAGCTATGTGTTTGATCTCTCTCTCTCTCTCTCTCTTGTGTTCTTGATTTGGCACAATCTTGATGTATCGTGAGCTTTGCTATTATACTTGGATCTGATGTTTCTTCTCCCCCTCTACTCTCTTTTAATGGATTGAGTTTCCCCTTTGAAGTTATCTTATCGGATTGAGTCTTTAATGATTTGAGAACAGTTGATGTATGTCTTGCCGTGCGTATCTTTGGTGACAATGGGATATCACGTGATTCACTTGATGTATGTTTTGGTGATCAACTTGCGGGTTCTGCCCATGAACCTATGCATAGGGGTTGGCACACGTTTTCATCGTGATTCTCCGGTAGAAACTTTGGGGCACTCTTTGAGGTTCTATGTGTTGGTTGAATAGATGAATCTGAGATTGTGTGATGCATATTGTATAATCATACCCACGGATACTTGAGGTGACATTGGAGTATCTAGGTGACATTAGGGTTTTGGTTGATTTGTGTCTTAAGGTGTTATTCTAGTACGAACTCTAGGGCTGTTTGTGACACTTATAGGAATAGCCCAACGGATTGATCGGAAAGAATAACTTTGAGGTGGTTTCGTACCCTACCATAATCTCTTCGTTTATTCTCCGCTATTAGTGACTTTGGAGTGACTCTTTATTGCTTGTTGAGGGATAGTTATATGATCCAATTATGTTATTATTGTTGAGAGGACTTGCACTAGTGAAAGTATGAACCCTAGGCCTTGTTTCAACGTATTGCAATACCGTTTACGCTCACTTTTATCATTAGTTACCTAGCTGTTTTTATATTTTCAGATTACAAAAACCATTATCTACTATCCATATACCACTTGTCTTACCATCTCTCCGCCGAACTAGTGCACCTATACAATTTACCATTGTATTGGGTGTGTTGGGGACACAAGAGACTCTTTGTTATTTGGTTGCAGGGTTGCTTGAGAGAGACCGTCTTCATCCTACGCCTTCTATGGATTGATAAACCTTAGGTCATCCACTTGAGGGAAATTTGCTACTGTCCTACAAACCTCTGCACTTGGAGGCCCAACAACATCTACAAGAAGAAGGTTGTGTAGTAGACATCAAGCTCTTTTCTGGCGCTGTTGCCGGGGAGGTTAGCGCTTGAAGGTATATCTTTAGATCTTGCAATCTAATCTTTTTGTTTCTTGTTTTATCACTAGTTTAGTTTATAAAAGAAAACTACAAAAAATGGAATTAAGATTGCCTCATATGCTTCATCTTTTTAATATCTATCATGAAAATAAGGATTCCGATAATTGTGCTCAAGTGCTAGAAGAAGAATGCATTAGAATGTTTGGCACTAAATATTTGAATGATGAGCATGATTGCAATGTTGTTAGTATGAATTCCTTGAATATCCATGACGCTAATGATATGCAAAGCCACAAGCTTGGGGAAGCTATGTTTGATGAAGATGATATTTTTCCCCAAGTTTTGATGAGAAAATTTATTATGATGAAAGCATGCCTCCTATTTATGATTATTATATTGATGAAAGTGGATTTGGAGAGGTCATGACTTTATTTGGTGATGAATCCACTATTCCGGAAGAGGTTCCAATTGATTATGAGAACAAAGTTGCTATCTATGATGATTATTGTGATGACCTGTATGCTATAAAGAATAATGATATCCATGAAACTTGTCATCATGATTTTAGTTTTCAATTGGATTATGCCTCACATGATAATTATTTTGTTGAGTTTGCTCCCACTATTATTCATGAGAAGAATTTTGCTTATGTGGAGAGTTACAAAATTTCTATGCTTGTAGATCATGAAAAGAATGCTTTAGGTGCTGGTTATATTGTTTAATTCATTCATGATGCTACTGAAAATTATTATGAGGGAGGAACATATGCTTCTAGGTATTGCAATAATATCAAGTTTCCTCTCTATGTGCTTAAAATTTTGAAGTTATGCTTGTTTTACCTTCCTATGCAAGTTGATTCTTGTTCCCACAAGTTGTTTGCTCACAAAATCCCTATGCATAGGAAGTGGGTTAGACTTAAATGTGCTAGTCATTTTCTTCATGATGCTCTCTTTATGTTTCAATTCCTATCTTTTATGTGAGCATCATTGAAATCATCATGCCTAGCTAGGGGCGTTAAACGATAGCACTTGTTGGGAGGCAACCCAAATTTATTTTTGTTCCTTTATTTTGCTCCTGTTTAGAAATAAATAATTTATCTAGCCTCTGTTATGATTGAGTTCTTATGTTTTAGTTAGTGTTTGTGCCAAGTAGAACCGTTGGGAAGACTTGAGGAAAGTCTTGTTGATCTTGCTGTAAAAAACAGAAACTTTAGCGCTCACGAGAATTGCTGCCATTTTTTATTGGAGAGTGATATTTAGTTAATTATTTTTGTAGATTATTAATAGATAAATTACTCAGTTCCAGAAATTTATTTTATAATTTTTGGGGTTCCAGAAGTATACGTTTGATCCAGATTACTACAGACTGTTCTGTTTTTGACAGATTCTGTTTTTATTGTGTTGTGTGCTTATTTTGATGAATCTATGAGTAGTATCGGAGGGTATGAACCATAGATGAGTTGTAATACAGTATATATTACACCAATATGAATAAAGAATGAGTTCATTACAGTACCTTGAAGTGGTGTTTTGTTTTCTTTCGCTAACGGGGCTTACGAGTTTTCTGTTAAGTTTTGTGTTGTGAAGTTTTCAAGTTTTGGGTAAAGATTCGATGGACTATGGAATAAGGAGTGGCAAGAGCCTAAGATTGGGGATGCCCAAGGCACCCCAAGGTAAAATTCATGGACAACCAAAAGCCTAAGCTTGGGGATGCCCCGGAAGGCATCCCCTCTTTCGTCTTCGTTCATCGGTAACTTTACTTTGAGCTATATTTTTATTCGCCACATGATATGTGTTTTGCTTGGAGTGTCATTTTATTTACTTTTGTTTTGCTTGCTGTCTGAATAAAATACCAAGATCTGAAATTCTTAAATGTTAGAGAGTCTTCACATAGTTGCAAAATTATTCGACTACTAATTGATCTTCACTTATATCTTTCGGAGTAGTTTGTCATTTGCTCTAGTGCTTCACTTATATCTTTTCAGAGCACGGTGGTGGTTTTATTTTGAAGAATTTGATGAACTCTCGTGCTTCACTTATATTATTTTTAGATTCCTTAGAACAGCATGGTAGTTTGCTTTGGTTATGAAACTAGTCCTAATATGATGGGCATCCAAGAGGGATATAATAAAAACTTTCATATAAAGTGCATTGAATACTATGAGAAGTTTGATACTTGATGATTGTTTTGAGATATGAGGATGGTGATATTAAAGTCATGCTAGTTGAGTAGTTGTGAATTTGAGAAATACTGGTGTTGAAGTTTGTGATTCCCGTAGCATGCACGTATGGTGAACCGTTATGTGATGAAGTCGGAGCATGATTTATTTATTGATTGCCTTCCTTGTGAGTGGCGGTCAGGGACGAGCGATGGTATTTTCCTACCAATCTATCCCCCTAGGAGCATGCGCGTAGTACTTTGCTTCGATAACTTGTAGATTTTTGCAATAAGCATGTGAGTTCTTTATGACTAATGTTGAGTCCATGGATTATACGCACTCTCACCCTTTCACCATTGCTAGCCTCTCTAATACCGTGCACCTTTCACCGATATCATAAACCCACCATTTACCTTCCTCAAAACAGCCACCATACCTACCTATCATGGCATTTCCATGGCCATTCCGAGATATATATTGCCATGCAACTTTCCACCGTTCCGTTATTATGACACACTTCATCATTGTCATATTGCTTTGCATGATCATGTAGTTGACATCGTATTTGTGGCAAAGCCACCGTTCATAATTCTTGCATACATGTCACTCTTGAGTCATTGCACATCCCGGTACACCGCCGGAGGCATTCATATAGAGTCATATTTTGTTCTAAGTATCGAGTTGTAATTCTTGAGTTGTAAATAAATAAAAGTGTGTTGATCATCATTATTAGAGCATTGTCCCAGTGAGGAAAGGATGATGGAGACTATGATTCCCCCATAAGTTGGGATGAGACTCCGGACGAAAAGAAACGAAAAAAAAGAGGCCATAAAAAAGAGAAAAGGCCCAAATAAAAAAATGAGAGAAAAGAGAGAAGGGGCAATGCTACTATCCTTTTACCACACTTGTGCTTCAAAGTAGAACCATGATCTTCATGATAGAGAGTCTCCTGTGTTGTCACTTTCATATACTAGTGGGAATCTTTCATTATAGAACTTGGCTTGTATATTCCAATGATGTGCTTCCTCAAAATGCCCTAGGTCTTCGTGAGCAAGCGAGTTGGATGTACACACTAGATTCTTTTGTGAGGTTTGATACATTTATAGCTCTAGTGCATCCGTTGCATGGCAATCCCTACTCACTCACATTGATATCTATTGATGGACATCTCCATAGCCCGTTGATATGCCTAGTCGATGTGAGACTATCTTCTCATTTTTGTCTTCTCCACAACAACCATTCTATTCCACCTATAGTGATATGTCCATGGCTCACGCTCATATATTGCGTGAAGATTGAAAAAGTTTGAGAACATCAAAAGTATGAAACAATTGCTTGGCTTGTCATCGGGGTTGTGCATGATTTAAATATTTTGTGTGGTGAAGATAGAGCATAGCCAGACTATATGATTTTGTAGGGATAACTTTCTTTGGCCATGTTATTTTGAGAAGACATGATTACTTTGTTAGTATGCTTGAAGTATTATTATATTTATGTCAATATTAAACTTTTGTATTGAATCTTATGGATCTGAATATTCTTGCCACAATAAAGAGAACTACATGGATAAATATGTTAGGTAGCATTCCACATCAAAAATTCTGCTTTTATCATTTACCTACTCGAGGACGAGCAGGAATTAAGCTTGGGGATGCTGATACGTCTCCAACGTATCTATAGTTTTTGATTGTTCCATGCTATTATATTATCAACCTTCGATGTTTTATATGCATTTATATGCTATTTTATATGATTTTTGGGACTAACCTATGAACCTAGAGCCCAGTGCCAGTTTCAGTTTTTTCCTTGTTTTAGAGTATCGCATAAAAGGAAAACCAAACGGAGTCCAATTGACCTGAAACTTCACGGAACTTATTTTTGGAAGGAAAGCAACCCGGGAGACTTGGAGTCCACGTAAGGGAAGCAACGAGGAAGCCACGAGGCAGGGGGGCACGCCCACCCCCCTGGGCGCGCCCTCCACCCTCGTGGGCCCCTCGTGGCTCCCCTGACGTACTTCTTCCGCCTATATATGTCCGTATACCGTAAAACGATCGGGGATCACAAACGATCTTGCTATGTGTTTGATCTCTCTCTCTCTCTCTCTCGTGTTCTTGATTTGGCACGATCTTGAAGTATCGCGAGCTTTGGTATTATAGTTGGATCTTATGTTTCTTCTCCCCCTCTACTCTCTTGTAATGGATTGAGTTTCCCCTTTGAAGTTATCTTATCGGATTGAGTCTTTAAAGATTTGAGAACAATTGATGTATGTCTTGCCGTGCGTTCTGTGGTGACAATAGGATATCACGTGATTCACTTGATGTATGTTTTGGTGATCAACTTGCGGGTTCTGCCCATGAACCTATGCGTAGGGGTTGGCACACGTTTTCGTCGTGATTCTCCGATAGAAACTTTGGGGAACTCTTTGAGGTTCTATGTGTTGGTTGAATAGATGAATCTGAGATTGTGTGATGCATATCGTATAATCATACCAGCGGATACTTGAGGTGACATTGTAGTATCTAGGTGACATTAGGGTTTTGGTTGATTTGTGTCTTAAGGTGTTATTCTAGTACGAACTCTAGGGCTGTTTGTGACACTTATAGGAATAGCCCAACGGATTGATCGAAAAGAATAACTTTGAGGTGGTTTCGTACCCTACCATAATCTCTTCGTTTGTTCTTCGCTATTAGTGACTTTAGAGTGACTCTTTGTTACTTGTTGAGGGATACTTATATGATCCAATTATGTTATTATTGTTGAGAGGACATGCACTAGTGAAAGTATGAACCCTAGGCCTTGTTTCAACGTATTGCAACACCGTTTACGCTCACTTTTATCATTAGTTACCTTGCTGTTTTTATATTTTCAGATTACAAAAGCCATTATCTACTCTCCATATACCACTTTTATTACCATCTCTCCGACGAACTAGTGCACCTATACAATTTACCATTGTATTGGGTGTGTTGGGGACACAAGAGACTCTTTGTTATTTGGTTGCAGGGTTGCTTGAGAGAGACCATCTTCATCCTACGCCTCCTACGGATTGATAAACCTTAGGTCATCCACTTGAGGGAAATTTGCTACTATCCTACAAACCTCCGCACTTGGAGGCCCAACAACGTCTATAAGAAGAAGGTTGTGTAGTAGACATCACTGCTCTGCATCGATATACTGTCAAAACTTCGTGGCGGGTATTCGCAGTTGCTCTTTCGTCCAAGGACACTTCCCTGATACAGGGTCCAAGGTTCCGCCAACCCCGAAGAACTAAGTCCAGCAACGGTCTGGCCAGTTCAATGTCTCTGGTTCGACCCCTTTATCAAGCAGGTCATTCTCAGCCTTGGCCCACAACGACCGGGCTTTAAGGTAGCCACCTGACCCCGTGCGATGGTGAAGCTTCTTATTCGCAACATTTTTCTTGTTTGTTGCTGACATGTTCTGACTCTTGTCCGATGTCTTGTGGGCCACAAATTCCTCCCACTGATCTCTGATCTTCTCATACCGGCCGGTGAATTCTGGTGTCTCTTCTTTGTCGACAAACATTTTTTTAAGCTCATTCTTACACCTCCTGAATAGTTCTGCCATCTTCTTAAGAGCATGAGACTTGCTCAATTACTCTTTAACTGGCTTCTCCGGATCCTCCTCTGGCGGTAGGGTGAAATTGGACTTCAGGGCGGTCCAAAGATCATCTTTCTCCATATCGTTGACATAAGACACCTCAGGGTCATCTTTAGCCGGCTTAAACCATTGGTGGATGCTGATCGTGATCTTGTCCCTAACAAGAACCCCGCATTGAGCAGCAAATGCTTCCTTTTTACTGATGGGTTCAATCGGTTGGCCATCGCGCGTGACTGCTGTGATCTCAAACCTTTCATCCGAACGCAACTTTTTCTTCGGGCTTCGTCTCTTTACCGAAGTTGTGCTCGATCCGGAGGGCTAGAAAAAAGAATAAAGAAGAGAGTTATTAATTAATATGTGTACATACCAAAAACAATTAATGCATCAATTAGCTATAGTCAGCACATGCTTAATTAATATATATACCTGGCCGGACTCCGTTCGGTCACCGGAGCCGTCATCACGGTGTCCTTCCACCAGCACTCGGTCACCGGAGCCGTCATCAAGGTGTCCTTCTTCCACCGGCATTCGGTCACCGGAGCCATCATAATCATTTTCTTCCTCCTCCATTGTTCGATCACCGTAGCCTGCTTCTTCACCCCGTCCTTCCATTTCATTAAGAAACAACATGACGGCATCACTTCTGGCTGCGATTATGTCCCCCAACACCGCTTCTGTTGCTTCGTCTCGGGGGTGCTCCATGGTTTCTGCAAATATTTACAACATGGTAATTATTATTCAAACATGACAGATGGATATATTAGTGGCAAACGTAGAACTAGCTAGCTAATCACAATAAGGAAACATATTAGTGGCGTCGACGCTTCTCTAGGGTTTGGGTTGGCCTCGGCAACGCTTCAAGGGTTTGGGGTGGCCTTGACGACAACGCTCTTTTAACTTAGTAAATTTGGGTGGCCTCGAGAGAGTTTGTCGGGTAGGGGCGCGGTGGGAGGGGGTAGGAGACCGACATCGTTTTTTCTAGGGTTTGAGTGTCCTTGAGAGTTTTGGTCGAGCAAGAGAGCCGGGGGGGGGGTGCTCCCTTGGTATAAGTTATCACGGTCGAGAGGGGGTATATATATCGACCGCCCCTCATGTCAAAGTTATCAGGGCGGGTGTTATATCGATATCGATAGATGGATACATGGGAAAATAATGTTATCGGGGAGGGGGTATATCGACCCCCCTCGTGTTGGAGTTATTGGGAGGGGGTACATCGACAACGACATACCCAATAAAAAATAAGAAGCCGAAGAAGAAATAAAAAGAGGAGAAGATCGAAGAGAAAAAGAAGAAAAAAAAGAGGAGAAGAAGAAAGGAATAAAGGAGAAGAAGAAAAAATAAATTCTATTTTTTCTTCTTCTCCTCTTTTTTCCTTTTTTCATCTTCTTCCTCTCCTCTTCTTCTCCTTTTTATTTTCCTTCTTCCTAACCTAAACATAAACAATAAAAATTACTTTATGAACAAAATTACAACAGGAAAAAACAATAAAAAATTGTATGAACAAAATTACAACAGAAAAAAATCATTAAAATTCTATAAAAAATGACATATTCTTTGCATATAAACATACAAACATTTGCATATTCTACAATAATATCACCAAAAAATTCAATGAACAGAAAAAAAATCCTAACTTTTGCATATGAACATACATACATCATCATCGTCATCATCTACTACTACAATATGAAAAAAAAAATTCTATATATGTGAACAGGACCTTTGTCATCGATGTCGGGGCGGGCGCGCGGCAGCGTTGAGGCGCGGGGGGGGGGGGGGGGGGGGGGGGGGGGGGGGGGGGGGGGGGGGGGGGGGGAACGTCGCGGTGAGGCTCACAGTGCAGGCGAGGTCGGGGCAGGGCGCTCGGCGTGCGCGACGGCGAGGTCGGGGCAAGGCTCGGCGACGGCGAGGTCGGGGCAGGGCACGTCGAGGTCGGGGCAGGGTGCGGCGAGGCCGGGGTAGGGGCGACGGCGACGACGGAGACGGCGCTCGGGGGCGGCAGCCTGGCGGCGTCGATGTTGTCGGCGTCGGTGGGGCGGCAACTGCGAGATGAGAAGTGGAAATTTTCACAAGTCTTGCTTATATATACGAAGCATTGGTCCCGGTTCATGCCACCAACCGGGACCAATGCCCCCTGTAGTCCCGGTTGGTGCCACTAACTGGGACCAAAGGTCTCTTTTCAGCAGCCCAAAGTGCGGGAAGCAGAGGCCTTTGGTCCCGGTTGGTGGCACCAACCGGGACTAAAGGGGTCGCATTGGTTCCGGTTGGTGCCACGAACCGAGACCAAAGGCCACCTTTCGTCCCGGTTCGAGCCACGAACCGGGACCAATGGTCTTATGCTGGAACTGTCGCGGTGCAGTGGGATGTTTAGTCCCACCTCGCTAGCCGAGAGGCTTCGACAATGGTTTATAAGCGCTGCTGCGCTGACCACTTCGAGCTCCTCTCTAATGCAGGCTTATGGGCCTGAAGTCACTTTATCTGCCTGTGGGCCTATTTGGGCCTAATGCGGGCCTGAATCCTGGCCCATGGGTGGGTTTCTAGTCGTATTCAGGCCGTGGTGGCCCAGTAGGTGGCATTTTTTAATTTTTTTCCATTTTTTTGTTATCTATGTTGCTTTATTTATTTTATTTTGTTTCTAGTTACAACAAAATACTTACCTTTTTCAGTGATTCTTTTTTATTTTAGGTAATAAAAATAATAAACTTTGTGTTGGTGCCATTTGTTTTCCAATTTGAATTCTTTAAATTTGTGTGAATCACTAGTTTATGATTAACTTTACTATAAAAACAAAATACTTGTTGTTTTTCAGTGATTCTTTTTGATTTTAGGTAATAAAGATAATAAACTTTCTATTAGTGCCATTAGTTTTTCAATTTGAATAGTTTAAATTTGAATTCTTTGAAATTTGTGTGAATCACTAGTTTGTGATTAACTTTACTATAAAAGTAAAATACTTACTGTTTTGCAGTGATTCTTTTTTATTTTAGGTAATAAAAATTAATAAACTTTCTGTTAGTGCCATTAGTTTTCCAATTTGAATAGTTTATATTTGAATTCTTTGAAATTTGTGTGAATCACTAGTTTGTGATTAACTTTACTATAAAAATAGATTTTGGAGTGATTCTTTCTCCTGCTATTCAATATTACTGTGTTTTATCATTATATTCAAAAACAGTTTTTGTTATTTTAGTTCCTAACAAATTTTTTATGATAATTCCTTTTGCTATTAAAGTTTCTAACAAAAAAAGTTTTTATGAAAATTCTTTTTGCTTATAATGTTTTGAAAATAAAATGCTTTGATAATTTTAGTTGCATAAATTTTATATAATTTTAGTTTCAATAATACTAGAGGTTTATGAAAGATTTTTAGTTGATTCCTTTTGCTATTAGAGTTTCATTAATGTTTTCTAGTTCATTATTTTTTCTATTAGAGTTTCATTAAAGTTTGCTAGTTCATTCTTTTAGTTTATTATTTTTTCTATCAGAGTTTCATAAAAGTTTTCTAGTTCATTCTTTTTGCTATTAGTTCATTCTTTTTGCACTAAATGATCCTGAAATTGGAAAGCACTACAAATGAACTCTGAAAATGTTGAAAGTTCGCATGGTATCATCATTTCACCCGCATAGCATGTGCTAAAAAGTAGAGATGGTTACGGCAAAAACTAGATGCACTTCATGTACAAAATGGACAATCTCTTTCGAAGTATCACGGTTTCAGACGAAAACTCATCTGTTACAAAGGGATTTCATTTTTTCAAAATACACCATTCAAATCCACATCATCAATTTTCAACCCTTTCTGACTTTATTTGTTATTTTTCATGCAACCATTCTGCTTGTTTGCCTCAGCCACTTCGAGAAACATAATTATGTTTGTCTATCACCATACATCCATTGCCGGTTCATCTGCTTGCATTATGTATAGTTATGTGTGTCAAAAACCATTACAGATTCACATGGATAGGTAAGTGACCAAATTAATAGAAGTTCATCATCACATTAAAACCAAAGTACATACATAGTTCAAATTGAACAACATATAGCTCTCCAGAGCATCTACTTAAACCATACATTGAAACTATGTAAAACATTTCAATGCAACAACAAATGCGATCATAATCACAACAAAGGTAACAATTGATCCAATGGCATAATGATACCAAGCCTCGGTATGAATGGCATATTTTCTAATATTTCTCATCTTCAACCGCATTGCATCCATCTTGATCTTGTGATCATCGACGACATCCGCAACATGCAACTCCAATATCATCTTCTCCTCCTCAATTTTTTTTATTTTTTCCTTCAAGTAATTGTTTTCTGCTTCAACTAAATCTAACCTCTCGACAATAGGGTCGGTTGGAATTTCCGGTTCAACTACCTCCTACATAAATAAAATATATGTCACATTGGTCGGCATAATTGTCATAAACAATAAATGAACCAAATAGTTATAAAAAGATAATATATACCACATCCGAATTATAGCTAGGACGAGGGCTGATGGGGGCGGATACCAAAACCATCACACTATATAATAACAAGCAATAATAAAAGTAAGAAAATTAGACAAGTATATATCTAAAGTAAGAATATTTTTTCTTTCAGAAAGAAGATAAGAACAAGAGGCTCACCACGGAGGTGCCGGCGACGAGATTGGCGCAGGCGATCGACGGCAGTGAAGACGAGGACGGGACGTGACGGACCGCTAAACCTTTGCAAATCTCGGAGAAAATGGAGTTTGGAGGTCGAGCTTCGAGAGGAGAAAGCTTAACTAGTGTGGCTCGGGTGTTTCATCAAACACCTCATGTGCATAGGAGGTGAGCTAGAGCACCCAAATGCCCTCCCCTCGCCGGCCAGAAAAAACAGAGCACTATGGAGTGCTCTGCTGCGGCGATGGGGTATATATAGGCAGCTCATTTATCCCGGTTTGTGGCTGGAACCGGGACTAAAGCTCCACCTTCTGTCCCGGTTCGAGCCACGAACCGGGACCAATGTATGTGGGCCAGGAGCGAGGCCCATTGGTCCCGGTTCGTGCCTATAACCGAGACAAATGGGTCCAGACGAACCGGGACCAATGCCCACGAGGCCTCGGCCGGCCCCCCGGGCTCACGAACCGGGACGTTTACCCCCATGGGTCCCGGTTCGTGATTGAACCAGGACTAATGGGCTGGCCAGGCCCGAACCAAAGCCCTGTTTTCTACTAGTGTATTGGCCCAGGTATATTGACGACCAGGCATCGTGATCTCCCTCAGATCCAGGCCGTTAATAACAACATTAAAGAGGAAAGGCCACCTAGTGTCAAACCGATCATTTTTTTCCTGCTGATATCGAAGGATATTAAAATCCCCCCACCCCTCCCCCGATTAGCATGGGATGGGGATTGTCTCGACAGGTATTAACCAGTTCTTTTAGAAATGCAGACTTATACTCCTCTTGAGCGGCGCCATATACAACCACCAGACTCCAGATGAAGTTGTCAGACTTATTTCGAAGGTGGAATTTGATATGATACGCCCCCTTTGACATGGACAATAGTTGTAAGTATGTAGAGTTAATACCTTGCAATATTCCCCCGGACCTCCCTGTCGGCGGTAAGACGTGCCATTTGTAATCAAAACCACATGAAAAGTGGTCCGGATCACGTGTTGGAAAATCACGTTTACCCGACTCAGTGATAGCCACAAAGTCCAACGTATGATCCTTTACACAATCGGCAATGTCTAAAAATTATAATGACTATTCTTTTATACTCTAAATCTGTGTTAGTGCTACTGATGAAGCTTATATATAAGGGGGTGCAGATGATTTTTTTAAACATACAGGCCAACTAAGATAGCTTGTTGACTATTCGAGAACCTAATGGTGCGCTCAGGCTCACACAAATCATGCAAATATATATGAATATATGCTTTTTGTGTGTTTCCAAAATATTTCCGTGGATTATGCAAAAAGTTCTCGATTAGAAGAACTTAGAACAGCTTTTGAAGAAATAATTACCAACAACTTATGCGCTAGTTATTCAAACAACATCCAAATAAGCCGTATGATGGTAAATCTGGCATATCAGGCCCGCTAATCAGGTCTGGCTTGGCATATTTTGACCCTACGACATTGCCTACATGTTGAGTGTACGTAGCACCCAATGGCTAGTCCTGTTCCATCTTCTTTCCCCTGTCTTTTCATCTCTTTCTCTCAGTCGACACCATCGAGGTGCGGCGGAGTTCTCTCACCGACAGTCAGTCTGTTTGTGCACCATGCGTTTGCATGTGGAATACCGGAGCAGTGTTGTCCTTGATCTGGACCATCACACTGGAATGCTAGGCCAAGATTGAGGAGCTGAATGAACCGACGGAATTTAAGAAGCAACTACAGTCCGTAGCACAATTACTTTATCCACATGTTGAACTGACTGAGCAAGAAATTTAATGAACTGAGTTTCGCAAGAGCAACACTGGAGCCATTTAATGGTCATCCTCGCTGGTCTCCCCTTCGACCTCGGCGGAGCACCGAGTCGCATGAACAAAAGCCACCAATAATCCCGTTCTGAATTTTGGAGGCTGATAACAGCTCTCCGGTGCACTGTCAATTGGTACAGATTCCTACAGCTCCCGGCAGAGTTGCCCACTCAATGGTGCCCACTGCGGCAAGGTGACACGGGGGATGCCCACTGTGGACACAGGCTGCGCGAACGGCCTTGACGGCACAGCAGTGCATGCCGTTGGTGAAACGAGAAGCTGGAGGACTTCTTGTCAATTATTGAAGATTTATTAGTGCATCCCAGTTGCCGTTTACCTCCCTTAGAGTTGCAGCCAGAGTACCCAGTGATCCTCGCACAAACATTTTTCTGAGAACCGGGAAGCACTGTCCTCCATCTCCCCTCCTTGTTCCCGAGGTCTCATATTCCCTCGCCTCTCTCCCTCGCCCTCTCTCTCTCTCTCTCTCTCTCTCTCTCTCTCTCTGTGTGTGTGTGTGTGTGTGTGTGTGTGTGTGTGTGGGAGTGTGTCAAATGTGCGTCCACTTACATTAGTCCAGCTTGCTTCTAGTTGAGCCAACACTGAGCAGTATGTATAGATGATTTTGTACAATATTTCACAGGTGCTTGCTGCAATGCATCATCAGTGGCTTCAGTAACAAAGTAACATGTGCATACGTCATCACTGTATAATATTATTAACATGATATTCATGGCTGGGTTGCACTCTACAGAGGAAAAAACTGTCCGATCGTGTTAACTGGAGAAAAGATTATTTCTACTTATCTCCTATACCACCGACGGTGTAAGCAACTGACAAATTTAACGACAAGGTTGATCATGATGGGAGTTAATTTCACTCCTTTACCACCAACGATGTACAACATGTGGACATGTCATTCATGAGTTGATGTGGGCATTTTTGCATGTTTTTCATAGTATAAAGCAACTTGGGGCGATGGAAATTGCTTAGGTTTTTTTGAGAATCTGGAAAAATGTCATGTGGGCACATTGACTCGGTCCTCTTCTTCCTCCTCTTTCTTACCCTCTTTGTAGCATTTGAAACAAAGCACAATCGAGCCAGCTGTCGTTGCACTGTTCTGCACCCAGCCATCCCGGGTGTCGCCACCGCCCGCCTCCCTTGCTGCAGGGGCAACAGCTACTCGGCGACCATGGTGAGTGAGCTAGAAGGATGATCGGATGGATTGGGGGAGATTCTGCGGTGGGTGAAGGGGCTGTCGCTGATTGAGGTGGAGGCCGGTCGCGTGGAAGGCGACATGCGGTGAGCATGGTGGCAATAGTGGCATGCTCCACCACTATATAATATTATTAACATGATATTCATGGCTGGGTTGCACTCTATAGAAGAAAAAACTGTCCGATCGTGTTAACTGGAGAAAAGATTCTTTCTACTCATCTCCTATACCACCGACGGTGTAAGCAACTGACAAATTTAACGACAAGGTTGATCATGATGGGAGTTAATTTCACTCCTTTACCACCAACGATGTACAACATGTGGACATGTCATTCATGAGTTGATGTGGGCATTTTTGCATGTTTGTCATTGTATAAAGCAACTTGGGGCGATGGAAATTGCTTAGGTTTTTTTGAGAATCTGGAAATTGCTTAGGTATGCATTTTTTTTGAGGTGGAGGTATGCATTTATGTTCTTCAATAAAAGTCAACTAGGTGAGTAGGGCTGATTCAATGCGTAGGCCAGGTGGTGTATGGCCCAAGGCCCATGTGTGCAAAGCACTACAACCCATCACATATGGCCTATTATGTTTGGCAAGATTGGATTGGCCTTTTTATCATTCATTGATTGACATTCATCATAACAACTGAAGCCAACCACCAATCTCAGTTTCTTCCTTCTCATGGTATTCATAGAAGTGCATGATTTTGTTCAACTCGGTAAATTCTTCCATCTCCAAACTCAGATTCATTATGCAGGGCAGTACTAAAGGTTGCAAATTTCATACCTAATTGTGGCATGTTTGTATGAACTTTGTTAATCTATTCATATTACGCTCTTGGTATATTCTTGATTCATAATATTGTACTATGTTAGTATATCATATTTGTGATTATCTATTATTTTTATATTGTTGGCCACCCTTCTCCAAAATGCTTGATATGCCAGTAATCATGTACCAAGGATTTTAGTGCATGTTTTGGGGCGTGCATGAATTATCCAAGATACACCACCTTAAACTACTTTCCTGCAAAGGTCAAACCAACATGAGCTACATCACCCGCCAGGCATGGCACAAGAAACCAAAGATACCATCATGTACTTCTTGTCAGTTTTAGAGCTTTGCTTTGGCACATCATCTCTTACATTGTTCATAGCTTTTGATGTGACTAACCGGGGGAAATTAAACTAATTTTCATTAAGAAAAATATACATAAAAAAACTCATAACCTCCGCACCATTCACCTTTGTCTGTTCCCCAGGAGATCGGCCGCAGAGACCATGCCACAACAATGTTGCAAGCCAATTCAGACCCTAGCTGCACACCGCAGACATGAACCATCACGCATAGATGACGAGCATCGGCGCACTATGCATGGATAATTTCTTCTAAATATTTTTCTTAAAGTTTTTGTTCGCAATTTTATCATCATCGGAATTTATAATGGTAGCCGGGAGACTACTAGAAAGTAGATAAAACCCCGTTGAAAAGATATAGGTTTGGCAACAAATTAATGCAGGACTAGGGTTTTAACAACTAATTATGGTATATTTCAGCCCGCCAGGCAATTTTACATTGCCTCATGTGTAATTTGATACATGTATTACTATGTACATCTTTTTTCTCAGAAGAAAAGTACAATCATAAGATGCTCCAAAAGGCATGAATCGGAAAGAGGTACTTTCTTTCGTCCTTTCGACTAACAAGGCATGGATTGGGAATATGTACTTAATTTTGGCTATTCTACCATGTTCCAGTTGAAAATTTGGAATCTACTTGTTATCTTGTAGGTTATTAAACCTTGATGTTTGAGGATGTATTTTAGTATTTGAAAATGCGAATGATCTTTTCAAAACACTTGGTTCATTGCCATAGTAAGCATTTTCATCATTATCTTTTGAATATGTACTAGTATTATGTACAACAATCTATGTTTGAACTTATGAAACATTCTTTTTACTGTAGTTATGAAACATATTTGCTTAATAAATTTTCACTAGCTAATTTTGCACCATGTGTTCAAATTGTGCACCAGGGTAACTTTTGCTGTAGTTTCGCCCCTGGCTACTATCCGCGGTTTCCCTTGCCTCAAGTAGCTACCAGTTGTTTCTTTTTGATTCGGAGATCGGGTATTGAAAGGTACGTGTATGTATGGTAGTGTGTGAGATAATTTTTGTTGAGAATTCCGAACGCTATTTTAGGGAAAAACACCCTAAAACATAAATACAGAGCTGAATCTTCATCATGAGCTCAGCAGCCGGATCCTCACCTTAGGTATTGATTATGCTTTCCATTCAGCAATATCTCTTTCCACGTGGTAACACAACTTGGCGCCATTCTCAGCCCCTCAAGCTCAGTTCGGATATATAACATACGCCAAGCCACAGCCAGAGCAAGGTACGGGGAAGCACGGTCCACCATCTCTCGTTCTTGTTCCCGAGGTCTTCTATCCCCCACTACTTATGTTCTCTCCTATACCACCGATCATGTAAGCTGACAAATTAAGTGACAAGGCTGATCATGACACAGAGTTAATTTCATGTGCTACTACTTAATTTCACTCCTATACCACAGACGTTGAACAACATGTGGATCGGACTTGCCATTCATGAGTTGATGGGAGCATTGTTGTAGAGTAAAATGCACGAAACCACCAATTTCGTGTCACAACTCAGGAAAAACCATCATTTTACAAAATGCGACATTTTGCACCGAATCGAATAATTCACAACGGCAAAAAACATTGATGGTACATGCTAAGAATTTTGATGATGTCACTAATCGTCCAAGCCCTCAGGTCAGGCTGAGTTGGCAGAAAAAATGTCATGTGGGCACATTGACTCGGTCCTCTTCTTCCTCCTCTTTCTTACCCTCTTTGTAGCATTTGAAACAAAGCACAATCGAGCTAGCTGTCGTTGCACTGTTCTGCACCCAGCCATCCCGGGTGTCGCCACCGCCCGCCTCCCTTGCTGCACGGGCAACAGCTACTCGGCGACCATGGTGAGCGAGCTAGAAGGATGATCGGATGGATTGGGGGAGATTCTGCGGTGGGTGAAGGGGCTGTCGCTGATTGAGGTGGAGGCCGGTCGCGTGGAAGGCGACATGCGGTGAGCATGGTGGCAATAGTGGCATGCTCCACCACTATATAATATTATTAACATGATATTCATGGCTGGGTTGCACTCTACAGAAGAAAAAACTGTCCGATCGTGTTAACTGGAGAAAAGATTCTTTCTACTTATCTCCTATACCACCGACGGTGTAAGCAACTGACAAATTTAACGACAAGGTTGATCATGATGGGAGTTAATTTCACTCCTTTACCACCAACGATGTACAACATGTGGACATGTCATTCATGAGTTGATGTGGGCATTTTTGCATGTTTGTCATTGTATAAAGCAACTTGGGGCGATGGAAATTGCTTAGGTTTTTTTGAGAATCTGGAAATTGCTTAGGTATGCATTTTTTTTGAGGTGGAGGTATGCATTTATGTTCTTCAATAAAAGTCAACTAGGTGAGTAGGGCTGATTCAATGCGTAGGCCAGGTGGTGTATGGCCCAAGGCCCATGTGTGCAAAGCACTACAACCCATCACATCTGGCCTATTATGTTTGGCAAGATTGGATTGGCCTTTTTATCATTCATTGATTGACATTCATCATAACAACTGAAGCCAACCACCAATCTCAGTTTCTTCCTTCTCATGGTATTCATAGAAGTGCATGATTTTGTTCAACTCGGTAAATTCTTCCATCTCCAAACTCAGATTCATTATGCAGGGCAGTACTAAAGGTTGCAAATTTCATACCTAATTGTGGCATGTTTGTATGAACTTTGTTAATCTATTCATATTACGCTCTTGGTATATTCTTGATTCATAATATTGTACTATGTTAGTATATCATATTTGTGATATCTATTATTTTTATATTGTTGGCCACCCTTCTCCAAAATGCTTGATATGCTAGTAATCATGTACCAAGGATTTTAGTGCATGTTTTGGGGCGTGCATGAATTATCCAAGATACACCACCTTAAACTACTTTCCTGCAAAGGTCAAACCAACATGAGCTACATCACCCGCCAGGCATGGCACAAGAAACCAAAGATACCATCATGTACTTCTTGTCAGTTTTAGAGCTTTGCTTTGGCACATCATCTCTTACATTGTTCATAGCTTTTGATGTGACTAACTGGGGGAAATTAAACTAATTTTCATTAAGAAAAATATACATAAAAAAACTCATAACCTCCGCACCATTCACCTTCGTCTGTTCCCCAGGAGATCGGCCGCAGAGACCATGCCACAACAATGTTGCAAGCCAATTCAGACCCTAGCTGCACACCGCAGACATGAACCAGCACGCATAGATGACGAGCATCGGCGCACTATGCATGGATAATTTCTTCTAAATATTTTTCTTAAAGTTTTTGTTCGCAATTTTATCATCATCGGAATTTATAATGGTAGCCAGGAGACTACTAGAAAATAGATAAAACCCCGTTGAAAAGATATAGGTTTGGCAACAAATTAATGCAGGACTAGGGTTTTAACAACTAATTATGGTATATTTCAGTCCGCCAGGCAATTTTACATTGCCTCATGTGTAATTTGATACATGTATTACTATGTACGTCTTTCTTCTCAGAAGAAAAGTACAATCATAAGATGCTCCAAAAGGCATGAATCGGAAAGAGGTACTTTCTTTCGTCCTTTCGACTAACAAGGCATGGATTGGGAATATGTACTTAATTTTGGCTATTCTACCATCTTCCAGTTGAAAATTTGAAATCTACTTGTTATCTTGTAGGTTATTAAACCTTGATGTTTGAGGATGTATTTTAGTATTTGAAAATGCGAATGATCTTTTCAAAACACTTGGTTCATTGCCATAGTAAGCATTTTCATCATTATCTTTTGAATATGTACTAGTATTATGTACAACAATCTATGTTAGAACTTATGAAACATTCTTTTTACTGTAGTTATGAAACATATTTGCTTAATAAATTTTCACTAGCTAATTTTGCACCATGTGTTCAAATTGTGCACCAGGGTAACTTTTGCTGTAGTTTCGCCCCTGGCTACTATCCACGGTTTCCCTTGCCTCAAGTAGCTACCAGTTGTTTCTTTTTCATTCGGAGATCGGGTATTGAAAGGTACGTGTATGTATGGTAGTGTGTGAGATAATTTTTGTTGAGAATTCCGAACGCTATTTTAGGGAAAAACACCCTAAAACATAAATACAGAGCTGAATCTTCATCATGAGCTCAGCAGCCGGATTCTCACCTTAGGTATTGATTATGCTTTCCATTCAGCAATATCTCTTTCCACGTGGTAACACAACTCGGCGCCATTCTCAGCCCCTCAAGCTCAGTTCGGATATATAACATACGCCAAGCCACAGCCAGAGCAAGGTACAGGGAAGCACGGTCCACCATCTCTCGTTCTTGTTCCCGAGGTCTTCTATCCCCCTCTACTTATGTTCTCTCCTATACCACCGATCATGTAAGCTGACAAATTAAGTGACAAGGCTGATCATGACGTAGAGTTAATTTCATGTGCTACTACTTAATTTCACTCCTATACCACAGACGTTGAACAACATGTGGATCGGACTTGCCATTCATGAGTTGATGGGAGCATTGTTGTAGAGTAAAATGCACGAAACCACCAATTTCGTGTCACAACTCACGGAAAACCTTCATTTTACAAAACGCGACATTTTGCACCGAATTGAAGAATTCACAATGGCTAAAAACATTGATGGTACATGCTAAGAATTTTGACGACGTCACTAATCGTCCGAGCCCTCAGGTCAGGCTGAGTTGGCAGAAAAAATGTCATGTGGGCACATTGACTCGGTCCTCTTCTTCCTCCTCTTTCTTACCCTCTTTGTAGCATTTGAAACAAAGCACAAGCGAGCCAGCTGTCGTTGCACTGTTCTGCACCCAGCCCTCTCAGGTGTCACCACCGCCCGCCTCCCTTGCTGCAGGGGCAACAGCTACTCGACGACCATGGTGAGCGAGCTAGAAGGATGATCGGATGGATTGGGGGAGATTCTGCGGTGGGTGAAGGGGCCATCGCTGATTGAGGTGGAGGCCGGTCGCGTGGAAGGCGACATGCGGTGAGCATTGTGGCAACAGTGGCATGCTCCACCACGGACGGCCTGGCGTGCGTCGGTGGTACTGCGCGATGGGTGGCGGTGCACAAAGTTGCTCGTCCTTGCCTCAGTCTGTAGCAAAGACATAGGGGACCCACCGCCACAGCCCCTGTGCGACTGTGTGGATCTGGCAACCGGCCACTGGACGAGGAGCTTGTGGCCGTCCTCAGGGCAACGCAGGATTAGCCTGAGGGCAACGTTGGATTAGGTCATGGTGTCCGCATGGAAGGGCCAAGTGTCAGGCCTGATCTACACTTATGCGGATTTAGCAGAGGATTTGAGAGAATTTGGTATAGAGAAATCTCAGATCTGTAGATATTTGCTATTGAGTTGGAGTATATCGCAAGCCACTGAGGCGAGTCTAGAAAAGTAGAGATGATTCATGCCAGCCACATCTCGGCTGGTTTTATAGGCAAATAGTTACCGACAAGTGAAAAGCTACAGTTACTACTGTATAACGGTACATTAGGGAAATCAACGGCTCACGACGAAGCGGTACGCGAGGAGGCTCTGGATCGTTGGATAACTGAATCCTGACAACACTCGCAGGTTCAGGCCTGACATTGCCCCCGTCTAAGAAACGTCATGTCCTCAGGGCATTTGATTTGCGTCTCTCCACGCTTGAAATGTTGCCTCGAAGAACTCCGGGAATGTATACTTGATAAAATCAGCATCCTCCCATGTTGCTTCGGTTGGAGTGAGGTTTTCCCACTTGATGTACCACTGCACAACCGAAAGACTGTTCCTAGGCACTTGTCTGACTTGTAACACTGCCACTGGTCCTGTTTTGACAGTGCCATCCTCATTCACCATTGGCAGACTGGCTAGGAATTGCTTTGCTTCTAATATGTTTCTTGAGCTGGCTAACATGAAAAAATGGATGAATTTTCACATGTGGAGGAAAATGTAGCTTGTAAGCTGCTCTGCCCACTATTTGAATTACTAGAAAGTGTCCATAATACTTGTTGTGTAGCTTGATTGCCCCCTGAATCCAAAAGCTGCAAGTCTGTAGGGTGCCATTTTGAGATATACTAAGTCCCCAATTTCAAAACATCTTTCCACTCTTTTCATGTCAGCAAATCTTTTCATCCTACTCTGTGCTTGGGACAAATTTGTCTTGAGTTGGTCCAACATCCCCTGTTTTGCTGTCAGAAAATCCTGGGCCTCTTCATCTTCTGGACCTGGTATTGATAACTCAGCAATCATTGGGGGAGGGAAACCATATAAAGCCTGGAAGGGAGACATCTTTATACCAGTATGGTAAGTGGAATTGTACCAGTACTCAGCTAGGGGCAACCAGGCACTCCATTTCTTTGGTTCCTGAGTTCTCATGCATCTGAGATAGGTTTCCAAACATTGATTAGCCCTCTCAGTCTGGCCATCTGTTTGAGGATGGTAAGCTGAACTGTATCTTAAGTCCACTTTCAGTGATGTAAATATGTCCTTCCAGATCTTGCTAGTGAATATCCTATCTCTGTCAGAGATGATTAGTTTTGGTGGACAATGGAGTTTGATTATGTTATCCACCACTGCTTGAGCTACTGTTAGCACTGAGTCAGGTTGTGATAAGGAAATGAAGTGGGCATATTTGGTGAATCTATCCACCACTACTAGTATCACTTCCTTGCCTCCAGAATTTGGTAGTCGTTCTATAAAATTCATAGAAATGTGTTCCCAAGCCATATCTGCAATAGGCAATGGTTCCATCAATCCTAGCTGCAAACAGTGTTCACCTTTTGCTCTTTGACAAGTAGGACAAGAAGCAATGAGACTTTCCACATCAGTTTTTAATCCAGGCCAGTAGAAAATTCCTTTAACTCTTTGGTAAGTGGCTCTAACCCCAGAATGCCCCCCTAAAGGAGAGCTATGGAGAGCTGTGAGCAACTTGTTTCTCAATTTAGGGACCTTGCCCACTAGAATTTTCCCTTTAAACCTGATAATACTAGATTTCATGGTATAATCATCCATAGTTTGGTCTTTGTGTAGTAACAGTTTCTCTTGTAGTAGTTTGCTTGTAGGGTCTTTCAGATAACTATCCAACAGTTCTTCAGCCCAAGCTGGTACAGGAGAAGATATTGCCATGCACTTAGGTAGCAGTCTGGATAGTGCATCTGCTACTCTATTTTCAGCCCCTTTTTTGTACTGGATTGTGAAGTTGAATTCTAGCAGTTTCATCATCAACTTGTGCTGAACTCCTTCAGTCAGTTTCTGATCTGTTATGAATTTCAAGGATTGTTGGTCTGTTTTAATTATGACCTCATTTCCCAAGAGATAATGTCTCCAGTATAGCAAGGGCCTCTTTCTCATATGTGGACATTGCAGCAGTTCTAGGGCAGAGGGCTGAACTGTAGAAAGCCAGGGGCCTGCCTTGCTGCATTAGTACAGCTCCAATCCCTTTCCCAGATGCATCAGTCCCTAGCACAAATGGCTGAGAAAAGTTTGGCAATGCTAGAACTGGAGCTGATATAAGTGCTTGTTTGAGCTAAGAAAATGATGTTGTATGAGCTGGTGTCCATGAGAAATTTTCTTTTTTAAGTAGGTCATGCAATGGCCTACAAATCACTCCATAGTGTTTAATGAATCTCCTATAATAACCAGCTAATCCCAAGAAACTCCTGAGTTTAGTGACATTATCAGGTACTGGCCAGTCAGCAATGGCAGAGATTTTCTTGGGATCTGTAGCCACTCCCTCAGCTGAAAAATATGTCCCAGATATTCAACTTGTTTCTCAGCAAATACACATTTGGAGAGTTTATCAAACAATTGGTTTTCTTTGAGCACTTGTAACACAATCTTGATATGTTCTTCATGCTCTTTCGGAGTTTTACTATGTATCAATATGTCATCAAAGAAAACTAAGACAAACACCCTCAGATATGGACTGAATGTTTTGTTCATTAGTGCTTGTAAAGTACCTGGTGCATTAGACAGTCCAAATGGCATAACCAAATATTCAAAATGTCCTAGGAAGGTTCTGAAAGTAGTTTTATGGATGTCTTCGGGTTTCATTCTAATTTGGTGATAACCAGACCTCAGATCAATTTTGGAGAGGAACTGTGCTACATGTAACTCATCCAACAAGTCTTCAATCACAGGTATAGGAAATTTATTTTTGACTATGAGGGAATTTAATTTTCTGAAGTCAGTACATAATCTCATAGAAGAATCCTTCTTCTCCACTAAAATGACAAGTGCTGCATTAGGGCTTTGGCTGTGTCTGATTAGATGAGCAGCCAATAGTTTCTTTATTTGTTCCTCCATTTCCTTCTTTTGATGTTGTGGCACTCTGTAAGGTCTAAGTTGAGGGGGCTGCTCCTGGTACTAATGGAATAGAGTGGTCCAACTCTCTATGAGGAGGCAGAGTAGTTGGTTCCTAAAATAAATCTGCATATTCCAATAGCAACTTTTGAATTTGAGGAGGTGCTACCTCTTGAGCACTGCGTTGGTTTTCCCTTGAAGAGGAAAGGGTGATGCAGCAAAGTAGCGTAAGTATTTCCCTCAGTTTTTGAGAACCAAGTTATCACTCCAGTAGGAGGCCGCGCACAAGTCCCTCGCACCTACACTAACAAATAAATCCACGCAACCAACGCGATAAGGGGTTGTCAATCCCTACACGGTCACTTACGAGAGTGAGATCTAATAGATATGATAAGATAATATTGTTGGTATTTTTATGATAAAGATGCAAAGTAAAATAAATGGCAAAGGAAATAACTAAGTATTGGAAGACTAATATGATGGATGATTGACCCGGGGGCCATAGGTTTCACTAGTGGCTTCTCTCAGGAGCATAAGTATTTACGGTGGGTGAACAAATTACTGTTGAGCAACTGACAGAATTGAGCATAGTTATGAGAATATCTAGGTATGATCATGTATATAGGCATCACGTCCAAGACAAGTAGACCGACTCCAGCTTGCATCTACTACTATTACTCCACACATCGACCGCTATCCAGCATGCAAGAAAGATCAATCTAGTAGGCCAAACCAAACTGATAATTCGAAGAGACTTGCAAAGATAACCAATCATACATAAAAGAATTGAGAGAAGATTCAAGTATTGTTCATAGATAAACTTGATCATAAACCCACAATTCATTGGTCTCAACAAACACACCGCAAAAGAAGATTACATCGAATAGATCTCCACAAGAGAGGGGAGAACTTTGTATTGAGATCCAAAAAGAGAGAAGAAGCCATCTAGCTAATAACTATGGACCCGTAGGTCTGAAGTAAACTAGTCACACTTCATAGGAGAGGCTATGGTGTTGATGTAGAAGCCCTTCGTGATCAATGCCCCCTCCGGCGGAGCTCCGGAAAAGGCCCCAAGATGGGATCTCGTGGATACAGAAAGTTACCGCGGTGGAATTAGGGTTTTGGCTCCGTATCTGGTAGTTTGGGGGTACGTAGGTATATATAGGAGGAAGGATTACGTCATTGGAGCAACAGGGGGCCCACGAGGGTGGAGGGCGCGTCTGGGAGGCGTAGGCGCGCCCCCCTACATCGTGCCTTCCTCATTGATTGCTTGATGTAGGGTCCAAGTCCTCTGGATCATGTTCGTTCTGAAAAACACCTTCCCGAAGGTTTCATTCCATTTGGACTCCGGTTGATATTCTTTTTCTGCGAAACACTAAAATAGGCAAAAAACAACAATTCTGGGCTGGGCCTCCGGTTAATAGGTTAGTCCCAAAAATAATATAAAAGTGTATAATAAAGCCCAATAATGTCCAAAACAGAATATAATATAGCATGAAACAATCAAAAATTATAGATAGGTTGGAGACGTATCAAGTATCCCCAAGCTTAATTCCTACTCGTCCTTGAGTAGGTAAATGATAAAAACAAAATTTTTGATGTGGAATGCTACTTGGCATAATTTCAATGTAATTCTTCTAAATTGTGGTATGAATATTCAGATCCGAAAGATTCAAGACAAAAGTTCAATATTGACATAGAAATAATAATAATACTTCAAGCATACTAACTAAGCAATTATGTCTCTTCAAAATAACATGGCCAAAGAAAGTTATCCCTACAAAATCATATAGTCTGGCTATGCTCTATCTTCACCACACAAAGTATTTAAATCATGCACAACCCTGATGACAAGCCAATCAATTGTTTCATACTTTTGGTGTTCTCAAACCTTTTCAATCTTCACGCAATACATGAGCATGAGCCATGGACATAGAACTTTAGGTGGAATAGAATGGTGGTTGTGGAGGAGACAAAAAAGGGGAAGATAGTCTCACGTCAACTAGGCGTATCAACGGGCTATGGAGATGCCCATCAATAGATATCAATGTGAGTGAGTAGGGATTGCCATGCAACGGATGCAGTAGAGCTATAGGTATATGAAAGCTCAACAAAAGGAACTAAGTGTGTGTGTATCCAACTCGCTTGCTCATGGAGACCTAGGGCATTTGGAGGAAGCCCATCATTGGAATATACAAGCCAAGCTCTATAATGAAAAATTCCCACTAGTATATGAAAGTGATAACATAGGAGATTCTCTATTATGAAGATCATGGTGCTACTTTGAAGCACAAGTGTGGTAAAAAGATAGTAGTGATGTCCCTTCTCTCTTTTTCTCTCATATTTATTTTTTTATTTGGGCCTTTTTTCTTATGGCCTCTTTTTTTCGTCCGGAGTCTCATCCCGACTTGTGGGGGAATCATAGTCTCCATGCATCATCCTTTCCTCACTTGGGACAATCCTCTAAAAATGATGATCATCACACTTTTATTTACTTACAACTCAACAATTACAAATCAATACTTAGAACAAAATATGAATCTATGTGAATGCCTCCGGCGGTGTACCGGGATATGCAATAAATCAAGAGTGACATGTATGAAAGAATTATGAATGGTGGCTTTGCCACAAATACAATGTCAACTACATGATCATGCAAAGCAATGTGACAATGATGGAGCGTGTCATAGTAAACAGAACGGTGGAAAGTTCCATGGCAATATATCTTGGAATGGCTATGGAAATGCCATGATAGGTAGGTATGGTGGCTGTTTTGAGGAATGTATATGGTGGGTGTATGATACCGGCGAAAGGTGCGCGGTATTAGAGAGGCTAGCAATGGTGGAAGGAAGAAAAGTGTGTATGATCCATGGACTCAACCTTAGTCAAAAATAACTCATATACTTATTGCAAAATTCTCTAAGTTATCAAAGCAAAGTATTACGCGCATGCTCCTAGGGGGATAGATTGGTAGGAAAAGACCATCGCTCGTCCCCGACCGCCACTCATAAGGAAGACAATCAATAAATAAATCATGCTGCGACTTCATCACATAACGGTTCACCATACGTGCATGCTACGGGAATCACAAACTTTAACACAATTATTTCTCAAATTCAAAACTACTCAACTAGCATGACTGTAATATCACCATCTCCATATCTCAAAACAATTATCAAGTATCAAACTTCTCATAGTATTCAACACACTAATAAGAAAAAATTTATTATTCTTGAATGCCTAACATAATGAAAGCAAATTACCATGATGTTTTGTAGGACTCTCAAAATAATCTAAGTGAAGCATGAGAGAACAATAGTTTCTATAAAACAAATCCAACGACGTGCTCTAAAAGATATAAGTGAAGCACTAGAGCAAAAACTATATAACTCAAAAGATATAAGTGAAGCACATAGAGTATTCTAACAATTTCTGAATCATGAGTGTCTCTCTCAAAAGGTGTGTACAGCAAGGATGATTATGGAAAAATAAAAAATAAAGACTCAAATAATACAAGACGCTCCAAGCAAAACACATATCATGTGGTAAATAAAAATATAGCTCCAAGTAAAGTTACCGATGGAAGTAGACGAAAGAGGGGATGCCTTCCGGGGCATCCCAAAGCTTTGGATTTTAGGTGTCCTTAGATTATCTTTGGGGTGCCATGGGCATCCCCAAGCTTAGGCTCTTTCCACTCATTGTTCCATAATCCATCAAATCTTTTACCAAAAACTTGAAAACTTCACAACACAAAACTTAAAGTAGAAAATCTCGTGAGCTCCGTTAGCGAAAGAAAACAAAACACCACTTCAAGGTACTTTAATGAACTCATTCTTTATTTATATTGGTGTTAAACCTACTATATTCCAATTTCTCTATGGTTTATAAACAATTTCAGTAGCCATAGATTCATTAAAATAAGCAAACAACACACGAAAAACAGAATCTGTCAAAAACAGAACAGTCTGTAGTAATCGGTAGCTAACGCAAAATCTGGTACACCAAAAATTCTAAAATAAATTTATGGACGTGAGGAATTTATCAATTAATCATCTGCAAAAATAATTAACTAAATAGCACTTTCCAAATAAAAATGGCAGCAATTCTCGTGAGCGCTAAAGTTTCTGTTTTTTACAGCAAGATTAAAAAGACTTTCCCCAAGTCTTCCCAACGGTTCTACTTGGCACAAACATTAATTAAACACAAAAAACATAAACAAAACAGAGGCTAGATAAATTATTTATTACTAAACAGTAGCAAAAATCAAGGAATAAAAATAAAATTGGGTTGCCTACCAACAAGCGCTATCGTTTAACGCCCCTAGCTAGGCATAAAAGCAAGGATAGATCTAGGTATTGCCATCTTTAGTTGCTAATTCTTTAATGAGACATCTATCACCTTCAGGAGTTTCTTTCCTTTTATCAATAATCAAACTTCTAGGCACAAGATCTAAAAAATCATTAGTAGCAAATGGTTCCTTAATGATAGCAAAAAGATTAGGATGAATACTTATAGATTTGAGATCCGCAGTTTATTTGCTAGAGGATTCACCCTTATTTTTAGGAACATACATAAGCTTGGCAATTTTAGTTGGAGGAATTGGAGTATTCTTTCTCGAAGAAAAAGTGTTTCCCAAGTTGGTAATGATACCCTCAAGTTTATCGATTCTAGTGGAATCATGATTTATTCTTTCATTAACTATAGGTTCCTTCTCTTTAATATTTTTCAAAGTTACTCCTACTTTAGATCCATATTGGTTAATTTGGTTGAGGATCTTTTTATTGAAATTTTCAATTAACTCAACGGTAGCAACTTTATTTTCAATAATTTCAAGTTTTTGCATTACATGCTCCAAAGTTAACATAGTTCCATTAACCAAAAGAGGGGGTGAGCCAAACAAATCTATCATAGCATTATAGGAATCGAAAGTATGGCTACCCAAGAAATTCCCTCCGGCAATGGTATCAAGGACAAATCTGTGCCAAGGAATAGCACCTACATAAAAATTGCGGAGAAGAATAGAAGTAGATTGCTTCCTAGTAGATCTATTTTTAGCATTGCAAATTCTATACCATGCGTCTTTTAGGTTTTCTCCTTCCCTTTGCTTAAAATTAAGAACTTCATTTTCGGGCGATAACAGAGAAGATAGGGGACTAGCCATAATGACAAGCAAGCAATCCAACACACAAGCGAAGAAGAAACGGGCAAAAAGAGGCAAATAGAGAAAGAGAGGGAGGATGGAGAGAGAGGGCGAATAAAACGGCAAGGGTGAAGTAGGGGAGAGGAAAACGAGAGGCAAATGGCAAATAATGTAATGCGGGAGATAAGGGTTTGTGATGGGTACTTGGTATGTCTTGACTTGCAACGGCGTCACAAGTGACTTGTTGTTGGGAGTCAAATCTTGACTTTTCTTGCGCGAACCTCCCCGGCAACGGCGCCAAAAATCTTTCTTGCTACCTCTTGAGCACTGCGTTGGTTTTCCCTTGAAGAGGAAAGGGTGATGCAGCAAAGTAGCGTAAGTATTTCCCTCAGTTTTTGAGTACCAAGGTATCAATCGAGTAGGAGGCTGCACACAAGTCCCTCGCACCTACACAAACAAATAAATCCTCGCAACCAACACGATAAGGGGTTGTCAATCCCTACACGGTCATTTACGAGAGTGAGATATGATAGATATGATAAGATAATATTTTTGGTATTTTTATGATAAAGATGCAAAGTAAAATAAATGGCAAAGGAAATAACTAAGTATTGGAAGATTAATATGATGGAAGATAGACCCGGGGGCCATAGGTTTCACTAGTGGCTTCTCTCAGGAGCATAAGTATTTACGGTGGGTGAACAAATTACTGTTGAGCAATTGACCGAATTGAGCATAGTTATGAGAATATCTAGGTATGATCATGTATATAGGCATCACGTCCGAGACAAGTAGACCGACTCCTGCATGCATCCACTACTATTACTCCACACATCGACCGCTATCCAGCATGCATCTAGAGTATTAAGTTCAAGAGAACAGAGTAACGCTTTAAGTAAGGTGACATGATGTAGAGGGATAAACTCATGCAATATGATATAAACCCCATCTTGTTATCCTTGATGGCAACAATACAATACGTGCATTGCTGCCCCTACTGTCACTGGGAAAGGACACCGCAAGATTGAACCCAAAGCTAAGCACTTCTCCCATTGCAAGAAAGATCAATCCAGTAGGCCAAACCAAACTGATAATTCAAAGAGACTTGCAAAGAAAACCAATCATACATAAAAGAATTCAGAGAAGATTCAAATATTGTTCATAGATAAACTTGATCATAAACCCACAATTCATTGGTCTCAACAAACACACCGCAAAAGAAAATTACATCGAATAGATCTCCACAAGAGAGGGGGGGAACTATGTATTAAGATCCAAAAAGAGAGAAGAAGCCATCTAGCTAATAACTATGGACCCGTAGGTCTGAAGTAAACTACTCACACTTCATCGGAGAGTCTATGGTGTTGATGTAGAAGCCCTCCGTGATCGATGCCCCCTCCGACGGAGCTCTGGAAAAGGCCCCAAGATGGGATCTCGTGGATACAGAAAGTTATCGTGGTGGAATTAGTGTTTTGGCACCGTATCTGGTAGTTTGGGGGTACGTAGGTATATATAGGAGGAAGGAGTACGTCAGTGGAGCAACAGGGGGCCCACGAGGGTGGAGGGCACGCCTGGGGGGGTAGGCGCGCCCCCTACCTCGTGCCTTCCTCGTTGATTGCTTGACGTAGGGTCCAAGTCCTCTGGATCATGTTTGTTCCGAAAATCACGTTCCCGAAGGTTTCATTCCGTTTGGACTCCATTTGATATTCTTTTTCTGCGATGCCCTAAAATAGGCAAAAATTAGCAATTCTGGGCTGGGCCTTCGGTTAATAGGTTAGTCCCAAAAATAATATAAAAGTGTATAATAAAGCCCAATAATGTCCAAAACAGAATATAATATAGCATGGAACAATCAAAAATTATAGATACGTTGGAGACGTATCAAGCATCCCCAGGCTTAATTCCTGCTCGTCCTCGAGTAGGTAAATGATAAAAACATATTTTTTGATGTGGAATGCTACTTGGCAAAATTTCAATGTAATTCTTCTTAATTGTGGTATGAATATTCAGATCCTAAAGATTCAAGACAAAAGTTCAATATTGACATAGAAATAATAATAATAATAATAATAATAATAATAATAATAATAATACTTCAAGCATACTAACTAAGCAATTATGTCTCTTCAAAATAACATGGCCAAAGGAAGTTATCCCTACAAAATCATATAGTCTGGCTATGCTCTATCTTCGCCATACAAAGTATTTAAATCATGCACAACCCTGATGACAAGCCAATCAATTGTTTCATACTTTTGGTGTTGTCAAACCTTTTCAATCTTCACGCGATACATGAGCGTGAGCCATGGACATAGAACTTTAGGTGGAATAGAATGGTGGTTGTGGAGGAGACAAAAAAGGGAAAGATAGTCTCACATCAACTAGGCGTATCAACGGGCTATGGAGACACCCATCAATAGATATCAATGTGAGTGAGTAGGGATTTCCATGCAACGGATGCACTAGAGCTATAGGTATATGAAAGCTCAACAAAAGGAACTAAGTGTGTGTATCCAACTCGCTTGCTCACGGAGACCTAGGGCATTTGGAGGAAGCCCATCATTGGAATATACAAGCCAAGTTCTATAATGAAAAATTCCCACTAGTATATGAAAGTGATAACATAGGAGACTCTCTATTATGAAGATCATGGTGCTACTTTGAAGCACAAGTGTGGTAAAAGGATAGTAGTGATGTCCCTTCTCTCTTTTTCTCTCATATTTACTTTTTTATTTGGGCCTTTTTTCTTATGGCCTCTTTTTTTCGGCCGGAGTCTCATCCCGACTTGTGGGGGAATCATAGTCTCCATGCATCATCCTTTCCTCGTTTGGGACAATCCTCTAAAAATGATGATCATCACACTTTTATTTACTTACGACTCACCAATTACAAATCAATACTTAGAACGAAATATGACTCTATGTGAATGCCTCCGGCGGTGTACCGGGATATGCAATGAATCAAGAGTGACATGTATGAAAGAATTATGAATGGTGGCTTTGCCACAAATACAATGTCAAGTACATGATCATGCAAAGCAATGTGACAATGATGGAGCGTGTCATAGTAAACAGAAAGGTGGAAAGTTCCATGGCAATATATCTCGGAATGTCTATGGAAATGCCATGATAGGTAGGTATGGTGGCTGTTTTGAGGAAGGTATATGGTGGGTGTATGATACCGGCGAAAGGTGCGCGGTATTAGAGAGGCTAGCAATGGTGGAAGGACGAAAAGTTGGTATGATCCATGGACTCAACCTTAGTCATAAAGAACTCATATACTTATTGCAAAAATCTATAAGTTATCAAAGAAAAGTATTACACGCATGCTGCTAGGGGGATAGATTGGTAGGAAAAGACCATCGCTCGTCCCCGACCACCACTCATAAGGAAGACAATGAATAAATAAATCATACTCTGACTTCATCACATAACAGTTCACCATACATGCATGCTACGGGAATCACAGACTTTAACACAATTATTTCTCAAATTCACAACTACTCAACTAGCATGACTCTAATATCACCATCTCTATATCTCAAAACAATTATCAAGTATCAAACTTCTCATAGTATTCAACACACTAATAAGAAAAAATTTATTAATCTTGAATGCCTAACATAATTAAAGAAAATTACCATGATTTTTTGTATGACTCTCAAAATAATCTAAGTGAAGCATGAGATAACAATAGTTTCTATAAAACAAATCCACCGACGTGCTCTAAAAGATAGAAGTGAAGCACTAGAGGAAAAACTATATAACTCAAAAGATATAAGTGAAGCACATAGACTATTCTAACAATTTCCGAATCATGTGTGTCTCTCTCAAAAGGTGTGTACAGCAAGGATGATTTTGGAAAACTAACAAATAAAGACTCAAATAATACAATACGCTCCAAGCAAAACACATATCATGTGGTAAATAAAAACATGGCTCCAAGTAAAGTTACTGATGGAAGTAGACGAAAGAGGGGATGCCTTCCGGGGCATCCCAAAGCTTTGGCTTTTAGGTGTCCTTAGATTATCTTGGGGTGCCATGGGCATCCCCAAGCTTAGGCTCTTTCCACTCCTTGTTCCATAATCCATCAAATCTTTTACCCAAAACTTGAAAACTTCACAACACAAAATTTAAAGTAGAAAATCTCGTGAGCTCCGTTAGTGAAAGAAAACAAAACACCACTTCAATTTACTGTAATGAACTCATTATTTATTTATATTGGTGTTAAACCTAATGTATTCCAACTTCTCTATGGTTTATAAACTATTTTACTAGCCATAGATTCATTAAAATAAGAAAACAACACACGAAAAACAGAATCTGTTAAAAACAGAACAGTCTGTAGTAATCTGTAGCTAACGCAAACTCTGGAACCCCAAAAATTCTAAAATAAATTTCTGAACGTGCTTAATTTATCTATTAATCATCTGCAAAAATAATTAACTAAATATCACTTTCCAAATAAAAATGGCAGCAATTCTCGTAAGCGCTAAAGTTTCTGTTTTTTACAGCAAGATTATAAAGACTTTCCCCAAGTCTTCCCAATGGTTCTACTTGGCACAAACATTAATTAAACACAAAAAACACAACCAAAAAATAGTCTAGATAAATTATTTATTACTAAACAGGAGAAAAAAGCAAGGAATAAAAATAAAATTGGGTTTCCTCCCAACAAGCGCTATCGTTTAATGCCCCTAGCTAGGCATAAAAGCAAGGATAGATCTAGGTATTGCCATCTTTAGTTGTTAATTATTTAATTAGACATCTATCACCTTTAGGAGTTTCTTTCCTTTTATCAATAATCAAACTTCTAGGCACAAGATCGAAAAAATCATTAGTAGCAAATGGTTCCTTAATGATAGCAAAAAGATTAGGATGAATACTTATAGATTTGAGATCCGCAGTTTTTTTGCTAGAGGATTCACCCTTATTTTTAGGAACATACATAAGCTTGGAAATTTCAGTTGGAGGACTTGGAGTATTCTTTACGGAATAAAAAGTGGTTCCCAAGTTGGTAATGATACCCTTAAGTTTATCGATTCTAGTGAAATCATGATTTATTCTTTCATTAACTATAGGTTCCTTCCCTTTAATATTTTTCAAAGTTACTCCAACTTTAGATCCATATTGTAGCGACCAAACCTCAAACGGTCCGATCTCTGTGCTCAGGTGTCATCCCTGGATCAGTAATGCTGACACCACACAGTACGTGAAGGATTTATAACAGAGTAGCAATCACACACTTATTACGTCGAGTGTCTCAAAAGAGAACTTGTTACAATAAATATGGCTTAAGGCCATCTAATAACGATAACAGCGGAAGGCTTGGAAGATAAGTGAGTCCATCAACTCCAACGGCATCACTGAGTAGAGAACCATGACCTAAAACTCCTTAATCATCGTCTAAAAAGTCTGCAACATTAACGTTGCAGCCCGAAATGGGTCAGCACATGGAATATGCTGGCAAAGTAACACATAGAGAGTAATGGAATGAAACAGCTATTCTATATGCATATTTGGCTGGTGGAAAGCTCTATGGTTACAGTTTTGCGTAAAGCCAATTTTTTCCTACTGCAAAGGAATAAATTTATTTAACTATCATGGTAGTTGTTAAACATTGAGAATGGTTGATAGCATTCTCAATCCCAATTAAGCATCATCATTAAACAAAACCCAACAAAATTAAATTTTAGAGTAACATGTTGAGATTCACATGATAATCCAACTACTAGATACTCAAGATGTCCATAACCGGGGACACGGCTAATCATGATTAGTTTATTCACTCTGCAGAGGTTTGCGCACTTTTCCCCACAAGACTCGATCGCCTCCGTTTGGTTTCTCGCACTTCATGGTGTTTGAGAAACGGATGACCGAGACATAGTCTTTCAGAAGCGCTAGCACCTTACGATCAGGTAGACTGTTACACCTACTTTCCCCTACATCTGCTAGTCTACCACTGTAAGAGTTCGCACAACTTAGTCAACTATGCTAGAGCCCATAGTAGCTTGTGGCTGCACACGGAAGTTTCTAGCATGAATAATCTCATGATCCCTTTGAGCCTGGATGGCGGTCCATAAGAAAACAGGCAATCCTGGAATACCCAGGTGCCTCAATCCACCCAGATGTGTATTTAAGTTGCCACCTTAAGTAAACCATTAGTTAACATGTCACATCTGTCATGGATACAGTCACCCAATCCACGTCTACTAGCATAGCATGGCATAATAGGCAAACGTAGAAGTAACTCCCAAAGGTTTGATAATAACAGGTAATAGGTTCTACCTCATCTACTTCCCAAACCCATAATTTAATTAGATCCTAATCATGCAAAGTGTGAGGATTGATCTAATGCAATAAAACTGGGTAGTTGGAAAGCATGATCAAAGTGTTACTTGCCTTGCTGATGATCCGGGAAACCTAGCGATTCGAAGTAGCAAGCGGCGCACTCCGGGTACTCTATCGCAAACAAACAAGCATACAATAAGTACTCAACTAATGCACAGGTAAAACTCAAATAAGAGATCTAACCAGAAAGTTGAACTTAAGAACTCCGGTTGGCAAAAAGAATCAAATCAAACGAAGCAACGAAAGACAAACGGCAAAAGAAACAGGCTTCATTTACTATTCTAGATCTAGGGCAATTTTTATAGTGGCAAAAACTTGTTTGAGTTTGTTAAACGGAAAGAGGGTTTCGAGACGAAACTCCAGGCGCTTGAATAGCCTGATTCCGATAAACGAGCGAAAAGTTAGACTAAAACGAAAATCGGATCAGAGATCGCGATTAGAAAAATCGCGTATTTAATCCGGGAAAAAGAAAAACGACGAATGCTCACTAATTAAATAAACCGGAAAAACCGATCTATTTAAAAAACCGAAACTAAAAAAATGAGCAAAACCGTCGGAAAACCGAACTGTTTTTTGAGAAAAACTGGAGGCTAAAAAAACTACCTCCGGCGACTCCGGCGGTGGCGGCGGTCGGGCGGGCGGCGGCGGGTACGGCGGGGCGGCGACGACGCGGTGGGGCGGCGGCGCGGGCGAGGCGGCGCGTGGCGCGGCCGCGGCGGCGGCGGGGCGCGGGGCCGGCTAGGGTTAGGGTTTGGGCGGGGCGGCGGCTTGGGCTTCGGCCGGGGGCGGGGCGCGGCTTATAAGAGGCCCGGCCTGGAGAGTCCTGGCCGGTTACGGCCCAAGGTCGTTTCGGACTCCTATTTTTTAAATAATTACGCTCGTAAGAAAAAACAAAAGAAATAATAAACGGACTCCAAAAATCCCGAAATAAATTTTCCCCGGCTTCTAAAATCAAGCCGCACAGGATGAACATTTATTTGGGCCCTAAATGAAATTTTGATAAACGCGCATTTTTCCTAAATTCAAATAAAATAGCAAATAAAACCAAAATAAAATCTTATTTGATTTTTTTATTAAATCCTCAATATTTCTTTATTTTTTGAAAGTCATTTTATTCCCTCTCTCATATTTTTGTAATAGAAATAGTTGAAGATAAAATAAATAAAATCAAATGATCCTATTTTCAAAATTTGAGACAACTCAAATATGAAAATAACGAAATCCCCAACTCTCTCCGAGGGTCCTTGAGTTGCGTGAAATTTCTAGGATCAACCAAAATGCAATAAATATGATATGCAATGATGATCTAGTGCATAACATTCCAAATTAAAAATTTGGGATGTTACAAACCTACCCCCCTTAAGATGAATCTCACCCTCGAGATTCGGATTGGCTAGAAAATAGGTGAGGGTGGTCCTTCAGCAAATCTTCCTCTCGCTTCCAGGTGGCTTCATCCTCCGTGTGGTGGCTCCACTAAACCTTGCAATACTTGATAACCTTGCTGTGGGTGACTTGACTGGCATACTCTAGAATCTTAACTGGTTTCTCCTCATAGGTCAAATCACTGTCCAACTGAATTGCTTCCAGTGGTACCGTATCTCTCAGCGGTTGTCAGGACCCCGGTTCTAAGTCACACCGATCTAGCCTGTAACACCTCATATCACTTTGCGGCCTCACGCACGGTATTCCCACGGGTGTCGCCTTACCATGGCCCGGGACCGTTTGCGTCTTTTGGCTCATGTATATGATAGTATCGCTAGCATCCATATGACAGAGAACCCGGGCCGGCGTGACTAGTCGTGAACCCAAAGTGGCACTAACTTACGGCGACAGGCATACATGAATCAACATCGAGCATGTCGGTCAGCAGTGTGCGAATCCGGGATGTAGCACTGGGCTAACAGGACTCCGGGAACCCGGGCTGTAGCAGGCTAGGCAGGACTCCGGATGTCACCGCATGAAATTTCCCCGAAGGGACAGGCACAGAAATGAAGTGAATCACATGCCGGCCAGACTAAGTGTTCCGGAGCAGTAGTGCTGGGCTAGCAGGACTCCGGTGAACCGGGATGTAGCGGACTACTATGGCTCATGGAAGCACAAGACTACATTTCCCCATAAGAGAGGCTACCAAGGATGAAAAACTAGGTTGTCGGATCCCACACATACCAAGCATTTCAATCATACACACAATATGCTCGATATGTGTAAATACAACATGGCATCACAACATAACTCTATGACTCAAGTATTTATTCGTTAGGCTCCGAAGAGCGAGATAACACAAACATGGGTCTCATGACCCAACGTTCAGAGCATACAAGTCAAAGCACATATGGAAGATTAACATGTCTGAGTACAGACTTCTACAAATGAAAAAGGCTGAGAAGCCTGACTATCTACCAGATCCCGCCGAGGGCACAAGATCGTAGCTGAGGTATCAAGCTAAACGTCGAAGTCCACGTGGAACTACTAGCGAGACTGAAGTCTCTCTGCAAAACATAAAATAAGCAAACGTGAGTACAAATGTACCCAGCAAGACTTACATCAGAACTATCTACATATGCATCGGTATCAATAAAGGGGTGGTGGAGTTTAACTGCAGCAAGCCAGCTTTGACTCGGTGGCTATCCTGAACTACGACTGCAAGTAACTCTTTTGAGGTGGCGCACACGAGTCCACATATTCACCATACCAATACACCACTATGGATCCGCTCCCGTCTCCCTACGAGAACGCCATCCATAGCACTCACGCTTATCTTGTGCATTTTAGAGTATCCACTTTCACTTGTCTATGAACTATGCAAAGGGTCCAAGTGTCCATATCCGAGGAATCCGGCTATTCGAATAGATAATGATAACCCTGCAGGGGTGTACTTCTTCACACACGCTCTCGCCACTTACCGCCATGTACACGTCGTGTATCTCGGCAACCTTCAAGCGGAAGCCTGGCGAGGGAGTCGGCCACGACCTGACTAACCAACAAGTCTCTAGTCCAGGTTTATCGCCTATTCGGGTTCCATCCGCAAGGAGATCCGGACGGGGTGTCGCTCATGGCCCCAAACGATGTGTACAGGGTTCCCAAGCCCACCATCCGGGTGCCACTTGCCACTGTGCCTAGTCTGTCCCAAGCCCACCTGTACCGGGTGCCACTTGGTAGACTACTAACACTACCTACAAACACCAGAAACTAGTTGCAACTCCTGGACAGAGATCGAGTTGATTAATAAGTTGAGAGGGGTCGTGTCGTGGTTTTGTCACGGCAGATGTCCTAGAGAAAGGACTTAGTCGTGGAGCCATCGTGACGGGTTAGCTTGAAGGGGTTAAAGCGGACATAGGGACTCAAGAGAGTTTATACTAGTTCGGCCCCTTCGATGAAGGTAAAAGCCTACGTCTAGTTGTGATGGAATTGATGGGGTTTCGATGACTAGGGAGCAAACAAGCTTCGCCTATGTCTCGAGTTGTTGTCTGTTGTCCTTCAACTGCCGCCGGGTCGTCCCCTTATATACACGGGTGACGCCCGTCGGTTCACAGAGTCCCAATACCGGCTCATAGATGTGTCCGGTTTGGTCTCTACTTATTCCTAACTTATAATACAAGTTAAATACTAACGCCGGTTTACGGCTACAGGCCTTGAACCGGCTATGGGCCTTGAGCCCTCATCTGCCTTCTTGGGCTTTAACATACTTAACTACTGACGAAGTTAACTCGGCCCAGATAGGCTGGTTTACGCCCAGTAGTGATATCCCCAACATTAGGCCCCAGATTGATTTGAACATGTTCATGTCAATCCTTTAGCACAAATCTTCAATTCAATATCTTCTTGTAGTTTGTTGAACCGCCGTGATGTCATCTTCTCTGGTCGTTGTAAACCGGTGTGACATCACCTATTATAAAGGACCTTAATAGGTCTGCGACAATTAAGGCGACATCTTCATTTCCAAACCCACGGTCCCTTGATTTTCGCGCCTGACTCCTGTCCCTTGCCTTATAAATAGGACCGAATGGTCATTTCTTTTTCCCCTCCGTGCCCTTGTGCTTCGTCTTCCTCGCGTCGCCCAGCTTCGGAGCTCCGCCGCCACCGTCAACCTCTGCATCAACCTTGGCCACTGCATCAACCTGGGCGCACCAGAACACCGTGGCAACCTTTCGCGTCTTTCTCATCTCCAGTAAGTCTTCTGTTCTTTTCAACACAGATTTGCTCTAGGGTTTCATGTTCTTCTAGTGTTCATCGCCTGTTTCGTGTTCATACGATAACTCCTAGATGCATCTGTGAATCCTTACTCCGTGTAGCGGTATTTTTTAGCATCTGCCTTCAGTTTCATGCCTCAAGACCATAGATCTATATGTATCTCTGCCCATTGATTCAGTACTGTTCCTTTTTGAACCTTGAATATTTTCCTTCTTTTCTGAACTTGCTTCAGATCCGTCGCTGTAGAGAAGTCTTATGAAATCTGTTTCTGTAAACTTACTCATATGCTTCAATGTTTAGACCAGGCGGTTTAACTTTGTAGAAAAATTTACCAAACTGGTATATATCATTAGTCCCCTTGTTGAACCGCCAGATGTTGTTGCTTCATAAAACTCCGGTTTAGATAGATCTGTCTCCGGTTTAACATTGCACATACCAATGTACCTTAATCAATGCATTTTTGAACCGGGATCACCTACCTTGTAGATTTCATCATGGCCAAGCAAGTATATGAGTGCAACTGGGTTCCTTCTCGCGTCACAGAGGCTCAATTGGACGATTTAGTCCTGATCGGCGCCTTAGGCAGCAAAGATACCATCCATTGGAGGGCTCCTGGCAAAGAATGCCCTCCCACACCTCAAGAAGGAGAGGTCGTCGTTTTCGTAGATCACTTAGCCCGGGGCTTTAAGCCGCCCGGTTCTAAATTTTACCGGGACGTTTTAGAATTTTCAACTCCACCCACAAGACATTGGTCCCAACTCTGTTACAAACATGTGTCACTTCCAAGTGCTCTGTGAGGCGTTCTTTCAAGAGGAGCCCACAGTGGAGTTGTTTAGAGACTGTTTCCATCTAAACCACCGTACTGAGTTTTCTGATGGTTCCAATACGGAATTGGGTGGTGTGGCGATCCAGAAAAGGAAAGAGGTCACATACCGTCATGCCAAGTTGCATAGCCACCCCAAAGAGTGGAATCAAACATGGTTCTATTGCAAATACACCTCCCCTGCTGGTGAAAATCCTTTGCCTGGCTTTCGTCCGGAGCAGCTTAGCAATACACACCCCTTTCCGCAAAGGTTGACTGCCAAGGAGAGAAGCAAATACGCTCCTCAACTATCCAAGCTTAGAGCCTTTATGGCCAGTGGTTTAACAGGGGTTGATCTCGCTCACTGTTGGATATCATGGAGCATACTACCCCTTAGTCAGCGCTCCGGTTTGATGTGCGAGTATACTGGCAGTGTTGATGACCCACTGCGACATGCTAACATCCAGCTCACCGACGAAGAGATCACAAAGGCTGTGAATAAGATGCTGAATGAACCGGAACACATCTGTGCTAAAACCGGCCTGCTTCCCTTCTGTGCCACCAACAAACCGCTAGCTGTAAGAGTTTGATTTTTCTTTTTGCTGAACCTGTTATTGATATATATGGTCATTGTTTAATATCAGTGTCTGTGTAACCAGGGCAATGATCCATTTTGGAGCAAGAAACTGCCGCAGGAGAAACCAGAAAAACCAGACAAACCGGAAAGATCAACCCGGCAAAAGACTAAAGCTGTGAAGAAGACTTCCCACAGGAAAAGAACCACTGCATCCTCTAATCCGGCCCCTGATGATGATGCGGATAATCCGGACCTTGAGGTAGGGCTTGACTCACGTGGCTTATTTTTCATGCATCTTATTGATGGTGATATTTGTCAGGATGATGCCGAAGCCAGCCATGCTGATGCTGCAGAGGTAATTATTCTCTCTTCCGATTCAGAACCTTTGCCTTCACTAAAAATCCGTCAGGCAAACCGGAAAGTTAAATTTTCTCATCCTCTTGCTTACTTGGATCCCAAATTTCTTATGAAGACCCAACAGCACGAAGCTCGCCGCACAACCCGGCACAGCGGCCAGGTAGTTACCTCCATCGGTTTACCGAACAGTCCGGTTCAGAAACGCTGTTCAGAGGTCTCTAATTTGCTTGTCAGTGCTTGTCCTAAAGCGGGCTGTTTTCGTCAACCTCTTAATCCATTTGACTCCGATTATCAGGTTACTTCCCACTCATCCTCTGGCGAGTCATCGGCTACTCAGCTGCCACCGCTCAAAACGGTGCTTGGGTAAGCCATACTTATCTTAATATTTCCGGTACATCACCTTGGAACATATGCTGTATTTGACTTTGTTATTCCTTTGAGGGCCAGGCCTAGGCCGAGCAAGAAGGCTCGCCTGGATAAAGCGGCCGAGGAGGATGCCGTCCCTGAACCGGGCAAAATACCAGATGTTGAAGCGGCTATTCCTAAAGATATACCCAATGATCCACCGCAGCAAGACGACGATCTTATTGCTGAAGAGAGGCCTATTGATACCTCAAATCCTGTCAACCAGCCCACAAGCCCCATCCGGATTGAGAAATCCACCGGTCCAACAAAGCCTCCTAATAAACCAACGGCCCCAGTGCAAACCGGCGACGCCAAGGATGATGAAGTTGTTATCACTGGCATTGGCCATACAGAGCCAAGCAATCCTGTCGCTTTGTCCAAACATACTGCCAAGGAAGAATTTGCTGCCTTTGGCAAAGGCAAGTGGAATGCTGATCTGGCGACTTACGCTGCTCTGAACGCCCAAGATATCCATTCCGGCTACCAGAACCGGCTGTATACCAGTCGTGACTATGAAGCTGGTCTAACATGATGAAAGATAAATATGATGTAACGTCCATATGCTCTTTCCTGCTTGTACATTTCAATCTTGTTAACTCTCCTAGCCCCCAAGGGCCGGTTTAGAATCTGCATCCAAACCGGGACTTGCTAATATAAATCCTAATGCTTCGGAACTCGCCGATGTAGCCCCCAAGGGCCGGTTCAACTTAGTGTAGTTAAACCGGGACTTTAAGTAATTGAGATCGCCGCATCAGAATATGTTCGAGCAAATAGCCATTAGCCCCCAAGTGCCAAGTTGAATACTTGTATTGATCTTGGGACTTTATAATCAAGTGAAATATGAAGATCAAATAGGCATTAGCCCCCAAGCGCCAAGTGCATAACTTGTTATGTGGTTGGTGCTTCAATTCTTGTACTGCTTGCTGAATCATATAACTGTCTGTATGCAGGCTGAGCTGAAGACAAAAGAGACCCAAATCGCCGATCTCCAAGAAAATCTGAAGTCCCAACAGACTGAAACCTCAAAAGCCAAAGAGGAGCTGACCAGCGCCTTAAGCGTCATGGAACAGCTTAAGAAGGATTTCAAGAAGGAGCGGGCGGATTGGGCTACTGAAAAATCCGCTTTAACCAAACGAGCAGAAGACGCCGAGGCTGCACTAAAACCGGTGGTGGATGAACTTACCAGCATAAAGCGGCACGTGCATTCCATGACCGCTGCTATCTTTGGTAAGCCAGTTTGATTTTTGAATTGATTCTGCCGTCTTACAGAGCTACCGGTTTGTTAACCCTTGGTGATATTTCAGGGACACGAATTGGTCACTTGGGGTCGGATGTGCGGAAGAAATTGAAAGCCGCCTACACGTTGATCGAACAACTGTACACTGGTGCACAACGGATCATCTGTACTGCATCCCACAACAATCCGGCGCCCACTTTGATTCAGGACACTCTGATGAAACTGTCGGTGCTTCCTGCCCGGGTTGAAGAGCTGAAGAAATCTGCTGCTCGAACCGGTCCGATCAATGCCTTAATCCGGGCAAAAGCTTGGGTGCCGGATTTTGACCCTATTGAAGCGGCTCAGGGCTATCCCAGCTTGAAGGAAGACGGGTCAGAGTTTAGTGAAGCGGATTTGCGAGCAATAAACCGGGAGGTGCGTCCGCTAGCTTGTCAATTGGCCGAAGAAGCAGACTTGTCTCATTATCAAGCCCAATATGACAATCAAAACAAGCGAGTAGCTGCACCAATTCATGAAGCGAAAAATCTTATCCCTCCAATCCGTAAGCATACTTATGGTCCCGATATTGACCCGTCGTTGCTGATCCATGATGAAGCTGTCTTTCAAGCATTAATGGGAATCGACTGGACAACTGTTGATTTCCAGCCGCTGGGTAGAGAAACTGAAGCTGAAGCGGCGCGGGATGACCCACAACCATCAGGCCGGGCTGGTGACCAAGCTTGAACCGGAAGCCGGTTTAAAACTGCTTCTCCCTTGCGAAAAACAATGATCTTATTATGGGCACCGTGTTGCCTTGTAATAAGCTAGCTGATACTTTTGATGTTGATATGCCTTCGTGCATAATTACTGCAACTTCCTCTTCCTTTGGGTGATGAACCTTCCAAAGTACTTTCTGCAATAAAAAATCTTAAAGTGCCACCGCGGTTGTACTGTCAGGCGGAATATGATGTCTGCATACATGAAATCAAAACATCCGAAATTTTTAAGTATATGGCCAAATTTTTGAGATACATAATACCTGCCATCGTTGGACGTGAAGTTGGCTTGGCCAATCTTGAAGCGGAGTTTTATAAACCCACACTGTTGGAGGAGATAGCAGCTCCTGTATATATATGATGCCGGTTTACCATGTAAACCATGCCGGGTTATAATAAACACCGTGTTACTCCGTAATAGGATGTTAACAAAAAATCAAACCGAGCAAACAGTCTCCGGATTAAAATGGACCGTGTTCCGTCAATTGACAGTTTGAACCGGCTTAAAACTTTGTCGGTTTAAAAAAATGCAATAAAAAGAAAGAAATATCTTTCAAACAAAAATGTGAAGCAAAGGCAATGACAAAACCGTTTGCAAAAAGAGGCTTATTTGAGCTGATCAGATGGCGTTACCATGGTCGGACACGATCAAGCTCCCGATAGGTGTAGCTATGGTTCAAGTCAGCCAGGTCCCCAAATGAAACCGTGGCATTTATGCCGATCAAGTGGCATGGCAATGGTTCGGGTTCGACCAAGCCCCCAGGTGATTCTGTGGCCTTAGGCCGATCAAGAGGCATGATTGGTTCAGACGTGACCAAGTCCCCAAGTGATCTGGTGGCTTTCACCTATCAAGAGGTATTGCATTGGTTCGGACACAACCAAGCCCCCAAGTGATATAACATGATGCTTTTGAAAAGCTAACTCAAGGGGTAAACCAGAGGCCGCTTTAGAACAACTCCGTGTAACCACACATGATGTAAAAGAACAAATACCCCGCTTTAGCTAAGGTTCCGGTTTATTATATTTAATCATAATATATACATCGTCGTAATATGTACATAAGTAGAGCCAATGGCTCAGGTATAGTAAGGCCGAAGATGAGCTATGTTCCATGGCCTGTTGGTCTCCTCCTCTGATGTACATGACTCTTTATGCTCTCGAATATCGATCAGATAGTATGACCCGTTGTGCCGATTCTTGCTGACCACGAAAGGTCCCTCCCAAGGTGGGGATAGCTTATGCATATCAGTGTGATCTTGGATGAGCCAAAGCACCAAATCTCCTTCCTGAAAGGTTCTGGTTCTGACTCGGTGACTGTGATAACGACGAAGATCCTGTTGATAAATCGCCGAGCGGGCGGCTACTATGTCACGTTCTTCATCCAACAGGTCCAAAGCGTCTTGCCGTGCTGTCTCATTGTCCGCTTCAACATAAGCCGCCACACGAGGTGAGTCATGGCGGATATCACTGGGGAGAACCGCCTCCGCTCCGTAAACCATGAAGAACGGTGTGTATCCTGTTGATCTGTTGGGTGTAGTATTGATGCTCCATAACACAGATGGTAACTCTTCTACCCAGCAACCCGGTGTTCTCTGTAAAGGAACCATAAGCCGTGGCTTGATGCCTTTCAAGATCTCTTGATTAGCCCTTTCTGCTTGACCATTGGACTGTGGGTGTGCCATTGATGAAACGTCAAGTCGGATGTGCTCCCGTTCACAGAACTCCTTCATGACACCCTTGGAAAAATTGGTACCATTATCTGTGATGATACTGTGTGGAAAGCCAAACCGGAAAATCACTTTTTTGATAAACTGAACCGCCGTGGCCGCATCACACTTGCTAACCGGTTCTGCCTCCACCCACTTTGTGAACTTGTCAACCGCCACCAGGAGGTGGGTCTTCTTATCTTTGGACCTTTTGAAAGTCCCAACCATATCCAGCCCCCAAGTCGCAAACGGCCAAGTAATTGGAATCATTCTCAATTCTTGAGCCGGCACATGAGCACGTCTTGAAAACTTTTGGCAACCGTCACATCGTCTGACCAGATCCTCCGCATCAGCATGAGCAGTTAACCAATAGAAGCCATGGCGAAACGCTTTAGCTACCAAAGATTTTGAACCGGCGTGGTGACCACAATCTCCTTCATGGATCTCATGCAAAATTTCACAGCCTTCTTCAGGGGACACACAGCGTTGAAACACCCCTGATATACTGCAATGATGCAACTCGCCATTGACAATAGTCATGGACTTGGACCGTCGGACTATCTGTCGGGCCAGAATCTCATCCTCTGGTAACTCGCCCCGGTTCATGTACGCCAGGTAAGGAAGCGTCCAATCCGGAATGACATGAAGAGCTGCCACCAATTGAGCCTCCGGATCAGGAATAGCCAAATCCGCGTCACCAGGGAGCTTGACCGACGGGTTGTGCAGCACATCTAGAAAAACATTGGGCAGGACCGGTTTGCGCTGAGAGCCCAGCCGGCTTAATGCGTCCGCCGCTTCATTCTTCCGTCGATCCACGCGGTCCACCTGATAGCCTTTAAAATGACTTGCAACAATATCCACCTCACGACGATATGCTGCCATGAGTGGGTCCTTGGAGTCCCAAGTGCCAGACACTTGTTGAGCCACGAGGTCCGAGTCACCGAAGCACTTAACTTGACTTAGGTTCATCTCCTTAGCCATTCAGAGACCATGGAGCAAGGCTTCATACTCAGCTGCATTATTAGTACAAGGAAACATTAAGCGGAGAACGTAACAAAACTTATCACCTCATGGGGAAGTTAATACGACTCCAGCCCCCGAGCCTTCCAATTGCCTGGATCCGTCAAAATGGATGGTCCAATATGTGTGATCTGGCTTTTCTTCAGGTGCTTGCATTTCCGTCCAATCATTGATGAAATCAACCAGTGCTTGAGACTTCACCGCCGTCCGAGGCACATACTTCTATCCGTACGGCCCAAGCTCTATAGCCCACTTGGCAATCCGGCCAGTCGCTTCCGGGTTCTGGATGATATCCCCCAAAGGAGCAGAACTGATCACCGTAATTGGGTGCCCTTGGAAGTATTGCTTAAGCTTCCGGCTTGCCATAAAAACTCCGTACACCAGCTTCTGCCAATGCGGATACCTTTGCTTGGACTCAATGAGTACCTCGCTAATATAATAGACCGGACGTTGAACCGGATGCTCCTTACCTGCCTCCTTTCGCTCCACCACAATAGCCACGCTGACCGCACGAGCATTAGGAGCAATATATAGCAGTAACGGCTCCTTGTCAATGGGAGCGGCGAGCACAGGCGGACTGGCCAATTGCCGCTTTAAGTCCTCAAATGCTTCATCAGCAGCAGAATTCCAGATGAACTGATTCGTCTTCTTCAACATCTGATACAAAGGGATTGCCTTCTCACCAAGGCGGCTGATAAACCAGCTTAACGCGGCAATTCGGCCTGCCAGGCGTTGAACATCATTGATACACTTCGGTTTAGCCAGGGAGGTGATGGCTGTGATCTTCTCCGGATTAGCCTCAATTCCCCTATTGGACACCAGAAAACCCAATAACTTGCCCGCCGGTACACCAAAGACACACTTGTTCGGATTAAGCATCATCTTGTACGTCCTCAGGTTATCAAAGGTTTCCTTCAAATCGTCAACCAGAGTCTCCTTCTCCCTGGACTTAACCACGATATCATCCACGTAAGCATGTACATTACGGCCAATCTGCTTGTGAAGACAATTTTGTACACACCGTTGATAAGTTGCCTGGGCACTTTTGAGCCCAAAGGGCATAGACACATAGCAGAAGGCTCCAAAGGGAGTTATGAATGCCGTCTTCTCCTGGTCCTTAACTGCCATTTTGATCTGATGATAGCCAGAATATGCATCCAAAAAACTTAAACGCTCACAACCCGCCGTAGCATCAATGATTTGATCAATACGGGGAGGGCAAAAGGATCTGCTGGACAAGCCTTATTAAGATCGGTGTAATCCACACACATGCGCCAGGTGCCGTTTTTCTTAAGGACTAGCACCGGATTGGCAAGCCACTCAGGGTGAAAAACTTCAACAATAAAACTAGCTGCTAAGAGCCTGGCTACCTCTTCTCCAATCGCCTTGCGTCTTTCTTCGTTAAACCGGTGGAGGAACTGTTTCACCGGTTTGTATTTAGGATCCACATTAAGGGTGTGCTCAGCGAGTTGCCTCGGTACACCTGGCATGTCAGAGGGCTTCCATGCAAAAATGTCCCAATTCTCACGGATGAACTCGATGAGCGTGCTTTCCTATTTCGGATCCAAGTTGGCAATGATGCTGAACTGCTTGGACGAATCACCAGGTACGAAGTCAACAAGCTTAGTATCTGCTACCGGTTTGAACTTCAGGGCCGGATCATGCTCCGTAGTTGGCTTCTTTAATGGAGTCATGTCCGCCGGATTAACACTGTCCTTATAATACTTCAGCTCCTTGGTGGCACAAACCGACTCTGCGTAGGCCGCATCTCCTTCCTCGCACTCCAAAGCGATTTTACTGCTTCTGTGAACCATTATTGTCCCCTTGTAACCCGGCATCTTGAGCTGCAAATACACATAATAGGGTCGTGCCATAAACTTGGCGTAGGCCGGTCGCCCAAACAGGGCGTGATATGGACTTTGGATTTTCACCACTTCAAACGTCAATGTCTCCGACCTGGAATCATGATCATCTCCAAAGGCCACTTCCAGAGCTATCTTACCAAGAGGATATGCTGACTTGCCAGGTACTACACTGTGGAACACCGTATTAGACGGTTTGAGATTTTTATCTGTTAGTCCCATACGACGGAAGGTCTCATTGTACAAGATATTAATGCTACTCCCTCCGTCCATGAGCACTTTGGTGAACTTGTAACCTCCCACCTGAGGTGCCACCACCAGAGCTAACTGACTCGGATTATCAGCCTGGGGAGGGTGATCCTCTCTGCTCCATATGATTGGCTGTTCAGACTAGCGTAGATAACGGGGCACGGCCGGTTCAACAGAGTTGACTGCTCGCCTCTGAACCTTCTGATCTCGCTTGTCCAGGCTAGTGGTGAAGACATGGTACTGCCCACTATTCAACTGGCATTAGAATTCTTGAACTCCTGCATAATGAAGCAATCCTTCCAAAGGTGTTTTGCTGGCACCTCCTTCGTACCATGTCTTGGACAGGGCTGGCTCAGTAGATAATTTAGGCGGTCCGGGTTAGGGTTGGGCGCCCCACTGTGATTTTTCGGTTTACCCTTGCGTCGCTGGCCATTGTCCTGCGCGTTGGTATTAGCCACAAAGTCCATGTTACCATCCTCTTTATGCTTGCCTCCACCACCATTGCCTGCCCAGTGATGCTGCTGACCTTTGGAGTTGCTGTTCCTCCGTCCCTTCCCTGCCTTGTCATCATCAGATTCGGGATCCTTGGTACTATCAGAATCAGCATACTTTACCAAAGCAGCCATGAGGGTCCCCATGTCAGTGCAATGGCGCTTCATCCGTCCCAACTTCAGCTTTAGGGGCCCAAACCGGCAGTTGCCTTCTAGGGTTAAGATTGCAGTGTCAGCGTTGATGTGGTCGGATGAATGCAACACTTGTGAGACCCGGCGCACCCAATGAGTCGTCGATTCTCCTTCCTCCTGGACACAGGCAGCTAAGTCTACTATCGACATGGGCTGCTTACATGTATCCTTGAAATTATTGATAAACCGGGCTCGTAATTGGGCCCATGAACTGATAGAATTGGACGGTAAGCTTTTTAACCTAGTGCGGGCCGTTCCTTCAAGCATCATGGTGAAGTATTTCGCACATGCCGCATCATCCACATCCAACATCTCCATGGCCATCTCATAGCTCTCCACCCATGTCTTTGGGGGTTGATCCGCCGTGTAATTTGGTACCTTGCGCGGGCCCTTGAAGTCCTTGGGTAGGCGCACATTGCATAAAACGGGGACAAGGCAAGGCACCCCCAAAGACCTAGAAGTAATACCGGGTTCGACCGAAATAGTTGGATGAACCGGCATAAGCTGCCGAGCCTGATATTGTGCGGCTAACTCGGCCTCCCTGCGTGCTCGGGCCCGGTCCACCACTTCCTGAGCGTTATCAGCACCACCCGCCGGGTTATTGCCGCGGGGTGCTCCACGTCGTTCATTACTTGACACTGCCGGTTCCTCCATACGCCTGCTATAGCTCCGGCTTGGGCGAGGGGTTGAGTGGATCCGGTCGCGGCTGTACGAGTATGTTTCCTGTTGGTCCAAAGCTGTCCTAAGAAGCTCCTTGACCCGTCGCGTCTCTATCGCCTGCGGTGAGTCACCTTCAATTGGAATGGCCTCCAGCCGTGCAGCAGCGGCGACGAGATTGTCCATTGGGTTGGAGTAGTGACCCGGAGGTGTTGAAACAGCCTGAGGTATAACGGTGTTTCGACAAGGTGGATCCATCCGACGAGGCTGAACCGGCGCACCGGTCCCAGGAGCTTCCGCCCGGTTTCCCTCCAGCGGATAACTGGTTCCTACTCCCGGGGTGTTGAAAAGGTCTCTGGCCTCGAAAACCGGAGGCAAACGGGATCGGTACTTCCTCCTCATGACTTCATGCGACGCATTCTGGTCCAACATGAGCATGTAGGCTTGTGCGTCTAGAGCGGCCCGCTCTGTGGCCATCCTGGTATCCTCAGCTGCCAGGTCCGCCTTGGTCTGGGTGATCTGTTCCCTTACCTTTGCAATCTCCGCCTTGTGGACGTCCTGATCCGCCGGATTAGCTTCCTCCATAAGCACAACCAATGCATCAAATAGCTCTGATAGAACTTGAGCCGGTGGGCGCACAGGGCCTCCTGCCCCGGCAGCCGTCGCCGCTGCTGAACCGGAGGTTGTTGCCGCAGCGTTCGAAGAATGAAGCACTGCTTGTGTGCCGGCCATGAATATTCCAACTCGGTTGGGTAGATCAGAGGGGTGCGGAATACTGTCGCCATCGGAACAGCCCCCAATCCGGCCATCTTGTAGCTGATATAGAGATTCGGTTTCTCCGGTCGATGACTCATCGCCGAAGTAAATGACGGTCTCTCCGCCAGGTCCCGATCCATCCTCATGACCTCCTCCAAGGATGACTCCCATGAAGGCATGCTTCATGGCCGGTTTAACCCGGGCAGATCGCGCACGCTGAGCCATTTCGACGAGGTCGGTGCAGATATCCGGCTCAGGGCCCGATTCTCCGATCTTGCCGATGAAAACGTTTATGCCACCAAAGGGGACCCGGTACCCGTACTCAACTGAGCCGGCCTCGGGGCCCCAGCCTGCATCGTCGATGTAAAGCTTGCCGCGACGACTCTTAGTCATCCGGCCTACGGCGTAGCCCTCGAGTCCTTCAAAGCGGCCCTCCAAGAACTTGAAACCATCGTGCGATTGCCCCACGGTGGGCGCCAACTGTCGTGGTTTTGTCACGGCAGATGTCCTAGAGAAAGGACTTAGTCGTGGAGCCATCGCGACGGGTTAGCTTGAAGGGGTTAAAGCGAACACAGGGACGCAAGAGAGTTTATACTAGTTCGGCCCCTTCGATGAAGGTAAAAGCCTACGTCTAGTTGTGATGGAATTGATGGGGTTTCGATGACTAGGGAGCAAACAAGCTTCGCCTATGTCTCGAGTTGTTGTCTGTTGTCCTTGAACCGCCGCCGGGTCGTCCCCTTATATACACGGGTGACGCCCGTCGGTTCACAGAGTCCCAATACCGGCTCATAGATGTGTCCGGCTTGGTCTCTACTTATTCCTAACTTACAATACAAGTTAAATACTAACGCCGGTTTACGGCTACAGGCCTTGAACCGGCTATGGGCCTTGAGCCCTCATCTGCCTTCTTGGGCTTTAACATACTTAACTACTGACGAAGTTAACCCGGTCCAGATAGGCCGGTTTACACCCAGTAGTGATATCCCCAACAGGTCGAGTTACCAGAACCCAATGTGTGGTAGTAACTGTTCATGGATCACAAACACAGAACTCAGTTCCTGAGGACGGCTGCAATGAGACAACCCACCATGTACTCCTACATGGCCTCTCACCGCTACCTTTACCAAATCATGTTCACACACTTAGCTCACACAGTAGGACATGTTCATCACCATTCCAATTCATTCCCGATGAATCAGACCTGACTCAACTCTAAGCAATAGCAGGCATGACAAACAAGCATGAATGAGTAGGCACACCAGGGCTTAGACAACTCCTACTCATGCTAGTGGGTTTCATCTATTTACTGTGGCAATGACAGGTCATGCAAAGGAAAGGGGTTCAACTACCGCAGCATGTAACAGTTGAATCGTTGTTGTCCTAATGCAGTAAAAGAGAGCAGGAGCGAGAGAGTGGGATTGTATCGGAATGAACAAAGGGGTTTTGCTTGCCTGGCACTTCCGAAGATAATATAGTTCTTCATCGGTGTCATCGATCAATTGTCGGAACCACGTCTATCGGGGGGGACAATCACCGGCAAACACAGAAAGAATACAATCAATGCAATGCAACAATATGATGCATGATCATGGCATGGCAATATGATGCGAGTTGAGCTAATGCAGCTAGCAATGGTTTAAATGAAGTTGGTTTGAACCCAAGGTTCAAATTCAAACTCCATGTAAGACATTTCAAATGCCATTAATTCAAATTGTCTTATACAGCAACTTTAAGTTGTTCAAACATGCATGAAAATGGTACAGATGGATAGATTAGATTTTTTTTGATCATTTTTCATATATAATTTATCTTATTTGGAGTTACGGTTGAATTTCTATGATTTTTCAAAGTTTTGGATATTTTCTGAATTAAACAAATCATTTCAGATTTATTTAAAATCCAGAAAAGCATTTATGACCTCATCACTGCGTCACTGTGACGTCATCCAGTCAACAGGACGGGTCCAGGTCAAACCTGACCAGTGGGACCCACTGGTCAGTGACCCTGAGACACTTAGTGTCATAGACAGGTGGGTCCGGTCAACGGTGACGTGGCCAGGTCAAACTGACCTGTGGGGCCCATGGGGTTAGTTTAGTCTAAACAGGAGCTAAGCAGTGTTAATTAGGTCGTGGGGCCCAGTAGTTAGTGGCTTTGGGAGGGTTAGCTGGCGGTGATTAGCGCTAATCACGCGGCCACGTCGGCTCGCCGGAGTTCAACCGGCGACGACCACAAAACACGGCGAGGCGCGTCGGATTTGCGCTTGAGACCTCGGGTTAGCGCACTGAGGGCACCAGGGCATAGCCCTTGCTCGCCCGCATCAAGAGGAGGCGGAGTTGGGCGCGGGGGTCGCCGGAATCAATGCCGGCGACGAGGTTTGCGGCGGCCGTGGTTCGGTCAAGATCGGAATCAGCGTTGTGGTGCACGGGAGGGCGAGCGGTGGGGTGCTTCGTGCTCCTGCAGACATGCTGAGCACGGTGACGCTCTCAGGCTCGAGCTGCAGTGGTTGCAACGACGACGGCAACATGGCCGGCGGCAGGGGAAGCTCGGCCACGGCGGTTACGGACGCTAGAGGTCGCAACAACGAAGATAACGAGGGGGAAAAGACGGCGAGCTCACAGCGGTCACGTAGACAAGCTCGGCGGGTGGGGGACGCTCTGGCGAGGCGAATCGAGCGACGGCGTTCGTCGGAGCAGACGAGGAAGATGGCGGCGGTGACGACGCTGCAGGGCATCCGCGGGCGCGTTCTTCGGCTTGGAGCTTCACGGCATCAAGGCGGAGCTAGAGGTCACAGCCACGGGGCAAGGGAACGGCGGTGGGCGCGGTGGTGCTCGTCTGCGGTCTCGAGCATGTCCGGGGAGGAGCGTGGGAGAGAGACGGAGGAGGGAGAGAGGCACGGGGAAAGTGAGGGGGGTCGAGGGGGTCGCATGTCGTTCGTAGCAAGGTCCAGGCGGACAGCGGCAAGCAGGAGGTGGCGAGCTATGGCGCGCGCGCGGACACGCCTCTGCCAGTAGGCAGAGGTTGAAGACGGCTCTGCCCCTGGTGGGCTGGGCCACCAGGTGGGCTGGCCGGTGCAGCTGGGCCGACTACAGGTAAGGCCAGGTAGGTTTTCTCCTTCTCTGTTTTTTTTCCTATTTTGGTTTCTGTTTTCTATTTATGCAATTTGTTTTTGATTTCGTAAAAACACCAAATCATTTCTATAAATCCTGAAATTAAGTATGGGCAATAACTGAATTAACTCAGAGGCCCTTAGCTATTTCCAGAATTGTTGGAGCATTTAATAATATTAATAGCAATTAAATACCCCAATTCAAATATTTTATGACTTAATTTCAATGCCCAACTTGTTCCTTAAAAATGCTCATTATTTTTTGTATGGATCAAAACCATTGTCAAAAATAACAAACATCAAATAAGAGCATTTTGGGTTCTTGAATGAAATTTATTTAAGCTGGACCTATTTGGATTTCGAAGTGCTAGGGTTTTATCACCCCCAATTCAAATTTTCAAAAAAAATTAAACATGATGCACACACAAGCTAGCCTAGTGCAAAACCAGAAGCTAGGGATGTGACAGCGGTATATCAGCCATCTCTGCGTGGCACTTCTTCAACTGGGATACGTGGAACACGTCGTGAACTCCCGACAATCCTTCAGGTAATTCCAACTTGTAGGCTACTTCTCCCATACGTTCCAAAACTTTGTATGGGCCTACAAAACGTGGCGCTAACTTTCCCTTAACTCCAAAGCGCTTAACTCCTCGGAGTGGTGATACTCGAAAATAAACTCGGTCTCTGACTTCGTATACTGTCTCCTTGTGTTTAGAATCTGCATAACTCGTCTGTCTGGATTGGCCTACCTTGAGCCTATCGCGAATCAATTTCACTTTATGTTCAGACTCCCTTATCAGATCCGGTCCAAACAACTGGCGGTCTCCAACTTCATCCCAAGACAATGGGGTCCTGCACCTCCTTCCGTACAAGGCTTCGAAAGGGGCCATCTTCAAACTGGATTGATAGATGTTGTTGTAAGAGAACTCCGCATATGGCAAATTCTCTTCCCAACTAGATCTGTAATCTAGCGCGCAAGCTCTTAGCATATCCTCCAAAATCTGATTGACTCTCTCAGTCTGCCCATTGGTCTGCGGGTGGAAAGCTGTCCTAAACTCCAGTCTGGTTCCCAAAGTTTCATGCAACTGATTCCAGAACTTTGAGGTAAACTGGGTTCCTCTATCTGATACAATGCTCCTTGGAACTCCATGCAAACATACGATCCTGGTCCTATATATCTTTACCAACTTGGCACTAGTGTAGGTAGTCTTCACTGGGATGAAATGAGCTACCTTTGTCAAACGATCGACTACAACCCAAATCGAGTCATAGCCTGAACGAGTTCTGGGCAATCCTATAATAAAATCCATGCCAAACTTATCCCACTTCCATTCGGGTATTGGCAATGGCTGTAGCAATCCTGCTGGCTTCTGATGCTCTGCCTTTACTCTCTGACATACATCACAAACTGCTACATACTCCGCAATATCCTTCTTCATTCCGGTCCACCAGATAGTATCCTTCAAATCCAAATACATCTTGGTATTTCCTGGGTGAATCGAATATGGTCAATCATGGGCCTCCTGCAGAATTAACTTCCTAATCTCCGGGTCACTGGGCACATAAACACGATCTTCAAACCATAAGGTATCGTGCTCATCCTCACGAAATCCCTTAGCTTTTCCTTTGCTCATTTTCTCCTTAATAGAAGCAATCTCCTTGTCAGTCCTTTGAGCTTCTCTGATCTTATCCATCAAAGTAGACTGAATCTCTAGTGCTGCTACATAGCCTCTCGGAACTATCTTCAAACATAGCTCTCGAAGATTTTCGGCTAACTCCCTTGGTAAATCTCCCGTCATTAGGGTTTTGACATGGCTCTTACGGCTCAACGCATCCGCTACTACGTTAGCCTTTCCGGGGTGATAATGCAATTTCATATCATAATCCTTGATGAGCTCCAACCATCTCCTTTGTCTGAGGTTCAACTCCTTCTGTGTGAAAATATACTTCAAACTCTTGTGATCTGTGTACACCTCGCAATGGTTTCCAATCAGAAAATGTCTCCAAGTCTTCAAGGCATGCACTACGGCTGCTAACTCCAAATCATGCGTAGCATAATTCAACTCATGAGGTTTAAGCTGTCGTGAGGCATATGAAACAACTCTTCCTTCTTGCATAAGCACTGCTCCAAGTCCTCGACGTGAAGCGTCACAGTACACCTCATAATCCTTGGTCTGATCCGGTAAAATCAACACTGGTGAGGTAACCAAACGTTTCTTCAACTCCTGGAAATTAGCCTCACATTCCTCAGTCCATTTGAACTTGGTATCTTTCTTCAACAACTCCATCATAGGCTTCGCAATCTTTGAGAAATTCTCAATAAACCTCCGGTAGTATCCTTCGAGTCCAAGAAAACTCCGGATCTCTCCAACTGTTGTTGGTGCTTCCCACTTGGTCAGAGTATCAACTTTAGTGGTATCTACTGCTATACCTTCTCCGGATATAACGTGTCCGAGAAATCCAACTTCCTTCAACCAAAACTCACATTTGCTGAACTTGGCATATAGTTGATGTTCTCTGAGCTTTCCAAGAACCAAACGCAAATGCTCCTTATGCTCCTCTTCATTCTTCGAGTAAACCAGGATATCATCAATGAACACTACAACGAACTTATCCAAGAACTCCATAAACACTTTGTTCATCATTTTCATAAAATATGCAGGTGCGTTAGTCAGACCAAATGACATAACGGTATACTCGTACAGCACATACCTGGTGGTAAAAGTTGTCTTAGGTATATCCTGTTCTCGAATCTTCAATTGGTGGTATCCTGATCGCAGATCGATCTTGGAAAATACCTTAGCTCCTTGCAATCGATCAAACAGATCATTGATCATCGGTAGTGGGTACTTGTTCTTGATGGTTACTTCATTCAAACCTCGATAATCAACAACCATCGTTAACTATCCATCCTTCTTTTCCATCAGAAGTACTGGCGATACCCAAGGCGATGAACTTGGGCGAATGTATCCTTTATCTAGTAACGCCTTAATTTGCTTCTTAATCTCCACCAAATCCTTTGCAGGCATCCTATATGGTCTCTTTGATATTGGCCCTGTGCCTGGCAAAAGCTCAATCAAAAACTCAAAATCTCCATCCGGTGGCATGCCTGGCAATTCTTCTGGAAATACTTCGGGGAAATCCTTCACTACTAGTACTTCCTCCTGCACAACTCATGTTAAACAATTTACTTGAGTCCTCTTCGGCACATGCCGGGATACATACTTGATCCTTCTCCCTTCTGGGGTGGTAAGCAAGATCGACTTACTGGCGCAATCGATGTTTCCTCCATACATCGACAACTAATCCATACCCAGAATTACATCCAAACGTTGTGATTCCAATATTATCAAATTTGATGGGAACACATGCCTACCTATAATTAATGGCACTTGAAAAAATCCTTGGCTAGCCATATACTCCGCTCCTGGTGAGCTTACTAACATAGGTGTTCTAAGAACTATGGTGGGCAGGTTATACTTATCCACAAATCCCCTTGATATGTATGAATGCGATGCACCAGTATCAAAAAGAACGAGTGCAGTAAATGACTTAACCAAAAACTTACTGATTACTGCATCCGGCTGCTCTTCAACCTCCTCCACATTAACGTGGTTCACCTGTCCCCTGTTGAAAGGGTCCGGCTTCGTCCCAGAGCTTCCATTGCCATTTCCATTCTAGGATTCAGGACATTCATTAGCATAATGTCCGGTCTTCTGGCACTTAAAGCAAGTGACTTGGCTCAAGTATCTCTTGGCTGGGGTCGATGGGTTGGTGCGATTCTGGCCGTTGTTTCCTCCATTCCCATTACCATTCTTGGTGCCATTGTGATTGTGCGAGCTACCTCCTCTATGGGTATGCTGAAAATGTCCTCCCGGTCTAGGGGTAAAACGTGGCTTCTGCTGAGCTCCTGAAGTGTGCTTCCCTTGTCCATACTTCCTCTTGCGGTTCTCAATCTGCTGCTGCTTCCCATCAATCATGAGATCATGATCTACCAACTCCTGGTAGCTGTTGAAGGTGGCTACCATCAACTGCATGCTCAACTCATCATTCAGTCCTTCCAGAAACTTCTCCTGCTTAGTTGCATCCGTAGCAACGTCATCTGGGGCATAATGTGCTAGTTTACTAAAGTCCTCCACATACTGGCCAAATGTCCGTCCTCCTTGGCGCAAGTTGCGAAACTCTCGCTTCTTCATGGCCATAGCTCCTGCTGAAACATGGGCAGTTCGAAAAGCCTGTTGAAACTGGTCCCATGTGACAGTGTCGACAGGGAAAGTGGCTGTGAAATTCTCCCATCATGATGTTGCGGGTCCTTCAAGCTGATGTGCGGCAAACTTCACCTTTTCCACATCCGTGCATCCTATTGTGGTCAACTCCCTAGCTGTTTTGCGGAGCCAATCATCTGCTACTATCGGCTCGGTGCTATTGGAAAACACCGGCGGATTCAGCCTAAGAAAACGGGCTAAGTGATCAACAGGTGGTGGTGGTGGTGGGTTGTTGTTGTTGTTCCCTTGGTTCTGATTCTGGACTAACAACTGCATCAATGTGTTATGCTGCTGGATCAACTGGGTGAGCTCCGGTGGAAAGGTAAATCCGGGGTCACGTCTTGGAGGCATCTGAGGTTTTAGAAAAGATGAGATTTAAGAATAGAGAGGGGTCTAAAGAGAAAACACTACCCATATGCACATGAGGCAAAAGCAAACAATTCACTTCATTCAATCAATCAAACAAGAGCATACAATCGATCTAACTATCGCAAAAGTGCTCGGGCTACTATATTTACATGGTGTACTACTACTACTGATGAGGTGGTCTACTAGAAATATTCTTCGGTTGCAGACTCCATGATATCTGCTCCAGCTTCATCAACATAGTCATCATCGCTATCATCTGGATCAGAGTTGGTGTCGTCGATGATGATGTAGTCTTCCGGGCGAATCTCCTTGGGTTCTTCGTCTTCTTCTACTGGTGTAGGGCCTCCCATGAATATTCCGATCTTCTTGATCAGATCGTCATTCTTCTCCACTAATACTTCTATTTCCTCTTCATAATCTTCACGTGTAGCCTTGAGCTCTTCTTCCAGTTCCTTGATTCTTGTCCTTGCCTTCTTCAGATCTATCATGTCGGCGCACATCTGGTTTTGCTGACGTCGAATGTGCTGGTCTAACTCCTGGATAAAAGCTGCAACTGATCTATCCTTTCTGGTGCTGATCATCTCCTAGTGCTCATCTCGGCGCCCACAAATCTGGTAGATAGTATCCTTGAGATCATTGCGGTAGACTTCTCCAATGCGTCCCATGGCGATGTGAGCTGCCATGCTCTTTCCTAGATTCCAAGTTGGTGCATCAAAAGAAAACTCTATGGTCTCAGTGACTGGCATGAACGTCCTTCCTGGAACTTGAACTTGAATCATCCAGCGCTCTTCTTCAGGTAAAGTGGCGTTGTAGGTTCCGGTAAAGCTTGGTACTCCTATGTTTAGGTATCTAGTGACTTCCTTCAAGTGACGTCCAAAGGGTGTATCATCATCCGGTTGCGTGAACTTGTTCCTTGCATCTGCCATCCTAAAAGAGTAGAAAATATGAGAGGTCAGAAAGAGAAGAGAGTGAGTAGTGATCTAGGTCTTTAGCTTAGTGGTCGTATCCTACAGTCAGCGTGTGCTCTAATACTATCTTTCTAGCGACCAGACCTCAAACGGTCTGATCTCTGTGCTCAGGTGTCATCCCTGGATCAGTAATGCTGACACCACACAGTACTTGAAGCATGTATAACAGAGTAGCAATCACACATTTATTACATCGAGTGTCTCAAAAGAGAACTTATTACAATAAATATGGCTTAAGGCCATCTAATAATGATAACAGCGGAAGGCTTGGAAGATAAGTGAGTCCATCAACTCCAACGGCATCACTAAGTATAGAACCACGACCTAAAACTCCTTAATCGTCGTCTGAAAAGTCTGCAACATTAACGTTGCAGCCCGAAATGGGTCAGCACATGGAATATGCTGGCAAAGTAACACAGAGAGAGTAATGGAATGAAACAGCTATTCTATATGCATATTTGGCTGGTGGAAAGCTCTATGGTTACAGTTTTGTGTAAAGCCAATTTTCCCTACTGCAAAGGAATAAATTTATTTAACTATCATGGTAGTTGTTAAACATTGAGAATGGTTGACAGCATTCTCAATCCCAATTAAGCATCATCATTAAACAAAACCCAACGAAATTTAATTTTAGAGTAACATGTTGAGATTCACATCATAATCCAGGTACTAGATACTCAAGATGTCTAGAACCAGGGACATGGCTAATCATGATTAGTTTATACACTCTGTAGAGGTTTGCGCACTTTTCCCCACAACACTCGATCGCCTCCGTTTGGTTTCTCGCACTACATGGTGTTTGATAAACGGATGACCGAGACATAGTCTTTCAGAAGCGCTAGCACCTTACGATCGGTTAGACCGTTACACCTACTTTCCCCTACATTTGCTAGTGTACCACTGTAAGAGTTCGCACAACTTAGTCAACTATGCTAGAGCCCATAGTAGCTTGTGGCTGCACACAGAAGTTTCTAGCATGAATAATCTCATGATCCCTTTGAGCCTGGGTGGCGGTCCATAAAAAAATAGGCAATCCTGGAATACCCAGGTGCCTCAATCCACCCAGATGTGTATTTAAGTTGCCACCTTAAGTAAACCATTAGTTAACATCTCACATCTGTCATGGATACACTCACCCAATCCACGTCTACTACCATAGCATGGCATAATAGGCAAACGTAGAAGTAACTCCCAAAGGTTTGATAATAACAGGTAATAGGTTCTACCTCATCTACTTCCCAAACCCACAATTTAATTAGATCCTAATCATGCAAAGTGTGAGGATTGATCTAATGCAATAAAGCTGGGTAGTTGGAAAGCATGATCAAAGTGTTACTTGCCTTGCCGATGATCTGGGAAACCTAGCGATTCTAAGTAGCAAGCGGCGCACTCCGGGTACTCTATCGCAAACAAACAAGCATACAATAAATACTCAACTAATACATAGGTAAAACTCAAATAAGAGATCTAACCAGAAAGTTCAACTTAGGAACTCCGGTTGGCAAAAAAAATCAAATCGAACGAAGCAACGAAAGACAAACGGCAAAAGAAACAGGCTTCATTTACTATTCTGGATCTAGGGAAATTTTTATAGTGGAAAAAACTTGTTTGAGTTGGTTAAACGGAAGGAGGGTTTCGAGACGAAACTCCAGGCGCTTGAATCGTCTGATTCCGATAAACGAGCGAAAAATTAGACTAAAACGAAAATCGGATCAGAGGTCGCGATCAGAAAATTCGCGGATTTAATCCGAGAAAAAGAAAAACAACGAACGTCCGTTAAAACGAACGAACGGACGAATGTTCACTAATTAAATAAACCGGAAAAACCGATCTATTTAAAAAAACCAAAACTAAAAAATGAGCAAAACCGTCGGAAAACCGAACGGTTTTTCGAGAAAAACCGGAGGCTAAAAAAACTACCTCCCGCGACTCCGACGGTGGCGGCGGGGCGGCGGTGACGCGGCAGAGCGGCGGCCCTGCGGCGGATGGCGCGCGGCGCGGCAGCGGCGGAGGCGGGGCGCGGGGCCGGCTAGGGTTAGGGTTTGGGCGGGGCGGCGGCTTGGGCTTCGGCCGGGGGCGGGGCGCGGCTTATAAGAGGCCCGGCTAGGAGAGTCCTGGCCGGTTACGGCCCATGGTCGGTTCGGACTCCTTTTTTTTAAAATAATTATGCTTGGAAGAAAAAACAAAAGAAATACTAAACGGACTCCAAAAATCCCGAAGTAAATTTTCCCCGGCTTGTAAAATCAAGCCGCACAGGGTGAACATTTATTTGGGGCCTAAATGCAATTTTGAAAAACGCACATTTTTCCTAAATTTAAATAAAATATCAAATAAAACCAAAATAAAATCTTATTTTATTTTTTATTAAATCCTAAATATTTCTTTATTTTGGGAAAGTCATTTTATTCCCTCTCTCATATTTTTGTAATAGAAATAATTGAAGATAAAATAAATAAAATCAAATGATCCTATTTTCAAAATTTGAGACAACTCAAATATGAAAATAACGAAATTCCCAACTCTCTCCGAGGGTCCTTGAGTTGCGTGAAATTTCTAGGATCAACCAAAATGCAATAAATATGATATGCAATGATGATCTAGTGCATAACATTCCAAATTGAAAATTTGGGATGTTACACATATTGGGTAATTTGGTTGTGGATCTTTTTATCAAAATTTTCAATTAACTCAACGGTAGAAACTTTATTTTCAATAATTTCATGTTTTTGCATTACATGCTCCAAAGTTAACATAGTTCCATTAACCAAAAGAGGGGGTGAGCCAAACAAATCTATCATAGAATTATAGGAATCGAAAGTATGGCCACCCAAGAAATTCCCTCCGGCAATGTTATCAAGGACAAATCTGTGCCAAGGAATAGAACCTACATAAAAATTGCGGAGAAGAATAGAAGTAGATTGCTTCCTGGTAGATCTATTTTGACCATTGCAAATTCTATACCAAGCGTCTTTCAGGTTTTCTCCTTCCCTTTGCTTAAAGTTAAGAACTTCATTTTCGGGAGATAACGGAGAAGATAGGGGACTAGCCATAATGGCAAGCAGGCAACCCAACACATAAGCGAACAAGAAACGGGCAAAAAGAGGCAAATAGAGAAAGAGAGGGAGGATGGACAGAGAGGGCGAATAAAACGGCAAGGGTGAAGTGTGGGAGAGGAAAACGAGAGGCAAATGGCAAATAATGTAATGCGGGAGATAAGGGTGTGTGATGGGTACTTGGTATGTCTTGACTTGCAACGGCGCCACAAGTGACTCGTTGTCGGGAGTCAAATCTTGACTTGTCTTGCGCGAACCACCCCGGCAACGGCGCCAAAAATTCTTCTTGCTACCTCTTGAGCACTGCGTTGGTTTTCCCTTGAAGATGAAAGGGTGATGCAGCAAAGTAGCATAAGTATTTCCCTCGGTTTTTGAGTACCAAGGTATCAATCCAGTAGGAGGCCGCGCACAAGTCCCACGCACCTACACAAACAAATAAATCCTCGCAACCAACACGATAAGGGGTTGTCAATCCCTATACGATCACTTACGAGAGTGAGATCTGATAGATATGATAAGATAATATTTTTGGTATTTTTATGATAAAGATGCAAAGTAAAATAAATGGTAAAGGAAATAACTAAGTATTGGAAGACAAATATGATGGAAGATAGACCCGGGGGCCATAGGTTTCACTAGTGGCTTCTCTCAGGAGCATAAGTATTTTACGGTGGGTGAAAAAATTACTGTTGAGCAATTGACAGAATTGGGCATAGTTATGAGAATATCTAGGTATGATCATGTATATAGGCATCACGTCTGAGACAAGTAGACCGACTCCTTCCTGCATCTACTACTATTACTCCACACATCGACCGCTATCCAGCATGCATCTAGAGTATTAAGTTCAAGAGAACAGAGTAACGATTTAAGCAAGATGACATGATGTAGAGGGATAAACTCATGCAATATGATATAAACCCCATATTGTTATCCTCGATGGCAACAATACAATATGTGCCTTGCTGCCCCTACTGTCACTGGGAAAGGACACCACAAGATTGAACCCAAAGCTAAGCATTTCTCCCATTGCAAGAAATATCAATCTAGTAGGCCAAACCAAACTGATAATTCAAAGAGATTTCAAAGATAACCAATCATACATAAAATAATTCAGAGAAGATTCAAATATTGTTCATAGATAAACTTGATCATAAACCCACAATTCATCGGTCTCAACAAACACACCGCAAAAGAAGATTACATCGAATAGATCTCCACAAGAGAGGGGATTGAGATCCAAAAAGAGAGAAGAAACCATCTAGCTAATAACTATGGACCCGTAGGTCTGAAGTAAACTACTCACACTTCATTGATGAGGCTATGGGGTTGATGTAGAAGCCCTTCGTGATCGATGCCCCCTCCGGGGGAGCTCCGGAAAAAGGCCCCATGATGGGATCTCGTGGATACAGAAAGTTACGGCGGTGGAATTAGGGTTTTGGCTCCGTATCTGGTAGTTTGGGGGTACGTAGGCATATATAGGAGGAAGGAGTACATCGATGGAGAAACAGGGGGCCCACAAGGGTGGAGGGCGCGCCTGGGGGGTAGGCGCGCCCCCTACCTCGTGCCTTCCTCATTGATTGCTTGACGTAGGGTCCAAGTCCTCTAGATCATGTTCGTTCCGAAAATCACATTCCCGAAGGTTTCATTCCGTTTGGACTCCGTTTGATATTCTTTTTCTGCGAAACCCTAAAATAGGCAAAAAAACAGCAATTCTGGGCTGGCCCTCCGGTTAATAGGTTAGTCCCAAAAATAATATAAAAGTGTATAATAAAGCCCAATAATGTCCAAAACAGAATATAATATAGCATGGAACAATAAAAAAATTATAGATACGTTGGGGACGTATCAGGAGGAGTTGGCACTTTCTCATGTACTTCCTTGAGTACAGTTTCCACTTGTAATAGAAATCCCTCCACACCTTTATCCAGAAGCTTGTGCATTTTCTCAGCTGGAATTTCCTTTATATTGGCCACATCATTGTATATAGCTGTTGTCACTGTTTGCTTGTCTCCTTGTGTGAAACTGAAAGTGTTTCTTGGTATATCAAAAGCAATAGGACTCATTGCTGTAAACCAATCATATCCCAAAATCACATCATGACTAGGCAAGGTCAAAGTTCTGAAGTTATGCTTGAGTTTGTTTTTGGCCAGTTGGAATTCACATTCAGGTACTACTGCTGTAGAATACAATTTACTTCCCCCATCTACTGCAATAGCTCTTGGTTTAACTGGCAAGAGCTGGCAATTTGCTTTCACTGCAAACTCTTGACTGGTGAAAGAACAAGAACTGCCAGAATCTAATAGTGCTACAGCTCTCTTGCCATTAATGTGAATGAGAACAGTTGGGGTTTTAACTGCTATCTGCTGCCCCATAGCAAAAGCAGATATGAACATTACCTGTTCTTGTGTTTTAGTTGGTTCTTCTTGCTCCTGTGCAATGTTTTCTTCAGAGTTTAACTGCATTTCTTCAGGTGCTTCTTGTTGCAAGAGGTGGACATTTGGTATCAGTTTGCACTTGTGGCCATGAACGCATTTATCTCCACATCTCCAGCATTCTCCCACTTTTTTTAATTTTTGAACATTGCGTGTACTGTTATCAGTGTTTTGATTAACTGTATGTTGCTGAACAGGAACAGGAACAATATTTGTTTTTCTATTACTTCCCCCACTACTCTTCTGATAAAAGTTGGTGTGAGCAAAACCTTGTTTCTTTACAGTTGCAGGCATAGGAGGGTGATGAGGTTCAATCTCTCTTGCTAAACAGTAAGCAGCTGTGAGTGATTGTGGTCTCAGTGGCCTGATTTGAAACTTAATTCCATCTCTTAACCCATTCACATAACATATGACAAACCACAACTCTCCTAGTTCAGGATTTTCTTCGTGTACCTTTGCCATTAAATCCTCAAATTCTTTAGTGTACACTGATACTGTATTGTTGATCTGTTTCAGACTTGTAAATTTTTCTGTAAGGTCATAAGTCCCCTGTTCAGAGAACCTTTTTGCTACTTCAGCTCCAATTAGTTCTACCTCAACTGTGTCTTTAAGAGACCCGATCTTCTCAACCAAGTATCTGCTTCTTCAATCATGTACATCTGAGCTAGGGATACTTTATACTCTTCAGGTGCTCCAGACATTTGAAAATATTTGTTGCATTGCCTTATCCAGCCTACAGGATCTATGCCAGAAAATCTAGGGAAAACCAACTTAGGCCCTCTAGTAATAGATTTCATGAACTTGGCTTGCATGTCCTATTCATATGTTTTATAGTACCCCTGCCACAGCTGCCTATCTCTGTTTTGTTGATATATTTCATTAAATGCAGGAGTGTAATCCTTTTTTATGCCAGTGGCTGGAGTTCCCATCTGACTAGCTGCATCTTGTCTGCCCTGGTTGTGGAATCCAGGAGGAACTGCTGGTCTATTGGTCCTGATAGGGGGTAAGTTGTGGAGCTGCATCTCTTCGAACTGCTTTGAATTTTCCTTTTCTGTTGCTAGTTGTTTCCTCAGGTGCTCCATTCTTGCTGCATGTTCTTGATTTTGTGCTTAATGAAGTGTAGGAGATCTCACTACCTGTGCTGAACTGGATGGTCGATCAAGGTTTTGTGTCGTGTGGCTTGATTTTACCAGAGAGGACAACACATTACTGATGGTAGATAATTGTTTACCCAGATCCAAAACCACTTGTTCCACTGTGCCCACGGTTTTTGCAATTTCTCCCTGCTTGGAGCCGATGGACTGCACCTCGTCTTGCAACTTGGATACCTGAACTTGCATCTCCATGCTGTCCTTTTGCAAAACTACAAAATCATCCTGAATTGCTAGCATCTCTTGCAGATATGTATCATCTATTGTCTTGGCTCTCCCCATCTCCTTGATTCGAGGTGTGGGTATGTAATTTTACCTCTGGACAACCAGGAACCCTTCCCAAACCTCAAATCCTGCCGCCGCCACGATCCACGGCCCCTTGGCACACAGATCAATGCTGGAACATGGAATTTTACCATTCAAACAGTGTGCTCGAACAACCGTTTCCGCTCGGCTGATCTGTGCCCGAATTCTCACCGCCGCCAGCGCCAACCGATCGGTCCCCGCCACCAATGCTGCCAGAAATCCTGCCGCCGTCGCTGCACACGAAGAAGGGTGGGAATCACTGATCTGGAAAAAATTCCCCATCGGAGCGTGTTTCTGCCGAAGAACTTTGGCTCATGATACCATTTCTCAGGCCCGATCTACACTTATGCGGATTTAGCAAAGGATTTGAGAGAATTTGGTATAGAGAAATCTCAGATTTATAGATATTTGCTATTGAGTTGGAGTATATCGCAAGCCACCGAGGCGAGTCTAGAAAAGTAGAGATGATTCACGCCAGCCACATCCCGGCTGGTTTTATGGGCAAATAGTTACCGACAAGTGAAAAGCTACAGTTACTACTGTATAACGGTACATTAGTGAAATCAACGGCTCACGACGAAGCGGTACCCGAGGAGGTCTCTGGATCGTTGGATAATTGAATCTTGACCCGCGGGTTCAGGCCTGACACCAAGGCTACGGAAGCGGGGTCCTGGGTCGACGGCGGTGGCAGTAGCCTAGCTTCACGCATGGCCCTGATCATGGCATGGTGGTCGGCATCAATAGTCATGCTGCTACTAAGTGGAGACGGGTGCATCTTCTTCCACGAGAGCATAGCAGCGAGCTGGGTGGAAGGGCATCGGGGAAGCGGTGGCGGCTCGCGGTCCGGTCGCCGATGGCGGCGTGAGGAGTGATGCGCATGCGCGAGGGGTGAGGTGCATCTCCCATGACTTTCCCTGTGTAGATGAGGTGTTTGATGAAATGCCTTAGAGAGAGGGGAGGAGGAAGAAGAAGACATGATAGTTTTTATGCCGACCTAGCACTTTTTTCTGCCAACTTAGCCCGACGGACGGGCCAGACAAACTGGTGATGTCATCAAAATACTTAGCATCTACCATCAGTGTTTTTGGCCGCTGTCAATTCTTCGGTTCGGTGTGAAATGTCGCATTTTGTAAAGTGGTGGTTTTCCATGAGTTGTGATATGAAAGTGGTGGTTCTGTGCATTTTACTCCATTGTTATATGTTGTAACATCCCAAATTTCCAATTTGGAATGTTATACATTAGATCATCAATGCATATCATATTTTATTTTGCATTTTGGTTGATCCTAGAAATTCTACGCAACTCAATGACCCACGGAGAGAGTTGGGGATTTCGTTATTTTCATATTTGAGTTTTCTCAAATTTTGAGAATAGGATCATTTGATTTTATTTATTTTATCATCAATTATTTCTATTACAAAAATATGAGAGAGGGAATAAAATGACTTTCCCAAAATAAAGAAATATTCAGGATTTAATATTAAAATCAAATAAGATTTTATTTCGGAGTTTTTCGGTGTTTTACTTGAATTTAGGAAAAATGTGCGTTTTTCAAATTTGCATTTAGGTCCCAAATAAATGTTCGCCTTGTGCGACTTGATTTTAGAAGCCCATGAAAATTTATATCGGAATTTTTGGAGTCCGTTTAGTATTTTTTTTCTTCCGAGCGGAATAATTTAAAAAAAAACTAACCAACCTAGGGGCCGTGTCCGACCCGGACTCCCGGCCCACTAGGCTTTATAAGGCGGGGGGAGCCAGCCAAGGCCCAGCCACCCGCGCCCCAAACCCTAGCCCAGCCGCCGCCCAGCCGCCGCTGCCGCCTCGACTTCCGTGCCAACGTTTTTTAAAAAAAGAAAAAAAGAAAAATCGGTTTTCGTCGGTTTTTTTTAGATTCAGTTTTTTTAAATAGATCGGTTTTCCAGTTTATTTAATTAGCGAGCGTTCATCCGTTCATTCGTTCTAGCGAGCGTTCGTCGTTTTTTTTCTTTTCTCGGATTAAATCCGCGATTTTTCTGATCGCGATTCCTGAACCGATTTTCGTTTTAGTATAACTTTTCGCTCGTTTATCGGAATCAGGCGATTCAAGCGCCTAGAGTTTCGTCTCGAAACTCTCTATCCGTTTAACCAACATAAATAAGATTTTGCTACTGTAAAATTTGCCCTAGATCCAGATTACTAGAACGAAGTTGTTTTCTTTCGCCGTTTGACTTTCGTTGCTTCGTTCGATTTGATTCTTTTTGCAACCGGAGTTCTTAAGTTGAACCTTCTGGTTAGATCTCTTATTTGCGTCTTACCCGTGCATTAGATGAGTACTTATTGTATGCTTGTTTGTTTGTCTGCGATAGAATACCCGGAGTGCGACGCCTATTACTTCGAATCGTTAGGTTTCGCGGATCATCAGCAAGGCAAGTAACACTTTGATCATACCTTTTCTACTACCCAGTTTTAGTGCATTAGATCAATTCTCACACATTGCATGATTAGGATCAAATAAAATTGTGGGATGGGAAGTAGATGAGGTAGTACCTATTACCTGTTATTATCAAACCTTTGGGAGTTACTTCTGCGCTTGCTTATTATGCCATGCTATGCTAGTAGACGGGGATTGGGTGAGTGATATCCATGACAGATGTGAGATTCTTAATTAATGGTTTATCTTAGGTGGCAACTTAAACACACATCTGGGTGGATTGAGGCACCTGGGTATTCCAGGACTTGCCTGTTTTCTTTTGGACCACCACCCAGGCTCAAAGGGATCATGAGACTATTCATACTAGAAACTTCCGTGTGCAGCCACAAGCTATTATGGGCTCTAGCATAGTTGACTAAGTTGCGCGAACTCTTACAGTGGTAGACTAGCAGATGTAGGGGATGTAGGTGGTACGGTCTACCCGATCGTAAGGTGCTAGCGCTTCTGAAAGACTATGTCTCGGTCATCCGTCTTCTCAAACACCATGTAGTGCGAGAAACCAAACGGAGGCGATCGAGTCTTGTGGGGAAAAGTGCGCAAACCTCTGCAGAGTGTAATAAACTAATCATGGTTAGCCGTGTCCCTGGTTATGGATATCTTGAGTATCTAGTACTTGGATTTTCATGTGAATCTCAACATGTTACTCTAAATTAATTTTGTTGGGTTATGTTTAATGATGATGCTTAATTGGGATTGAGAATGCTGTCAACCATTCTCAATGTTTAACAACTACCATGATTGTTAAATAAATTTATTCCTTTGAAGTAGGGAAAAATTGGCTTTACGCAAAACTGTAACCATAGAGCTTTCCACCAGCCAAATATGCATATAGTATAGTTATTTCATTCCATTACTCTCTATGTGTTACCTTGCCAGCATATTCCATGTGCTGACCCGTTTCGGGCTGCAACGTTAATGTTGCAGACTTTTCAGACAACGATTAAGGAGTTTTTAGGTCATGGTTCTATACTCAGTGATGCCGTTGGAGTTGATGGACTCACTTAACTTCCAAGCCTTCCATTGTTATCGTTATTAGATGGCCTTAAGCCATATTTATTGTAATAAGTTCTCTTTTGAGACACTCGATGTAATAAGTGTGTGATTGCTACTCTGCTATAAATCCTCCGAGTACTGTGTGGTGTCAGCATTACTGATCTAGGGATGACACCGGAGCACAGAGATCAGACTGTTTGAGGTCTGGTCGCTACAGAGATGGTATCAGAGCACACACTGACTGTAGGACACGACCACTAAGTTAGAGACCTAGATCACTATTCACTCTCTTCTCTTCTGACCTCTCATCTTTTCTACTCTTTAGGATGGCGGATGCAAGGAACAAGTTCACACAACCGGATGAAGATACACCCTTTGGACGTCACTTGAAGGAAGTCACTAGACACCTGAACATAGGAGTACCAAGCTTCACAGAAACCTACAACGCCACTTTACCTGAAGAAGAGCGTTGGATGATTCAAGTTCAAGTTCCTGGAAGGACGTTCATGCCAGTCACTGAGCCCATAGAATTTTCTTTTGATGCACCAACTTGGAGTCTAGGAAAGAGCATGGCAGCTCACATCGCCATGGGACACATTGGAGAAGTCTACCGCAAGGATCTCAAGGATACTATCTACCAGATTTGTGGGCGCTGAGATGAACACTGGGAGATGATCAGCACCAGGAAGGATAGATCAATTGCAGCTTTTATCCTGGAGTTAAACCAGCACATTCGACGATAGGAGAACCAGATGTGCGCCGACATGATAGACCTGAAGAAGGCTAAGACTAGAATCAAGGAACTGGAGGAAGAACTCAAGGCTACACATGAAGATTATGAAGAGGAAATTGAAGTATTGGTGGAGAAGAATGACGACCTGATCAACAAGATTGGAATATTTATGGGAGGCCCTACGCCAGTAGATGAAGACGAAGAACCCTAGGAAATTAGCCCGGAAGACTACATCATCATCGACGGCACCGACTCGGAACCAGATAGTAGCGATGATGACTATGTTGATGAAGCTGGAGCAGATATCATGGAGTCTGCAACCGAAAAATATTTCTAGTAGACCACCTCATCAGTAGTAGTAGTCCACCATGTAAATATAGTAGTCCGAGCACTTTTGCGATAGATAGATCGATTGTATGCCTTTGTTTGATTGATTGAAGTGAAATGTTTGTTTTACCTCATGTGCATATGGGTAGTGTTTTCTCTTTAGACCCCCTCTATTCTTATATCTCATCTTTTCTAAACCCTCAGATGCCTCCGAGACGTGACCCCGGATTTACCTTTCCACCGGAGCTCACCCAGTTGATCCAGCAGTAGAACACATTGATGCAGTTGCTAGTCCAGAATCAGAATCAGGGGAACAACAACAACAACCCACCACCACCACCTGTTGACCACTTAGCCCGTTTTCTTAGGCTAAATCCGCCGGTGTTTTCCAGTAGCACCGAGCCGATAGTAGCAGATGATTGGCTCCGCAAGACAGCTAGGGAGTTGACCACAGCAGGATGCACAGATGCGGAGAAGGTGAAGTTTGCCGCACATCAGCTAGAAGGACCCGTAGCATCATGGTGGGAGAATTTCACAGCCACTTTCCCTGTCGACACTGTCACATGGGACCAGTTTCAGCAGGCTTTTCGTACTGCACATGTTTCAGCAGGAGCTATGGCCATGAAGAAGCGTGAGTTTCACAACTTGCGCCAAGGAGGAAGGACAGTTGGCCAGTATGTGGAGGAATTTAGTAAGCTAGCACGTTATGCCCCATATGACGTCGCTATGGATGCAGCTAAGCAGGAGAAGTTTCTGGAAGGACTGAGTGATGAGCTGAGCATGCAGTTGATGGTAGCAACCTTCAACAACTACCAGGAGTTGGTAGATCGTGCTCTTATGATTGAAGGGAAGCAGCAGCAAATTGAGAATCGCAAGAGGAAGTATGGACAAGGAAAGTACAATTCAGGAGCTCAGCAGAAGCCACGTTTTACCCCTAGACCGGGAGGACATTTTCAGCATACCCATGGAGGAGGTAGCTCGCACAATCACAATGGCACCAAGAATGGTAATGGCAATGGAGGAAGCAACGGCCAGAACCGCACCAACCCATCAACCCCAGCCAAGAAGGACCTAAGCCAAGTCACTTGTTTTAAGTGTCAGAAGACCGGACATTATGCCAATGAATGTCCTGAAGGCCAAAATGGCAATGGAAGTTTTGGGAAGAAGCCGAACCCTTTCAACAGGGGACAGATGAACCACGTTAGCGTGGAGGAGGTTGAAGCTCAGCCCGATGCAGTAATAGGTAAGTTTTTTGTTAAGTCATTTACTGCACTCGTTCTTAATGATACTGGTGCATCGCATTCATACATCTCAAGGGGATTTGTGGATAAGTATAACCTACCAACCCAAGCCCTTAGGTCACCCATGTTAGTAACCTCGCCCGGAGCAGAGTATGTGGCTAGTCTATGGTGTGATCGGTTACCATTAAGCATTGGTAACTATGTTTTTCCCTCAGACCTAATAGTATTAGAATCTCAAGGATTGGATGTGATATTAGGCATGGATTGGTTATCAAAGTATGAAGGTAATATTGAGTGTGCTAGTAAGTCAATTTTGCTTACCACCCCAGAAGGGAAAAGGATCAAGTATGCATCCCGACATGTGCCAAAGAGGACTCAAGTAAATTGCTTAACAGGAGTTGTGCAGGAGGAAGTACCAGTGGTAAGGGATTTCCCTGATGTATTTCCAAAAGAGTTGCCAGGCATGCCACCGGATAGAGATATTGAGTTTTTGATTTAGCTATTGCCAGTCACAAGGCCAATATCAAAGAGACCATATAGGATGCCAGCAAAGGATTTGGTGGAAATTAAGAAGCAGATTAAGGAGTTACTGAATAAAGGATATATTCGTCCAAGTTCTTCACCTTGGGGATCGCCAGTACTTCTAGTGGAGAAGAAAGATGGATCGTTAAGGATGGTTGTTGATTATCGAGGATTGAATGAAGTAACGATCAAGAACAAGTACCCACTACCAATGATCAATGATTTGTTTGATCGATTGCAAGGAGCTAAGGTATTTTCCAAGATCGATCTGCGATCAGGATACCACCAGTTAAAGATTCGAGAACAGGATATTCCGAAGACAGCTTTTACTACCAGGTATGGGCTGTATGAGTATACCGTTATGTCATTTGGTCTGACTAACGCACCTTCCTATTTTATGAACATGATGAATAAAGTGTTTATGGAGCTTTTGGATAAGTTCGTCGTAGTGTTCATTGATGATATCCTGGTTTATTCGAAGAATGAAGAGGAACATGAGGAGCATTTGCGTTTGGTACTTGGAAAGCTCAGAGAACATCAATTATATGCCAAGTTCAGCAAATGTGAGTTTTGGTTGAAGGAAATAGGATTCCTCAGACATGTTATATCTGGAGAAGGTATAGCAGTAGATCCCGCTAAAGTTGAAACCGTGACCAAATGGGAAGCCCCAACAACAGTTGGAGAGATCCGGAATTTTCTTGGACTCGCAGGATACGACCAGAGATTTATTGAGAATTTCTCAAAGATTGCGAAGCCTATGACTGAGTTGTTAAAGAAGGATACCAAGTTCATATGGACAGAGGAATATGAGGCTAGTTTCCAGGAGTTGAAGAAACGCTTAGGTTACCTCACCAGTGTTGATTTTGCCAGACCAGACCAAGGATTATGAGGTGTATTGCGACGCTTCACGTCGAGGACTTGGAGCAGTGCTTATGCAGGAAGGGAGAGTTGTTTCATATGCCTCAAGACAACTGAAGCCTCATGAGTTGAATTATGCTACGCATGATTTGGAGTTAGCAGCCGTAGTGCATGCTTTGAAAACATGGAGACATTTTCTCATTGGAAACCATTGTGAGGTGTACACGGATCATAAGAGTTTGAAGTACATTTTCACACAGAAGGAGTTGAATCTCAGACAAAGGAGATGGTTGGAGCTTATCAAGGATTATGATATGAAATTGCATTATCACCCCGGAAAGGCTAATGTAGTAGCTGACGCATTAAGTCATAAGAGCCATGTCAATACGTTAATGACGGGAGAAATACCCAAGGAGTTAGCAGAAAATCTTCATGAACTATGTTTGGAAATACTTCCGAGAGGCTACGTAGCAGCATTGGAGATTTAGTAAACTTTGATGGATAGAATCAGAGAAGCTCAAAAGGCTGACAAAGAGATTGCCGCTATAAAGGAGATACTGAGCAAAGAAAAAGCTAAAGGATTTCGTGAGGATGAGCATGACACCCTATGGTTTGAAGACAGCGTTTAGGTGCCCAATGACCCGGAGATCAGGAAGTTGATTTTGCAAGAGGCACATGATTCATCGTATTCAATTCACCCAGGAAATACCAAGATGTATTTGGATTTGAAGGATATTTTCTGGTGGACCGGAATGAAGAAGGATATTGCAGAGTATGTAGCAGTTTGTGATGTATGTCAGAGAGTAAAGGCAGAGCATCAGAAGCCAGCAGGATTGTTACAACCATTGCCGATACCCGAGTGGAAGGGGGATAAGCTAGGCATGGATTTTATCACGGGATTGCCCAGGACTCGTTCACGCTATGACTCAATTTGGGTTGTAGTTGATCGATTGACGAAAGTAGCTCATTTCATCCCAGTAAAGACCACTTACACCAGTGCTAAGTTGGCAAAGATATACATGACCAGGATCGTATGTCTGCATGGAGTTCCAAGGAGTATCGTATCAGATAGAGGAACCCAGTTTACCTCAAAGTTCTGGAAGCAGTTGCACGAAACTTTGGGAACCAAGCTAGAATTCAGTACAGCTTTTCATCCACAGACAGATGGACAGACCGAGAGAGTAAATCAGAGTTTGGAGGATATGCTGGGAGCTTGTGCGCTAGATTATGGATCTAGTTGGGACGATAATTTGCCATATGCAGAGTTCTCTTACAACAACAGTTACCAAACCAGTTTGAAGATGGCCCCTTTTGAAGCTTTGTACAGAAGGAGGTGCAGAACACCATTGTCATGGGACGAAGTTGGAGACCGCCAGTTGTTTGGACCTGACTTGATTAAGGAGTCTGAACAGAAGGTGAAGTTGATTCGCGATAGGCTCAAGGTAGCCCAGTCCAGACAGAAAAGTTATGCAGATTCTAAACGCAAGGAGACAATTTACGAAGTCGGAGATAGAGCTTATCTTCGAGTATCTCCACTTCGGGGAAGAAAGCGTTTTGGAGTTAAAGGGAAGTTAGCGCCACGATTTGTAGGACCATATCGAGTTTTGGAGCGTATGGGAGAAGTGGCCTACAAGTTGGAATTGCCCGAAGGATTGTCAGGAGTTCATGATGTGTTCCACGTTTCTCAGTTAAAGAAATGTCACTCGGAGATGGCTGACATACCGTTGAGAGATACAGTGCCTTTGGAAACTATTCAGTTGGATAACGATTTGACCTACGAGGAGAAACCAGTCAAGATTCTCGAGTTTGCCAACCGAGTTACTCGCAGCAAGGTTATCAAGTTTTGCAAAGTTCAGTGGAGCCACCACTCAGAGGATGAAGCCACCTGGGAGCGAGAGGAAGATTTGCTCAAAGACCACACTCACCTATTTTCTAGCCAACCCGAATCTCGAGAGCGAGATTCATCTTAAGGGGGGTAGGTTTGTAACATCCCAAATTTCCAATTTGGAATGTTATACATTAGATCATCAATGCATATCATATTTAATTTTGCATTTTGGTTGATCCTAGAAATTCTATGCAACTCAATGACCCATGGAGAGAGTTGGGGATTTCGTTATTTTCATATTTGAGTTTTCTCAAATTTTGAGAATAGGATCATTTCATTTTATTTATTTTATCATCAATTATTTCTATTACAAAAATATGAGAGAGGGAATAAAATGACTTTCCCAAAATAAAGAAATATTGAGGATTTAATATTAAAATCAAATAAGATTTTATTTCGGTGTTTTATTTGAATTTAGGAAAAATGTGCCTTTTTCAAATTTGCATTTAGGTCCCAAATAAATGTTCACCTTGTGCGGCTTGATTTTAGAAGCCCGTGAAAATTTATTTCGGAATTTTTGGAGTCCGTTTAGTATTTCTTTTTTTTTCTTCCGAGCGGAATAATTTAAAAAAAACGAACCGACCTAGGGGCCATGTCCGACCCGGACTCCCGGTCCACTAGGCTTTATAAGCCGGGGGGGAGCCAGCCGAGGCCCAGCCACCCGCGCCCCAAACCCTAGCCCAGCCGCCGCCCAGCTGCCGCCGCCGCCGCCGAGGTTCGCCGCCGCCTCGACTTCCGTGCCAACGTTTTAAAAAAAATCGGTTTTCGTTGGTTTTTTTAGATTCGGTTTTTTTAAATAGATCGGTTTTCCGGTTTATTTAATTAGCGAGCGTTCGTCCGTTCATTCGTTCTAGCGAGCGTTCGTCGTTTTTCTTTTTTTCGGATTAAATCCACGATTTTTCTGATCGCGATTCCTGATCCGATTTTCGCTTTAGTATAACTTTTCGCTCGTTTATCGAAATCAGGCGATTCAAACGCCTAGAGTTTCGTCTCGAAACCCTCTATCCGTTTAACCAACTTAAACAAGATTTTGCTACTGTAAAATTTTCCCTAGATCCAGATTACTAGAACGAAGTTGTTTTCTTTCGCCTTTTGACTTTCGTTGCTTCGTTCGATTTGATTCTTTTTGCAACCAGAGTTCTTAAGTTGAACCTTCTGGTTAGATCTCTTATTTGCGTTTTACCCATGCATTAGATGAGTATTTATTGTATACTTGTTTGTTTGTCTGCGATAGAATACCCGAAGTGCGCCGCCTATTACTTCGAATCGTTAGGTTTCGCGGATCATCAGCAAGGCAAGTAACACTTTGATCATACCTTTTCTACTACCCAGTTTTAGTGCATTAGATCAATTCTCACACATTGCATGATTAGGATCAAATAAAATTGTGGGATGGGAAGTAGATGAGGTAGTACCTATTACCTGTTATTATCAAACCTTTGGGAGTTACTTCTGCGTTTGCTTATTATGCCATGCTATGCTAGTAGACGTGGATTGGGTGAGTGATATCCATGACAGATGTGAGATTGTTAATTAATGGTTTATCTAAGGTGGCAACTTAAACACATATCTGGGTGGATTGAGGCACCTGGGTATTCCAGGACTTGCCTGTTTTCTTTTGGACCGCCACCCAGGCTCAAAGGGATCATGAGACTATTCATACTAGAAACTTCCGTGTGCAGCCACAAGCTATTATGGGCTCTAGCATAGTTTACTAAGTTGTGCGAACTCTTACAGTGGTAGACTAGCAAATGTAGGGAATGTAGGTGGTACGGTCTACCCGATCGTAAGGTGCTAGCGCTTCTGAAAGACTATGTCTCGGTCATCCGTCTTCTCAAACACCATGTAGTGCGAGAAACCAAACGGAGGCGATCGAGTCTTGTGGGGAAAAGTGCGCAAACTCTGCAGAGTGTAATAAACTAATCATGGTTAGCCGTGTCCCCGGTTATGGACATCTTGAGTATTTAGTACTTGCATTTTCATGTGAATCTCAACATGTTACTCTAAATTAATTTTGTTGGGTTATGTTTAATGATGATGCTTAATTGGGATTGAGAATGCTGTCAACCATTCTCAATGTTTAACAACTACCATGATAGTTAAATAAATTTATTCCTTTGAAGTAGGAAAAAATTGGCTTTACGCAAAACTGTAACCGTAGAGCTTTCCACCAGCCAAATATGCATATAGTATAGTTATTTCATTCCATTACTCTCTATGTGTTACCTTGCCAGCATATTCCATGTGCTGACCCGTTTCGGGCTGCAACGTTAATGTTGCGGACTTTTCAGACGACGATTAAGGAGTTTTTAGGTCGTGGTTCTATACTCAGTGATGCCGTTGGAGTTGATGGACTCACTTAACTTCCAAGCCTTTCGCTGTTATCGTTATTAGATGGCCTTAAGCCATATTTATTGTAATAAGTTCTCTTTTGAGACACTCGATGTAATAAGTGTGTGATTGCTACTCTGCTATAAATCCTCCGAGTAATGTGTGGTGTCAGCATTACTGATCCAGGGATGACACCGGAGCACAGAGATCAGACTGTTTGAGGTCTGGTCGCTACATATGTTTGCTATAGTCGATGTGAAGGCGACATAAATTGCTCAGGTATGATTTATGTTGTTCAATAACATATCAGCATAGTGAGTATGGCCAATCCAATGGATAGACCGAGTGGTGTATGTACCAAGGCCCATGTGTGCAAAGCACTACAACCCATCATATTTGGCCTATTATGTTTGACAAGATTGGATTGGCATTTTTAATTGTTCATTGATTGCCATTCATCAGATCGATTGAAGCCAACTGCCAATCTTAGTTTCTTCCTTCTCATGATATTCGTAGAAGTGCATGGTTTTGTAAAACATTGACCACTGACCGATGTGCGACCAGTTGTTGCACCAAATTTTGTGTTAGCATCGCCAGGCCCAGCCCTGGGGAGGGGCAGGGGGCAGCGGGCCTGAGCGCCCAAACTCCAGGGGGGCATGCCCCGGTACGTAGGCAAGGGCGCACACTCTTTACTTCTCCAACCCAAACCCTATATGGCGCCTTAAGTGTCGGTTACAGTTAAATTCTGCAAATCAGCACACACCCGCGTCCGCTCTAGGTCGGCCCATTAACCTATCTTTTCTATTTTGAACTCCAAAAATGAGCGCTTGACATGATTCAAACTACGTACCTCCCAGTTTTAGTACCAAACACATAACCAAGTGGGAAACCAACCTCTTGGTCCTAGATTTCTTTTTTTTCTTTTTCTTGAAATGCAACGCTACAAAAATGCAACAGTTTTCTGTTTGGTTTTTTGTTTGGCTAGTTTTCCTTGTGTTTTTTATTTTTAATGTTTTAAATTCATGATTTAAAAAATCATGAACTTTTCTTAAATTCATTTTTTAAATCATGAACTTTTCTTAAATTCATTTATTTAAATGATAAATCTTTCGGGCCTGGCCTAGGCATGTAGCATGTGAGCACCAGGAAATGTTCGGACGCTAAAGGCGCAGTATAGGAGCGAGCCTATGAAGCAATTGGGCCTTTCCAAGTAGTAGGTACTAGTAGGGTTGTTAGTGGGATAGTGACACGTATATCCATGCATCAAACACGGATCGAGGAGTTAGTGGCTGACATGTCTCCAACGTATATATAATTTATGAAGTATTGATGCCATGTTTGTAATAATTTTATATTGTTTTGATGCACTTCTATATCATTTTCATGGACAACATATTAACCACGTGCGAGTTGCTGTTTTTCAGAATTTTTTTGACAATTTTTCTGGAAGGAAAGAGATCTTGGAAGCTACAAAGGAGTAGGAGAAGACCCACAGAGGCCCACAAGACAACACGGCGCGCCCTAGGTGGAGGCGCGCCTTGATGTCCTGTAGGACCCCTATGGCACCTCCTGGCGTGATTCCGACGCTGAAAACCCTGTATATTTGAAAACACAGAAAGTAAACCTAGATGAGTTTTTCTGCTACCGCAAGCCTCTCTTGTGAACCGATCTATCTGCAGCTCCATTCCGGCACCCTGCTGAGGGGGAAGGCCATCTTCATCTTCCTTGCCGCCTCCATGACGAGGAGGGAGTAGTTCACCCCCGGTGCTTAGGGTATGTACCAATAGGTATGAGTTTGTTTTCTGTCCCTCATGATCTTGATAGGGCATGATCTTGAATTATTTGAAAACATTTTGAAGATAGTTCATGAATTACAAAAAAGATCATTTGTTTGAATTTTTTTAAAAAATTTCAAGAATTTGAAAAAAGATTATCCATTTTGAGAAATTTTTCACAAATCTTATAGAAGAAGTTCATGAACTTGAAAAAATTCATCAGAATTTGAAAAAATTTCCTCAATTTTGAAAAAGTTCACCAATTTTGAAAAAAATTCATGAATTTGATAAAATTTTATCGGGTTTGAAAAAAGATCATAGATTTTGGAAAAAAGTTTGTTAATTTTGAAAAAATCCATGAAACTAAAAAACAATTCATTGAATTCGAGAAGTTTAACAAATTTGAAAAGAGTGCAAGCAATTTGGAAAAAAATTATCGATTTTGAAAAAAAAAGTTGACCGATTTTGTAAAGAGTTCATGAAATTTGAAAACCTTTCATCGATTTTAAAGGAATGTTCATCGAGTTTGAAAATGATTCTTCGATTTGAGAAAAATTCACGGATTTTTTGAAAACAGTTCATGCATTTAAGAATAGGAAACATAAAAAGAAAAGGAAAGGAAAAACGAAAAAGAAAAAAAGAAGAACTGAACTGGAAACCGAAACGGAAGTTAGAAAAAAAAGCACAAAACCGAGGTATGGTAACGTAATGTGCGCTGTCTCTGGTGGTTAGTGTAGCAATTTGAGGGCAGAGAGGTTTGCTGTCCGATTCCCATCACACACAGTATTATTTTTACTTTTTAAAAATCAGAAAAAACAATGTGGGCCTGCCCAGCCCTGAAATCACTAATTAAGAAGAACTCCTTCCAAAGATTGTTTCCATCTACGAGGAAGTTTTACCTTTTTTGTAGGTCCGTACATTTAAAATGTTTTATTTTTTAAACCATGCATTCAAATCTCGAACCGTTTACCTCGTTGGATCGCTCGTGTTGAGATGTTTAAAACTAGATTCCATATTAATAGGATTGATGGACTATTTTTACAAGAAAAAACCGTGCCTATTGCAGAAGAAAAAAAACAAGTTTTTTTTTGTTTATGAGAGGCACGGCTAAGCCACTCGCGGAAGCAAATCCGTGCCTCTCGTGGAAATAAAACCATGCCTCTCGCGGAAGAAAAAACCGTGTTTTTTTTTCGTATCCGAGAGGCACAGCCATTACTCTCGTGGAAGCAAAATCGTACCTTTCACGAAAGCAAAACCATGCCTCTCACATGGCGACAGCTAAGAGTATGCCAAGTGGCGCGCTCTCAACCCACCCCCAAATAACCGTTTGAGAGGCTAGAAACGAGCACTCCTCGGCTAGTTGGTCCCGGATAGCCCTCAATGCCACATACTCCTAGTATATATTATAAGGGCGCCCTATCCATGTAGAGGCTATATATTATAGTGCTTTTATACTATAGCGAGACGAATGAACTATGTATTGTGGCGGTTTCTAGTCGTTTTTCTAAAAGAAGAATGATTTGTATTTGAAAAGGTTAAAAATCATAAATTTTAAATTGTGGATTTCAAAAATATGTTAACCTTGTTAGGTGTTAAATTATAAAGATTTTTTTAAAACAGCGAATTTTTCTAAATAACTGAGAAAAAATATTATAAAACTGTGAACATTTTGACCCAAAAAAGTCAACATACTTAATAAAATATTAGTTTAGAAAATACGAGGAATTTTTTATAAAATATAATTTTGTTTTAACATTTTTTGAAATTTTCTGAAAATTTGGAACATTTTTATATTTGGATTGTTTTTCAAAATAATACTTACAGGAAAATGAAAAATAATTTATGTACATTTTTATAACTTGTAATTTCTAAAAGGAAATAATAAATTAAAAAATAAACGGAAACAATAAGAAAAATATATGGAAACAACACCGGAAAAACGATGATATCGGACAGGGTACTTCTAGAATTTTACGAAAGATAGAAAAAACAGATCTAGAACCTTTGCAAACTGACGTGAGTAAACTCAGCTAGCCCAGCTACACGGAAACATTCGGTAACTCAGCTAATTTTTTTGAAGACACGATGAGCATTTGTAAAAAAAGTTGATTTTTTTCGAAAATATAACAAATACACATTACACCTTTTTTAAATACACATTGAGCTTTTTTCATGTACACTTCGGATACTTTCAAATACGAGTTGCATATTTCATATATGCACGTCAAATATTTTTCAAAGACACAGCGAGACATTATTTAAATATGTTTAAAATATTTTTGAAACAAAATTTTTAATATAAGTTGAACATTTTTCAAATACATAAATACACATGGAATATTTGCTCAATGCACATCAAACATTTTGCATATAATCAATGAATATTCTTTTAATGGTTTGAATATTTGTTCAAATACAAATTATTTTCTAAAATATATATTTAATGTTATGAATTTTTTTAATACACTCTGAAATAAACTTATAAACATAAAATCGATGTTGAGTATTTTTTGAAAGCAAAATATAAATTTTTATATATGGGCAATTATTATTTTATTTCAAAATGAACACTTTTTAGATACTACATGTTAAACATTCACGCACATGTCGTGTGCACATCACGGGCAAGCAAGCACATGTTGTCTACTATTTCTCTCCTTAACAAAATACTTAGAAGGGTGGAGAGAACCAGGTATATAAAGAGATCCAACACTTCTCCAACTAGCAGTATAGACTAATAGTAATCCTAGCCTAAACTAATTAGGACTTGGACACACAGGTAGCCCAGCGTAGCACGGAGCCACGGACAACGTCACGTGCAACATGCAAGCTGACTACCCATCCAGCACCTATTACAACTTGTGCTAGTCTGCTAATTACCCTATCTACACAAGACTACCACCAAGTAGAATCTTACCTAATTACGCCTTACATGAGGTAAGATTATTGTCAACAATTGCTAATTTTGATTCTTTGTCTCGTGTGCTTCTTTGATCTTGACTCGTTGACGATTTATCCCTTATCGAATTATCCGCTCACACCATGACAAGTCAAATTGTTGGCTTGGTTGTCCGCAGCAATCTCGGCCTTGTTTTCTTCCCTATGCCTCTTATTTCTACCATTCGTTGGGACATATCGCGGCTTTACCATCTATATTGACACTCATAAATGCTTTAATATCTCCATCTCCAAGGAAGGAATTGATGAAGAGAGAAAGACAAGATCATTTCGTTTCAGCATGGGACTAGCTCACTTTGATTTTTGTATACCTAGTATCCCGTTTGGTTCGGAGAGGATAGTAGAGCCCTCAAACATCGACGAGAGGTAAAAGAAATACACTGAAGATATGCGTTACCAAAGTGTAAAATACGGACAAGTAAGACAAGGGAGTTTATTGCTAGCTCAAATGGGGATGGGGTAGTGAAGATATGCGAGAGGGCCTGTCCACGTGCTGCCCTGGCCGCTGGCATATCAAAGCGCATGTCCTAAGCTGCCATGGGCCCTTCGAATTTATTTATTTTTGCGTATGCACAAAAATATCCTGTACTCCAATGGGTTGGGTGCTCCGGCTGCACCGCACACAGGAGAGACGTTAGATACAAAATATAGGGGACAGGATGAAACACGAATCCACCTCCCTTTGAATTTTGCGAAAGGGCCCAACGTAAGCAAAGAATAGTTGTAATGTTCGTGTCGCTTAGCTGTGTTATCCCCATTTGAAACAGAAAGAACACGAACAGACTAGGGCATCAGAGGGCGGGGGTCCGGCGGCGGACCCCGCCTTAAGCTGCGACTGCGGCATCGGTGGAAAAAGCTTGCCACAGTACGGACGTACTGTGCTCCGACTTCCAGCGGACAACTCGGTTCACCCCTGCCCCTCCCTTGTCCACCTTGGCACAACCCCCTCCACAGCCACCCACCACTAGGCGCCTAGCTCCGCCATCCGCCCACGCCGGAGAAGAGAACTCCCAGTCTTCAGGTCAGGCTGGACGTGGTCCGGGCTGGTCCGGTCTTTGACCGAGCCGTGCTTTGGACCGGCCGCGGCCAGTCCGGACCGAACCAAACTGAGCTGCCGAGCGGTCCGCTTTCTCAAGACCGGACCCGCAGTACCCCAGCTCGGTTAGGGCATCTGCAGCCGCGCCCCCAACAGGCCCTCCCCAGGCGATTTTGCCGCGCCGGCGCCAAAAAAACGGCCCAGTAGCGCCCCCAGAAGCCCGTTTTTCGCCGACTCGGGCCAAAACTGGTGCCGGCGGACCCAGGCCGAACCCGGCGCCCTGGGGGGCGCTTGGGGAGCCGGCACAAGCGAAAAAGGCGCGTGGGCCCGCCCTGGCGGCGACCCGAGGGCCTTTTCCCGCCGCTTCTTGACGCTTTTCCCTCGCATCTCCTCCGCTCGCTCGCCTTCCTCCCGCCATTCCCTCCCTTTCTCCCGCCAAACCCCCTCCAGCTCGCCTTCCAGTCGCCGCCATGCCGCCGAAGAAGTACGCCATGCCGCGCGCGGCGGCAACCACGACTGGCACCGTGGCCCAGCCGAAGCAGAGGAAGCCGAGGGCGCCGCCATCGAAGCCACCGGGCATGTCGAACGCCGAGTGGAGAGTGGAAGTTCAGCGACGCGACGCAGTCACCACCGACCGGCGGAACAGGACCATTGCCAAGAACACCCGCGACAACGCGCCGCGTGCGGCGGCGTCTTCCTCATCGGTCGACCACGCGCGGATGATGAATCCACCCGTCGTCAGCCACGCCCAATACGCGCCCTGAGGACAGCAAGGCGTCGGATCTCCATGGGGATCGTCGTCGCCCGGCTACGCCGACGGCGACGCGCACGGGGGGTTCAACCCAAACATGACCTTCCCCCATGGCCACCCCGCGACGCGCACACCCTCGCCCACCTTCGTCGGCGTGCAGTACCCTCCATACAACTACTCGCCGCCCGCCGCCTACGCGACCACACCGACGCCCCATCTCCGTCGTGGGCCGCTGCCCTTCTCGCACCTCGGCGACACGGACGACACAGGAGCCGACATGGACGACATCATCGCGACAGGATCGACCGCGGCCGCCGCGTCTCCCGGGTTCGCAACCCAGGACGAGGTAGTGGATCTCAGCGGCGACATGGAGGCCGAGCTCGGCTACGTCTACGGCGAGGACGCGCACGAAGCGCAGGATCCCGAGGAGGAGGACGAGGACGAGGACGAGGAGGAGGAGGAGCCAGCTCCTGATCCGACGAAGGGGTGCCAGAAGAAGAAGCGGGCGGCTAGGATAGGCGAAGCGCGCATCAAGTGGACATCCAAGGAGGAGGAATGCCTCGCCGAAGCATGGAAAGTCGTCTGCCTCGACCCGACCACCGGCACGAACCAGAGCTTCAAGACGTACTGGGACCGCATCAAGGCCGAGTTCGACGAGCGGAAGCTCGTCGACCCGTACTTCAAAGGCGTCTACATGCAGTGCGGCTCCAAGGCGATGGCGAACCATTGGGGGTGTATCCAGTTGGCATGCAACAAATGGCATGGAATCGTCGAGGAGGTCGCGGCTCGCCCGGAGAGCGGCGCCAGCGTTGAGGATCAGGTACGCATGCCGTTCGCCCGCATCTCTTCGTCGTCAACGCCCGCCGCCCGCCAACTGTTTGTTCCTCCGGGCAGCAGCTGCGTATGTTCACCATGTATCGGCGCGACAACCAAGACGACGACTTCAAGCACCTCCACGTCTACAAGCGCATCGACAAGTGCGAGAAGTGGGCGGAAGTCTGACGTACCCTCGACAAGGCCAAGGAGACATACAAGCCGGACGCGACGACTCCGGGCGCGTCAGAGGGGCGGCCGGACGGCCACAAATTGGCAAAGAAGGGGAAAAACGCCGACGCGGCAACCACGCAAGTGCAGGAGTCCATCGAGCATTGCCTCGCTGACGCCCAGGCCCGGGCCGTCCTACGTGAAGAGAAGACCGAGGCGCGGGTGGTCGTCGCTGATGAAGAACAGCGCCATCAAGCTCGACCTGCTCCGGACGAACGTCGCCGTGAAGAAGAGGAACACCGACATGGCTTTTCTGATGGGCGGGGCGGACATGTTCCAGAGCAACGACGAGCAGCTCAGGGCGTGGTACATGGCGGAGCGCGGCCTCATCCTGAACCAGATGCAGACGGCAACACCGACGACGCCGACGACGCAAGCTCCCGCGCCCACGACCACACGGACGCCAAGCCCGAACGACGCCTCTACATAGCCGCCCAGCAGTGCCGAAGCCGCGCCGACACAGCCCAGCACCGAAGCAGCTCCGCCACCGCCGAGCCCGCGCACGCCGACTCCGCCAACGCCTGGAGCCGACCCCGCCGAGTGAATCATTGCGCACGCGAACCTGCGGCGTGCGGCGCTCTGTTTTTTATAACGCCAGACTACGTCCGATCGCCGTATTTGTGGCGTCTTTTGAGAGCGGGAACGACCAAGTTTAAATTTCCCACATCCTGGGGCCGGCGCTTGGGGGCGTGACTGGGAGCTAGGTCGCCCCCAGGGGCCGAACTAGCGCCGGCACGCCTCCAGGCCGCTCTATTTAGGCGCCCTGGGGGGCCGAACGGCTGGAGATGCCCTTAGGCCCGAGAAGACCGAATGGACCGAGAGCTGGATCTGTCATTTGTAGCAGTATGTGATGCTAGCACAGTAGCAGGCAGCTGGATCGATTCATTTTCATGCAGTACGTGCAAGCTAGCACACTAGCTGGCAGCTGGATCGATTGATTTGAGTACGTGCAAGCTAGCAGGTAGGCAGCTCGATCGATTCATCTGAATCAGTGCATGCAAGCTAGCTAAAGAAGACGCTGGGTTGATTTATTCGTAGCAGAACAAGCAGTCAACTTGAGAAACAACTTATGAATTTCCTTTGGACCGGTTGTTGCCTCGCGTAGTGAGCATTTTGCCACTGTAGGCATCTCTTTTAATTTGTAAAGAAAATGGATACACCAAAAATTTGTATAATAGTTCATTGAATTTTGGACATCAAAACACAGAATTTTAACAGCAACAAACAGCATGTATCACATTCACAAGTCAAACATGAGTTCATATCATCATTGAATGGCATGATTACAAACTTGCAATGACATTTCATAGTTCATAACAATTGCAAGTTCCAACATAACACAAATGAGTGGTTTCAAACATACACGAATGAATGGTTCATCCTCAAACTTGCAATGACAATATGCAAGTCCAGCATTAACACAAATGCAAAAGTAGCATCCACATGAGAAGATCTCTTTGGCATCCATCTCCAAAATAGCAAGAGCAACATCCACATGTCTACAATCAAGAAAAGAGACATCCACATAAACATATTGGGTATCATATGACAAGTATGGTGAAACATGTAGGAATAGTAGTTACCAGTTGTTCATCTTGCCACACTTTAGGAGGGTAGCTTTATGGTCTCAACATCCTCATCCTCCTCATCCTCCCTCGGCTAGATAGCCAAATTTTCACATCACATATGACAAACAAAATACAAAGAAAATTTAAAGAGAAAATAGCAAACATACCAACACATTCAAGTCGACGTGTGAACCCTTGACATAACTTGCACTACAAACCAAGGCCTCCACCGTAGAGGGTTTCAGAGAACTCCTATAGTCATCTAATACAACACAAGTTGACAAATGTTAGTTCGAGTGTGAGAAGTTGACAATTTCATATCCAAAGTTTAAAAGGATAAGTTGACATACCTAAAATCCTTCCGGTAGTGCTAAAGGTTGATTTCGATGAGACAGAGGTAGCCGGGATAGTGAGGAACTTTTTTGCTATCTTTGCCATCATTGGGTACCTAGGAGCATGTACCTTCCACCAGCCAAGAAGATCAAGAGGAACTGTGGGAGGCTCACATTTATCCTCTAGATAATTTCTAAGCTCACTCTTTGATATTTGTGTTGAACGGGCCGATAAGAAGGACTCATACCCAGCTTGAATTGGGATGCTTGTAGACAAGGATGCACTTACTTCTGCTCCACCTCTATTATCTTGGGCCACACATTTGTCATACAAGGTCTCCAACTCTTCCATTACAAGGTCGAACTTATGTTTACATCTCATCGGTCCATAAAGTTCTCCAAAGGCCCACTGTATGTAATTCATCTTGTACCTTGTATCAAAGATGGTATCAAGCATATGAGTTAACAGCAAGCATATGTTCAAATTCTCATGTATATTCAACTTCTATATGAGCATAGGAGTAAAAACAGCAAGCATTTGTTCAAAAACAGCAAGCATATGTTCAAATTCTCATCTATATTCAACTTCTATATGAGCATAGGAGTAAAAACAACAAGCATTTGTTGAAAAAAAGCAAGCATATGTACCTTGGATCAAACACGATAGAAATCACCATGGCGTTGTTCTTTTCTTCCCATATTTGTCAAGCTTCTCCAACATTTCTTCAGCCATTACCCTATAGTGTTCACTTGTACTTTTCATTGCCTCTTTGATTGCAACCTTGACGCCAAAAATGTGTAAGTAGAAGATGTTTGAAGTAGGATATAAGCTGCCTGAAAATGCGGTCGTCACCACAGCCAAACTCTTAAGCAATGGAGCAATAAGGTCATACATATCCCACTCTGCTTCTAATGGCGCCCAAGCATAGTTGGCATCAGAACCCGCATGAGAGGTCAAGGCTCCTTTGTATTTACGGGCAGTTTTAATCATCTTATAGGTTGAACTCCATCTTGCTTTGCAATCTAGGTGCAAACGCTTACCAACCGTGACACCTAAGCTTTTGCAAGTGTCCACAAATGCTTTGAGACGAGAAGGTGACCTCTTGAAATATTTCACCGTCTGTCTCAAGCTCTTTATCAAAGGGTCCAAGACCTCTGTCCCATCTTGCACCACCAAATTGAGGATGTGTGCAAAACAACAGACATGGAAATATTGGGCATCGAAGTCCGCACCTGCAAAAGAATAGGAGCATACAAGTTAAAAACAGCAAGCATACCTCTCATATGAGCATACAAGTCAAAAACAGCAAGCATATGTTCAACTCCACAAGCATATGTTCAAAAACAGCAAGCACATGTTCAACTCCACAAGCATATGTTCAAAACAGCAAGCATATGTTCAACTCCTTATCTATATTCAACTTCTATATGAGCATACGAGTCGAAAACAGCAAGCATATGTTGAAAAACAGCAAGCATACCTCTACGAACCAAGAACTTTGCCTTCAAAGCATCAACGGCACCATCATTGTTAGAAGCATTGTCGAGTGTGACGGACGTGATTTTGTTCTCAATCTTCCATTCGGTCACACAAGCATAGAGAGCATCAGCAATGACATTTCCAGAGTGAGGAGGATCCAACTCTATGAAAGCAAGCACACGAGTTTGCATCTTCCAATCCTCATCTATATAATGTGCAACCACACACATGTAAGATATGGTCTGATTACTTGTCCACAAATCCGTAGTTAAGCTAATGGAGTCCACACCCTTTAGGAGGGATTTACGCACCTCTTTTTCTCTATGGAAAACCTGCATGCACTCACTTTTTATTTCCTTCCTTCCAATGGGTTGATAATTTGGATTCATGCTCTTCATTAGAATATTGAACCACTTATGTTCAACCATTCTGAATGAATACTCATGCAGACATATCATCTTCGCAACAAGCTCTTTGATTATTCCTTGGTTATACTCAATGGAATGGTCCATTGTTGGAGCATTGGTTCTTCAGAAGAAAAGATTTGCTTGGATGGCTTCCTTTGCTTTCTTGTTCTTGTAATTCTTACACACTTTGTGATGCCTTCTAAGAGTTGAGGTGCTACCACCTTGTTTATATGCATATTCAGACTCACAATAATTGCAACATGCCTTCAACACAAGCTTTCCAGGGTGCTTCTTTGATGGCCTCTTATCCTTGTGAAAATGGACCCAAACTTTTGACGACGTCCTAATAGGAGCATTGGCTCTTGGCCTCTTGGTCTTTTTCTTGTTCCTTTCTCTTGCCTCCTCATCACTGGAAATATCATGCACAGTTTCTTCATCGGACATATCATCACCTCCTTCGGCTTCTAGTTCAGCAGCTGATTCCTTGTACCCATCCGACGTATCCTCGTCGGAATCCGACATATAATCACCTCCAGGCGGGACAACAAATTCCTCGTATTCCTCATCGTCCTTGTCCTCCTCCTCCTGAATGCCCTCGTCCTCCTCCTCCTCCTCCTCCTCCTCCTCCTCTTCTTCCTCTGACACCTAACACACATGAGCACACAAATAAGAAAAAACAATACCTATATGGATATATGTGAATATGGATACATCAATCATCAAGTAAAACAATCATGCCATAGTAGATGCATGAGCCATCTCAGAGTTGGTTGCGGAGCCGGAGGCAGCAGCTTCCGCAGCACGCACGCCAGCGCCGGTGCGTTCGGGGAGACGCGGAGGCGGCGGAGGGTGTTTTTTTACCCTACAAATCAAATCTGAGATTGGGGCATTGGTATAGTCTTTCGCCTTCTTAATCGGCTTCGGCGGCTTGCCCTTCTTCCGAACCGGCGGAGGCAGCGGCGATTCTTGCCTAATTAAGTAACTTAAGCTCTTCTCCTTTGCCTTCATCTTGCCATTCTCCTTCTCCTTCCCAAGCGCATTTTCCTTCTCATTCCCCTTCCCCTTCACCATTCTCTACAAAAAGAAGCACATTGTCATAAAAATAGCAACATCTATCTCTACCTGATTCAGCCTATAACTCAACATTTCATCTGTAAGTGTAGATCTATCAACAATAAAGCAGAAACCTAAACATCTACCTCTACCACATCACTTCATTGGTACAAGCAAGTGTACATCAATCATGAAATAAACAACAACCTATACCTAAAACAGAGGACAAATTACAGAGGATGAGATAGTCGAGGACGAGGTTACCTGAGTCCCTTCCTCTTCGTGGCGCTCGGCAAGGAACCAGGGGAGGCGGGACCGACGGCATGCGGGTTGCGTCCCTGCTGCTTGATCTGCGTCACCAGCATACTTGTGCTCCTCCAGCTCGGACAAGAGCAAGGTGACAACGGCGCGGTAGGAGAGATCAAGGTGGCGATGGAGATTGGAGAGGGACGGCAGGATGGGGCGAGGTCCGACGGCGCCGTCGCCTTTGACCTGGAGGTGGCGGCTCTGTCTTTGGTGTGTGGCGTGGGACTGGGAGGATACAATGGATCGACTGGGGGTGCGCTGTGCCCTAGCAACGAATAGGAGTTGGACTGTGGGGCGCCTGGGCCTTGGGCCGCCTCTCGGTCCGCTCGGTCCGCCCGGTTAAAAACAGGACCGGACCGGATGTGTTATCGGGCCGATATTCACAGCTCGGACCGACCGAATTTTGTAGCGGTCCTGGACCATACGCTCCGGTCCTTAACGGGCCACGAGCAGGCCGAAAAGCCCGCTCGGCACGTCCAGGCTGACCTTCAGGTAATCTTTTGGATGTTACTAATTTGTGTTATTATTGTGTATTTTGGATATGATTCATTGTTCCCTTTATGTTGATTTTGTGAGTTGTAGCTGTTGAGCTTACGTTGTCCACCGCATATGTATAGGACTTGGGTGTGTATTTATACCGTAGTATCTCTCTCTCTCGTATATTTGTACATCTTGAGAGACAAGTAGAGGCCAGTCCAGCATGTACCTATATATGTGCGTCATGCACATGATCAATGAATTATCGATCCATGCAATCTCCTCCTTCCAACTAACATGGTATCAGATAGCACGCCGATTCCTTTCCTCGCTTCCGCCTAAACCCGCCGCCGCCACCCTACAGTCGCCGCCGCCGCCCCTTGTTGTGTCATCGCTGCCGCCACGTCATCTCCTCTTCGCGGCCACCGCAACCTCCTCGATCGCCGCTGCTTCCCCTACCCCTCCTAGCCGCCGCGCGCCTAAACCCCAACCCTCACCGCCGCCGCTAGCCCAACCCTACCCAAGCCACCGCCGCCCCCCTTCGCCGGAGCAGCTCCATGGCGTCTCCCCACTCCAGCAACTCGAACCCATTCGCCGGACCTGAGCCCGACGCCACCACCGTTCACGATCTTGACATCCACACCCACATTCCCATCAAGCTCGACCAATCCAACTCCTTGCACTATGCGTGGAAGACCTACTTCAACCTCATCTTCCGCGAGTATCACCTCCTCGAGCACGTCGATGGTTCCGTTGATGGCAACATCATGGCGGGCGATCCAAACTGGGCGGCCGTTGAGGCCTCCCTCATTCGGTGGTTCTATATCACCGTCTCGCCGAACATTTTACACATGGTCGTCTCAGAGGATGACGACACATGTGCCGTGTTGACCAAGATCAACGCCCTCTTCACCAACAATAAGCTTCAACGTCTCGTTTTTTTGCAGCAAGAATTTTTTGGGTGCCACCAAGATGACTCCTTCATCGACGACTACTGCATGCACCTTAAGCGGCTCGCTGACGAGCTCTGCGACATCGGCGCCAAGGTGTCGGACGATCTCATGCTTAGCACCCTCACCACCGGCCTCAACGAGGACTTCGGCAACGCGGCCTGCAACCTCACCCTGCTGCCGAACCCGACCTTCCACTCTATCGCCGCGTATTTACGCTTGGAGGAACGCCGGATGAAGAAGGTCAAGGCCCGCGTTCATCACACCACCCTCACCTCCGGGACGTCTCGCGGGGCTCCTACGCCCGCCCCTCCTCATCTGCGCCCACCCGCGCCACCGGGGTACTTCCCCCTCCCACCGGCCCCGCCCGCGCCACCCGCCCCGCAGAAGCAGCAGCAGGGCGGTGGCCCCCGCAACCGGCGTCATAGAGGCAGCCGCTTCGAGCCAACATAGCAGCAACAACGGCCGAGGTATGGGGGGCTCCACGTCACCATCAGCCCTCCCCACCCTGTACGGTCGGAGCCACCCCGTGGACCGGCATGGTCCATGCGTACCACATGTCGGTCCCACAGGCCCCGGGTATCCTCGGTTAGCACCCCGCCAGGCCCCAGGCGCACTTCGTCGCTGCTCCCTACCAAGCGGGTGGGGGCGGCTACCTGCAGCCGTCGGCTCCTCCCCTGGCCGGCTACTTGCAGCCGAGCGGCTATGTCCCGCCCCCCACACCGGCGCAACACGGGGGCTACTCCCTCCCGCCAGCCCTGTGGGATCCCGCACTCCGTGCTGCGCTGCACTCGGCGCCGCCCCCTCTACCTACGGAGGTGGCGGTTATTGGTACATGGATACAGGGGCTACCGCCCACATGATGTCGCACCCCGGTAGCCTTGCTTCCTCCTTTCCAGTCACCACCTCGAACCGCATCACCCTCGGTAACGGTTCCTCCATGCCCATCACTCATGTCGCTCATATAGTTTATTTCCCTCTAATTCCATGCCTATTAATATGACTAATGTCCTTGTTTCACCTGACCTAGTTAAAAATCTTGTCTCCGTTCGTTGTCTTGCACGTGAAAATCCTCTCACTGTTGAATTTGACGATCTTGGTTTCTCTGTGAAGAACGCCCGTACATGGATAGTTCTCCACCAATGTGACAACCTTGATGACTTGTACTCGGTGCACTCCGCCTCCACTGCCACCGCCACCACCGCCTCTCCGGTCGCCCTCTCCACCGGCGTCGATCTTTGGCATGCACGTTAGAGTCATCCCAACTCCACCATCCTTCGTCAGATTCTCAAGAGTTTTTCATTTTCATGTAATAAATTCGACGAGCACACTTGTCATGCTTGCCGTCTCGGCAAACATGTTCGTCGACCCTTTAGCGCGTCAAACACTATTTCTACTTTTCCATTTTAGTTACTTCATAGTGATGTATGGACATCTCTCGTTGCGAGCAACACGGGCTTCCTATATTATCTTGTTTTACTTGATGATTTTTCTCACTTTGCATGGACGTTTCTGCTCCGTTGCAAGTCCGAGTCCTCGCCACCCTCACGGCCTTTTACTCCTACATCACCACCCAGTTCAGGTGCCCTATTCTCGCCCTAGAAACTGACAACGGAAAAGAGTTTGACACCGCTGCCACTTGCCAACTTCTCGCATCCCAGGGAGGCACCTTTCGCCTAACATGCCCCTACACATCCCAGCAAAACGACCGCGTCGAGCGCATTCTTCGCACTCTTAATGACTGCGTCCGGACGTTGTAGTTTCACTCCAATGTTCCCCCTCTGTTTTGGCCCCATGCACTCGCCACCGCCACACTTCTTCTTAACATTAGGTCGTGTCGTCCTCGTTGGAACTACACTCCACACTATCTTCTCTTTGGTTCCCCCCATCCTATGATGGTCTCCGCATCTTTGGTTGCCTTTGCTATCCTAGTACCGCTTCTACTGCACCACACAAACTCGCTCCTCGATCTGTAGCGTGTATCTTCCTAGGATATCCTCCTAATACCGAAGGTTACCGGTGCTACGACCATGTCTCCCACCGTGTGTACACCTCCCGACACATGTCATTTGATGAGCGGGTATTTCCTTTTCACCAGGTACCACCTTCTGCAGAGGACTCGGCGCCCCTCGACGACGCCCCCAACTTGGCCTCGACGGGCCCCCCCACAGCCCCTTCGGGCGTGGCTGCTTTGGACCTGGCCCCGATGCGGCCTTCTTTGGCCCCGACTAGCGCGGCCCCTACGGGCGCGGCCGCCCTGCCCTCGGCCCCTCGGGTAGCCTCTCAAGGGACCCGGCTCCTCCTACGGCGGGCGCTGCACCGGCCGACCCCTCCATGCCACCGGCTACGATCGACTCTTCACCACCCTCGTCCGTTGCCCCCACGGCGGTTGACCTGCCCCCTACTGGCATGATGACTCGGTCTCGCGCCGGTATCCACTGGCCCAGCACGCGCTACGCTACCGACAAGTATGCGTGCGTGGTGTCAACCTCGTCCTCTCCATCATTGCCCATCCCCTCGTTCGCACGCGCGGCCCTTCGTGATCCACATTGGCTACCTGCGATGCGCGAGGAGTTTGATGTGTTGCAGCGCAACCGCACGTGGCATATTGTTCCGCGGCCCCCTCATGCCAACGTCATCAGTGGAAAATGGGTGTTTCGCCACAAGACCCACCCTGACGGTTCTCTCAAGCACTACAAGGCTCGCTGGGTGGTGTGCGGCTTCCGCCAGCGCACCGGCGTGGCCTTCACCGACACCTTCGCCCCGGTTGTTAAACCGAGCACGATCCACACGGTGTTGCAGTTGGCGATCTCCCGTGCTTGGCCCATGCATCAGTTGGACGTTTCCAACGCCTTCCTGCACGGCCACCTCACGGAACGGGTCTTCTGTGAGCACCCGACCGGCTTCGTCAACGCCGAACATCCGGACCACGTGTGCTTGCTCTCTCGGTCTCTCTATGGCTGAAGCAGCCCCCTGGGCGTGGTACCAGCGTATGGCCGGGTTCTTGCAGCAGCTTGGGTTCAACACCACCCTCTCTGATGCTTCTCTCTTCGTCTATCATCAGGGCACTACCACTGTGTACCAGCTTCTCTATGTTGACGACATCATCCTGATGGCATCCTCGCCTGGGCTTCTTCAGCAGTTCACGGCTCGTCTTCATGATGGGTTTTCCCTAAAGGATCTGGGAGCGCTGCACTACTTCCTTGGCATTGAGGTTGCTCATTGTGCCGATAGGTTCTTTCTGCATTAGCAGAAGTACGCCCACGAGCTTCTTGAGCGTGCGGCTATGCTTAACTGCAAGCCCCCCCCACGACTGTTGACACAAAGGCGAAGCTCTCTGCTTTGCAGGGTTCTCCAACATTGTGTTCTACCGCTCCATTGTCGGTGCCCTGCAGTACCTCACCCTCACTCGGCCTGACTTGCAGTATGTAGTCCAGTAGGTGTGCCTTCACATGCACTCCCCGCGTGACTCCCACAGGACTCTGGTGAAGCGTATCCTCTGGTACGTACGCGGCACATAGAGAATACATTCGGTAGAATCGATGATACAAATCACATCACTAGTAGAAAATGGAGCTTTATTACCGATTCATAAGGGCCTTTAGTGTCGGTTCTGCAACCGACACTAAAGGGTGGAGACAAAAGGCCCTCCCTTTAGTACCGGTTCAGCATGAACCGTCACTAAAGGCCCACCACGTGGCGTGCGCTCGCGTCGTGGTATGGGGGACCTTTAGTACCGGTTGGTAACCCCAACCGGTACTAAAGTTTTTTTTTTGTTTTTTTGAATTTTTTGGGAAATTTTTTGACTTTTCTTCGATTTTCAGTTTTCTGAATTATTTGATGATTTAGTCTCTAATCACCCCTCTTAACTGCTCAAGTGTGGATTACTCATTCCAAATCGTCTAACTTCCCAGCCAATCACCCATCCTCTCACTACTCCAGCATGAGCATGCTTAACTTCAGAGTTCTATTCCCCCTAGTTTCCAAGTCTGCACTTGTTGTTTTCCTGACAATAGTAAGCTGTCAATCCTGTTAACCCTTAGGAGTTTAGCTTGAGCATTAGGCCAGACGTTTCACCGTTTGAGTTTGAAACTATTATTCTAAAAAACAATAATTATTTAGTAACACTAATATTTCTTGAATAAGTCGTTTGACCATAGTTTGACCACAATTTGACTAGATTTGACCAAATTCGAAAAAAAGAAATAATTATTTAGTAACACTAATATTCTTGAATAATTTTTAATAACACTAATATTTCTTGAATAAGTAGTTTGACCACAGTTTGACCAAAATTCAAAAAAAACTAAAATTTGAGCATATCTTTTTTCCTTTTAGAATTTGAGGATTCTAAAAATTTGCAAACAGGCATACGGCGGTCAAAATCGAATGCGGATTTTCGTGCTGAACATTTTGATATATTATACGGGTTTTTTCGACATCGTATGCAAAAGATATAGTCGTTTTACTTTTTCATCACACTTTTTTGCAAAACATGTCCAAATTTAACTTTTTAAAATTTCCTAACTTGTAGATGTAGTAACATAACTACGTCCCGAAGAATTTTAATTTTTGAAATTTTATCATTTTATTTTGTTTTCTTCCAAAACTGAAATGGCGATAAGGGGGGGGGTCAGTTTGAAAATTGCCCTATAGTCCCAGTTTGTGTCTCCAACCGGGACTATAGGTTAGACCCCTTTAGTGCCGGTTTGTGGCACGAACCGGTACTAAAGGTTAGCCCTATATTACCGGTTTCTACCACAAACCGGGACTAAAGGGGCTCGTGGGGCCCCGGCCTAACGCCAGCCTGCCACCACCCCTTTAGTACCGTTTCGTGGCACGAACCGGTACTAAAGGTTCAACACGAACCGACACTAATGCAAAGCCGTTTGAACCGGAGCTAATGGTACCATTAGTACCGGGCCAAAATCGAATCGGGACTAATGTGTCTCACATAAGGTTCTTTTTCTACTAGTGCATAAAGGAAGTTCAATAGAAGTTTAGAAGAAAAAGTTCAGCTCCATCATAACAACATAGAAATTAAGTTCACACGCATCGATCATATAGATCACATAAAGGGAGTGCACTAGCAGTTCATAAGTAAAAGTTCAGCTCCGTCAGAGCTCTCCTCGCCTTCCAACATCTCCAAGATCTCTTCTTGGGGAGCCATTGCAGCTTCAATGACTACTCGCACACTCTCGGCGGCTTCTCTAGTTGTCTCAGTGGATGTTCTCGCACTCTCGGTGGCTGCTTGAGTGTTATCGGCATCAGCAAGCACGATCTCCGTGTACTCAACCACCCTCATGACAATGTCTATGGTTGTTTATGGTTGTAGGAGTTCCGTCTACTAGTGTAGAAGTCCTAACGAGGCGTCTTGGCTTCTCCTTCGCATTAAAAAGATTGTCATTGAGATAAAAGACATTTTTTCATGAAAGCGGATTTATGACAATAAAAAACAAAGAACTATTATGAAAACTGTCCATATTTGTCCTTTAGGTTGACACTTCTCGCTCTTAAGTTGGGAACTTTGCCCGTCGGCGATGGTCGTTCTTCACCCTCTCCCCCTGCTTTACCATGGTCTCAGAGAAGGAAGGAAAAGAACGATTCCCTATGACAACAGTCAGTTCATCTCTCAAGTGGTTATATATATGGTGTACACTCACTCACAAACTGGAATTTCAACTGTCGGTCATGGTCGTTCTTCCCCTCTCCTACTTCTTTACCAAGGTCTTAGAGGAGGAAGAGGGATAAGAACGACCTCCTACGACAATAGTCGGTTCATTTCTCAAGTGGTTGTATATATGGTGTACACTCGCTCACTTACTATAATGTTGACTGTCAGTGATGGTTGTCCTTCAACTTCTCCTCCTGCTTTAACAAAGTCTAAGAGGAAGAGAAGAAGAAGGACGACACCATAGGACAACAGTCGATGTTTGAGGGAGTCCTGGACTAAGGGGTCCTCGGGCATCCGGCCAGTTATCCATGGGCCGGACTGATGGGCTGTGAAGGCATGAAGGTTGAAGACTGCACCGTGTCTGGATTGGACTCTACTTGGCATGGAAGGCAAGCTTGGCGACTGAAGATTCCTTCTTATGTAACCGACTCCATGTAAACCCTAGATCCCCTCGGTGTCTATATAAACCGAAGGGGATAGTCCGGAAAGGACATCACGTATACTCATTACCATACCCACATAGGCTAGACTTCTAGGGTTTAGCCATTACGATCTTGTGGTAGATCAAATCTTGTAATACTCATATTCATCAAGATCAATCAAGCAGGAAGTAGGGTATTACCTCCATAGAGAGGGCCCGAACCTGGGTAAACATCGTATCCCCTGTCTCCTGTTACCATGGATCCTAGACGCACAGTTCGGGACCCCCTACCCGAGATCCGCCGGTTTTGACAACGACATTGGTGCTTTCATTGAGAGTTCCACTGTGCCGTCAATGAAAGGCTCGATGGCTCGCCTTTTCATTAACAACAACATTACCGCAGGGGTAGTTTTGGCCTCGGGCCAAATCCTCTGGCTGGGCGACTTTACTATGATCGCCTGTTCGGCCGTGGAGCCGACGATGACCTCTTAGGCCATCGAAAATCCCCTTCGCATCAACTCCGAGCACTCCAAGCAGATGGATCCGGTCAAGTTTTCGTCCTTAAACGAGCTCCTAGATCGCATCACCGCATTGGGAATCATCACAAATTACGATCAGATCGGGCCTAAAACCGATCAGGGAGAAACCGAAACTCCACCGGTCACCCACCAGATCGCGGCAGTCCTGGAGTAGGACGGCGAGTCTTCTTCTATATTGAAGACGGACTATGTTCGGGTCGCCGTTCATGAAGAGCCGGATACTCACCCGCGAAAGGATGCAACCATCCCTCCGAACATAGCATCAGACAGCAGTTCCAAACAATCAAAAGATATTCCGGAACCCGGACTGTGTAGTCCGCAAGGTCATCGGACTTCGGACAACCGGTTAGGTTGGGGTTCGGATTTAATTCCACCCACCCTCGGACATAGAGGCTCTCATGAGCATAAAACAACAATCTCAGGAGAAGGTCCACCACTTTTGGGCCAGATTCCTCCTTGTCAAGGACAAGGTAAAAGATTGCCATGACAAGGACGCAATATTAGCGTTCTGCAAAAACTGTGCGGACGAAGGAATCCTCAAAGACATCAATCGACACCACATACAAAAATTTGCTGACTTAGCAACCATCGTACAAAAATACTGTGCGATGGAAAGCGCCTGTGAAACTCGGGCAGCTCGCTGGGAACCACCAGCCCCAACCCAACTTCCCCTACAGGCGAAAAGGGCGCACCCTCGGGGCACGCCCAGTCCAACAGTCAAAAAACACAAAGCCACTATACGGCACGGCACCGTTCTGGAAGGGTGGCTCGATGGCCCATGCAAAATACATATAACAACAGATACCGTGGCAACCCACATCCTTAGAGCATGTTGGATACTACGACAGGTAGCCAAGAGCGGGGAGGAAATCCTTATGAAGGACACCCCAGAACAACACCCCCCAGAAGACGACGACCCAAGAGTATTGACAGTCTTTGAGACATTCGCTTCAAATAACAAGCGCAAAAGGGCACTTCGCGAGCTCAACGAAGTCTGCCAAATCGCTGTAATAAACCCATGGAACGGCACGACTATAACATTCAACGCCGGTGACAAACCAAAGTACAGAACAGTACGAGCACCAACCGCGTTAGTCCTCAACCCCATCGTGGATGGGTTTCGACTCAACAAGGTCCTCATGGACGGCGGCAACGGATTAAATCCCATTTATGAGGACACATTACATAAAATGGAAATAGACAGGATCCGCATCAAACAAAGTAACACAACCTTCCGGGGAATTATTCCTAGTCGGGAGGCGCGATGCGCGGGCAAAATCACACTTGACGTGGTATTCGGATCGCCAGAGAACTATCGGTCTGAAGAAATAACCTTCCAAGTGGCCCCTTTCAGCAGCGGATATCACGCCCTATTGAGGCGGGATGCTTTTACACGCTTCCAAGCTATACCTCACTACGGATATATGAAGCTCAAAATGCCTGGACCAAACGGTATAATCACTCTCGTCAGTGATCCGGACATAGCACTCCGCGCTGAAAACAAAACTGCATCCCTGACCCTGGAGGCGCTATCTGAAGCCCTCGTGGCCGAAGAATTAACCACAGTACGCTCCATAGTGGACAGGGACAATGTGATCCTCGACAAACGCCCCAAATCCACCTCGTTCAAACTGGCATAAGAAATAACCAAATTCCAGGTCCACCCAACGGACCCCAAGAAGACAGTATCCATCGGAGCTCAGCTGAACCCAACAGTTGACGCCGCACTATGAGAATTCATGTGCGAAAACTTGGACATATTTTCCTGGCACCCTTCGGATATGCCAGGGATCCCACGCAAGTTGGCCAAACATAGCCTCAACATATTAAAGGGATTTAAACCAGTCAAGCAAATACCCCAGCGCTTTTCTGAACCTAATCGACAATCCATGGGGGAGGAGCTGGCCAAGCTCATCGAGGCCGGATTCATCAGAGAAATCAAGCATCTGGACTGGCTGGCAAACCTGGTAATGGTACCAAAGAAAGATAAATCCGGGCGCCTATGTGTCGATTTCAAGGATCTCAACAAGGCTTGACCTAAGGACCCTTTTCCCCTTCCCCGTATTGATCAAATCATTGATGCCACCGCAGGACACGACTCACTTGGTTTCCTCGTTTAGTATGTTGCTATTGCTTTCTTCATGACTTATACATGTTGCTATTGCTTTCTTCATGACTTATACATGTTCCTATGACTATGAGATTATGCAACTCCCGTTTACCAGAGGAACACTTTGTGTGCTACCAAACGTCACAACATAATTGGGTGATTATAAAGGTGCTCTACAGGTGTTTCCGAAGGTACTTGTTGGGTTGGCGTATTTCGAGATTAGGATTTGTCACTCCGATTGTCGAAGAGGTATCTCTAGGCCCACTTAGTAATACACATCACTTAAGCCTTGCAAGCATTGCAATTAATGAGTTAGTTGCAGGATGATGTATTACGGAATGAGTAAAGAGACTTGTCGGAAACGAGATTGAACTAGGTATTGAGATACCGACGATCGAATCTCGGGCAAGTAACATACCGATGACAAAGGGAACAACGTATGTTGTTATGCGGTCTGACCGATAAAGATCTTCGTAGAATATGTGGGAGCCAATATGAGCATCCAGGTTCCGCTATTGGTTATTGAACGGAGACGTGTCTCAATCATGTCTACATAGTTCTCGAACCCGTAGGGTCCGCACGCTTAAAGTTTCGATGACGGTTATATTATGAGTTTATGAGTTTTGATGTACCGAAGGTTGTTCAGAGTCCGGGATATAATCACGGACATGACGAGGAGTCTCGAAATGGTCGATACATGAAGATTGATATATTGGAAGCCTATATTTGGATATCGGAAATGTTCTGGGTGAAATCAGCATTTTACCGGAGTACCGAGGGGTTACCGAAACCCCCCGGGGGCTTAATGGGCCATAGTGGGCCTTAGTGGAGAAGAGGAGAGGCGGCTAGGGCAGGGCCGCGCGCCCCTCCCCCTCTAGTCCGAATAGGACAAGGAGAGGGGGGTGGCGCCCCCTTTCCTTCCTCTCCCCCTCCTCTTTCCCCCGTTCTCCTAATCCAACAAGGAAGGGAGGGATTCCTACTCCCGGTGGGAGTAGGACTCCTCCTGGCGCGCCTACTCCTGGACGGCCGCACCTCCCCCCTTGCTCCTTTATATACGGGGGCAGGGGGCACCCCATAGACACAACAATTGATTTGATCTTTTAGCCATGTGCGGTGCCCCCCTCCACCATACTCCACCTCGATAATACTGTAGCGGTGCTTATCCGAAGCCCTGCGTCGGTAGAACATCATCATTGTCACCATGCCGTCGTGCTGACTAAACTCTCCCTCAACACTCGGCTGGATCGGGGTTCGAGGGACGTCATCGGGCTGAATGTGTGCTGAACTCGGAGGTGCCGTGCGTTCGGTACTTGATTGGTCGGATCGTGAAGACGTACGAATACATCAACCGCGTTCTGCTAATGCTTCCACTTTCGGTCTACGAGGGTACGTGGACAACACTCTCCCCTCTCGTTGCTATGCATCACCATGATCTTTCGTGTGCGTAGGAATTTTTTTGAAATTACTACGTTCCCCAACAGTGGCATCCGAGCCTGGTTTTATGCGTAGATGTCATATGCACGAGTAGAACACAAGTGAGTTGTGGGTGATATAAGTCATACTGCTTACCAGCATGTCATACTTTGGTTCGGCGGTATTGTTGGATGAAGCGGCCCGGACCGACATTACGCGTACGCTTACGCGAGACTGGTTCTACCGACATGCTTTGCACACAGGTGGTTGGCGGGCGTCAGTTTCTCCATCTTTAGTTGAACCGACTGTGGCTATGCCCGATCCTTGCGAAGGTTAAAACAGCACCAACTTGACAAACTATCGTTGTGGTTTTGGTGCGTAGGTAAGAACAGTTCTTGCTCAGCCCGTAGCAGCTACGTAAAACTTGCAACAACAAAGTAGAGGACGTCTAACTTGTTTTTGCAAGGCATGTTGTGATGTGATATGGTTAAAGCATGATGCTAAATTTTATTGTTGAGATGATCATGTTTTGTAACCGAGTTATCGGCAACTGGCAGGAGCCATATGGTTGTCGCTTTATTGTATGCAATGCAATCGCCCTGTAATGCTTTACTTTATCACTAAGCGGTAGCGATAGTCGTAGAAGCATAAGATTGGCGAGACGACAACGATGCTACGATGGAGATCAAGGTGTCGCTCCAGTGACGATGGTGATCATAACGGTGCTTCGGAGATGGAGATGACAAGCACAAGATGATGATGGCCATATCATATCACTTATACTGATTGCATGTGATGTTTATCTTTTGTGCATCTTATCTTGCTTTGAATGACAGTAGCATTATAAGATGATCTCTCACTAAATTTCAAGATAAAAGTGTTCTCCCTAAGTATGCACCATTGCCAAAGTTCGTCATGCCCAGACACCACGTGATGATCGGGTGTGATAAGCTCTACGTCCATCTACAATGGGTGCAAGCCAGTTTTGCACACGCAGAATACTCAGGTTAAACTTGACGAGCCTAGCATATGCAGATGTGGCCTCGGAACACTGAGACCGAAAGGTCGAGCGTGAATCATATAGTAGATATGATCAACATAGTGATGTTCACTATTGAAAGCTACTCCATTTCACATGACGATCGGTTGTGGTTTAGTTGATTTGGATCACGTGATCACTTAGAGGATTAGAGGGATGTCTATCTAAGTGGGAGTTCTTAAGTAATGTGATTAATTGAACTTAAATTTGTCATGAACTTAGTACCTGATAGTATCTTGCTTGTCTATGTTGATTGTAGATAGATGGCCCGTGCTGTTGTTCCGTTGAACTTTAATGCGTTCCTTGAGAAAGCAAAGTTGAAAGATGATGGTAGCAATTACACGGACTAGGTCCAGAACTTGAGGATTATCCTCATTTCTACACAGAAGAATTACGTCCTGGAAGCACCGCTAGGTGCCAAACCTGCTGCAGGAGCAACACCAGATGTTATGAATGTCTGGTAGAGCAAAGCTGATGACTACTCGATAGTTCAGTGTGCCATGCTTTACGGCTTAGAACTGGGACTTCAACGGCGTTTTAAACGTCATGGAGCATATGAGATGTTCCAGGAGTTGAAGTTAATATTTCAAAAGAATGCCCGGATTGAGAGATATGAAGTCTCCAATAAGTTCTACAGCTGCAAGATGGAGGAGAATAGTTCTGTCAGTGAGCATATACTCAAGATGTCTGGGTACTGCAATCACTTGATTCAACTGGGAGTTAATCTTCTGGATGATAGCATCATTGACAGAATTCTTCAATCACTGCCACCAAGCTACAAAAGCTTCATGTGAACTATAACATGCAAGGGATGGATAAGACGATTCCCGAGCTCTTCGCAATGCTAAAGGCTACGGAGGTAGAAATCAAGAAAGAGCATCAAGTGTTGATGGTCAATAAGACCACCAGTTTCAAGAAAAAGGGCAAAGGGAAGAATAAGGGGAACTTCAAGAAGAACAGCAAACAAGTTGATGCTCATGAGAAGAAACCCAAGTCTGGACCTAAGCATGAGACTGAGTGTTTCTACTGCAAACAGACTGGTCACTGGAAGCGGAACTGCCCCAAGTATTTGGCGGATAAGAGGGATGGCAAGATGAACAAAGGTATATGTGACATACATGTTATTGATGTGTACCTTACCAGAGCTCGCAGTAGCACCTAGGTATTTGATACTGGTTCTGTTGCTAATATTTGCAACTCAAAACAGGGACTACAGATTAAGTGAACACTGGCCAAGCACGAGGTGACCATGCGCGTGGGAAACGGTTCCGAAGTCGATGTGATCGCCGTCGGCACGCTACCTTTACATCTACCTTCGGGATTAGTATTAGACCTAAATAATTGTTATTTGGTGCCAGCATTGAGCATGAACATTATATCTGGATCTTGTTTGATGCGAGACGGTTATTCATTTAAATCAGAGAATAATGGTTGTTCTATTTATATGAGTAATACCTTTTATGGTCATGCACCCTTAAAGAGTGGTCTATTTTTGATAAATCTCGATAGTAGTGATACCCATATTCATAATATTGAAACCAAAAGATTCAGAGTTGATAATGACAGTGCAACTTATTTGTGGCACTGACGTTTAGGTCATATCGGTGTAAAGCACATGAAGAAACTCCATACTGATGGACTTTTGGAACCACTTGATTATGAATCACATGTTACTTGCGAGCCGTGCCTCATGGGCAAGATGACTAAAACGCCATTCTCCGGAACTATGGAGCGAGCAACTGATTTATTGGAGATCATACATACTGATGTATGTGGACCAATGAATATTGAGGCTCGCGGCGGGTATCGTTATTTTCTCACCTTCACAGATGATTTACGTAGATATGGGTATAACTACTTAATGAAACATAAGTCTGAAACATTTGAAAAGTTCAAAGAATTTCAGAGTGAAGTTGAAAATCATCGTAACAAGAAAATAAAGTTTCTACGATCTGATCGTGGAAGAGAATATTTGAGTTACGAGTTTGGTATACATTTGAAACAATGCGGAATAGTTTCGCAACTCACGCCACCCGAACACCACAGCGTAATGGTGTGTCTGAATGTCATAATCGTACTTTAGTAGGTATGGTGCGATCTATGATGTCTCTTACTGATTTACCACTATCACTTTGGGGTTATGCTTTAGAGACGGCCGCATTCACGTTAAATAGGGCACCATCGAAATCCGTTGAGATGACACCTTATGAACTGTGGTTTGGCAAGAAACCAAAGTTGTCGTTTCTTAAAGTTTGGGGCTGCGATGCTTATGTGAAAAAGCTTCAACCTGATAAGCTCGAAACCAAATCGGAGAAATGTGTCTTCATAGGATACCCAAAGGAGACTGTCGGGTACACCTTCTATCACAGATCCGAAGCCAAGACATTCATTGCTAAAGAATGGATCCTTTCTAGAGAAGGAGTTTCTCTCGAAAGAAGTGAGTGGGAGGAAAGTAGAACTTGATGAGGTAACCATACCTGCTCCCTTATTGGAAAGTAGTTCATCACAGAAACCGGTTCCTGTGAAGTCTATACCAATTAGTGAGGAAGTTAATGATGATGATCATGGAACTTCAGATCAAGTTGTTATTGAACCTCGTAGGTCAACCAGAGTAAGATCCGCACTAGAGTGGTACCGTAATCCTGTTCTGGAGGTTATGTTACCAGACCATGATGAACCTACGAACTATGAAGAAGCGATGGTGAGCCCAGATTCCAAAAAATGGCTTGAGGCCATGAAATCTGAGATGGGATCCATGTATGAGAACAAAGTGTGGACTTTGGTTGACTTGCCCGTTGATCGGCAAGCCATTGAGAATAAATGGATCTTCAAGAAGAAGACTGACGCTGACGGTAATATTACTGTCTATAAAGCTCGACTTGTTGCGAAAGGTTTTCGACAAGTTGAAGGGATTGACTACGATGAGACCTTCTCACCCGTAGCGATGCTTAAGTCAGTCCGAATCATGTTAGCAATTGCCGCATTTTATGATTATGAAATTTGGCAAATGGATGTAAAAACTGCATTCCTGAATGGATTTCTGGAAGAAGAGTTGTATATGATGCAACCGGAAGGTTTTGTCGATCCACAGGGAGCTAACAAAGTGTGCAAGCTCCAGCGATCCATTTATGGACTGGTGCAAGCCTCTCAGAGTTGGAATAAACGCTTTGATAGTGTGATCAAAGCATTTGGTTTTGTACAAACTTTTGGAGAAGCCTGTATTTACAAAAAAAGTGAGTGGGAGTGAGGGAGTCCTGGATTAGGGGGTCTCCGGACAGCCGGACTATCTCCATTGGCTGGACTGTTAGACTATGAAGATACAAGATTGAAGACTTCTTCTCGTGTCCGGATGAGACTCTACTTGGCGTGGAAGGCAAGCTAGGCAATACGTATATGGATATCTCCTCTTTTGTAACCGACCTTGTGTAACCCTAACCCTCTCCGGTGTCTATATAAACCGAAGGGTTTTAGTCCGTAGGACAGCAATCACAACATACAATCATACCATAGGCTAGCTTTTAGGGTTTAGCCTCTCTGATCTCGTGGTAGATCTACTCTTGTAACACCCATATCATCAATATCAATCAAGCAGGACATAGGGTTTTACCTCCATCAAGAGGGCCCGAACCTGGGTAAAACTTCGTGTCCCTTGCCTCCTGTTACCATCCGGCCTAGACGCATAGTTCGGGACCCCCTACCCGAGATCTGCCGGTTTTGACACCGACATTGGTGCTTTCATTGGGAGTTCCTCTGTGTCGTCACCGTTAGGCTTGATGGCTCCTACTACCATCGATAGCGATCCCGTCTAGGGTGAGACCTTTCTCCCCGGATAGATCTTCGTATTCGGCGGCTTTGCACTGCGGGCTAATTCGCTTGGCCATCTGGAGCAGATTGAAAGCTACGCCCTTGGCCATCAGGTCAGATTTGGAAGTTTGAACTGCACGGCCGACATCCGCGGGGACTTGATCTTCGATGGATTCGAGCCACAGCTGGGCGCGCCGCACTGTCTCGATGGGTATGACCTAGCTCTACCGCCGGACGGTACTCCAGAGGCCGCGCCCACACCAGCTCCGACCCTTAGCTCGGAGCCAACTGCGCTAATTGAGGACGGGTGGCTAGACACCACCTCAGGGGCTGCAGTCTCGACGGCGATCGAGCCGAACACCAGTATAATCCTCTGTGCAGCCCATGACTCGAAGGTGCCGGACTCTCTTCCGGACCCCGAACCATCCGCGCCCCTGCCAATCGAATCCGAGTGGGCGCCGATCATGGGATTCACTGCTGCGGTTATCTTTCAGCACTCGCCCTTCGGCGACATTCTGAATTCACTAAGGTCTCTCTCTTTGTCAGGAGAGCCCTGGCCGGATTATGGCCAACAGGACTGGGATGCGGATGACGAAGAAATTTGACGCCCACCCACCACCCACTTTGTAGTTACTGTCGATGATTTAACCGACATGCTTGACTTCGACCCCGCAGACATCGATGGTATGGACAACGATGCGGGAGGCAAAGATGAACCACCGCCCATAGGGCGCTGGACGTCCACTTCATCATATGACGTATACATGGTGGACACACCAAAAGAAGACGATGACGAGGAACGGAAGGACGCACCGAAGGTTTGTTCCCTCGAGAAGCAGTCAAAGCGGCGGCGCAAGCATCGCCCCAAATCCCGCCTCGCCACAAACAACAATCACACGGACCCAGTGTTGGATCAGGGCGAACCACTACCGGACCACGGCAATACGAAGATCAAACCAAACAAACCAATTCTGTCAAAGATAATAGTCCGGACGACACAACGCCGGACAGGCACCCGGAGCAGCAGAATTCCCGTCAAAGGCTTGTTGCCACCGCGAGGAGTCTAAAAAAGCAGAAGCAAAGGCTCAAGGCTGCACAGGACACACTCCAAATCAGATGGAGTATAGTACGCAACACAGCAACGAAGTACGGCGACAATCGCCCCAGCAAGAGCTACCCAAAGCGGAAGTTGCTACCTGAATTCGATGAGGAGGCCTCAGACCCCTCACAACCAAAAATCAAAACGGCCACCTGGCCAGATAGACGACCTGACGGCCAACATCAAGCGGCAAACAATGCCACTCACAAGCCAATACGCGATCCACGCGAGGGCTCGCACCAAAATGATGGCGCAACCATATCCATCTACGGACCACGCAAGCGCGCCCCAGCTTACAATGTACCACAACAAACATCTGAACAACGCGGCACACCCAGATACAGGGGTGCAGCAGACCCCCTATGTTTCACGGATGAGGTGAGGGACCATGAATTTCCAGAGGGATTCAAACCCGTAAACATAGAGGCATACGATGGAACAACAGACCCTGGGGTCTGGATTGGGGATTATATCCTCCATATCCATATGGCTCGAGGAGATGACCTCCACACCATCAAGTACTTACCCCTCAAGCTCAAAGGGCCAGCCCGCCACTGGCTTAAAGGCCTCCCTGAAAACTCCATCGGAAGTTGGGAAGAGCTTGAAGACGCTTTTCGGGCAAATTTTCAAGGAACTTATGTCCGACCTCCGGACGCGGACGATTTGAGCCATATAACTCAACAGCCCGGAGAGTCAGCCCAAAAACTTTGGAACAGGTTCCATACTAAAAAGAACCAAATTGTCGACTGTCCGGACGCTGAAGCCTTGGCGGTGTTTAAACATAGCGTCTGTGACGAATGGCTTGCCAGACACCTCGGCCAAGAAAAGCCGAGAACGATGGCAGCATTAACAAGCCTCATGACCCGCTTTTGCGCGGGTGAGGATAGCTGGCTAGCCAGATGCAGCACCAACGACCCCAGTACATCCGAAGTTAGAGATGGAAACGGGAAATCATGGCGCAATAGCAATAACAAATGCCGAAACAAAGGAGACAACATGAAGAGCACGGCAGTAAACGCCGGATTCAAAAGCTCTCGGCCAGGTCAGAAGCCGCCCTCTAAAGGTGCCAGAGACGAACTGTCCAGCCTGAACAAAATTCTGGACCAAACATGTCAGGTCCATAGCACCCCTGGCAAACCAGCCAATCATACCCACAGAGAATGTTGGGTCTTCAAGCAGTCCGGCAAGGTCAACACCGTAGACAAGGGGAAGGATACACCAAGCGAAGATGAGGATGAGCCTCTCAAGGAAGACGCTGGGGAACAAAAGAAATTTCCACCAGAAGTCAAAACAGTAAACGGCATGATTACTCAGCAAGTATCCGGCGTGCAGGATGGGTTGCCCTGGTATTAGACCCAATAATTGGCGGATACCGCTTCGCATGAGTCCTGATGGACGGTGGCAGCAGTCTAAACCTGATATACCAGGATACAATCGCGAAATGGGGATAGACCCAACAAAAATTCGCCATAGCAATATTACCTTTAAAGGAGTAACGCCAGGCCCAGGGGCTCATTGCACGGACTCCCGGCTACTAAAAGTTATATTCGGCCTCCCCGATAACTTCCATAGCAAACATCTAACCTTCCACATCGCTCCGTTCCAAAGTGGCTATCAAGCACTACTCGGACGCGAAGCTTTTGCTCGCTTTAATGCAATACCACACTACGCTTCCCTCACACTCAAAATGCCCGGTCCACGTGGCATCATTACAGTGAACGGAAGTATTAAGCGATCTCTGCGCGCCGAAGAGCGTGCGACTGCCCTAGCAGCCGCACACTAAAAATTGCCCCACCAGCTAAAGCATTTAGCAGGTCGTCATGACCTCGGACACGACTAGACGAGTCTGGCGCAGCCATATGCAATTTATACCGGATCAATAATCACACCCCTATTACAAATACAAGGGGCTCCACGAGCGCAGACAAGCGGCGATTCTTACTTACCTAGAATTATAAATAATTTCTTTAAAAAACTATCTTTTCGCACGACAGCTTTCTTCACGTCAGCTCCTCCCTTTTACAGATGATCATCGTGCTACACCCATCCAGGATACGGCACAACGGAGACATAGGCGCAGACGTGCAGCAGGGACCCGCTCCAAGGATTCTTTTTAGATTAAGACCCTGCATAAACCTTTTTTACTGTCTCTTGTTGATACATATCCACCGACTTCTCTGCAAAATTGAGAAGGATGCTGACATCTTGGCATGTGGCCACGTCATAATAATGCACGTACTTGGACACAAGGGGCTTCTTACAAGCGGCACTATTTCATCCTGGTTTATACCATAAAGACCGAATACCTTAGGGAGTGTTCGGCGTCACGAGTTCGGCCTTATATGCATCAGCTCCGAATCATTGTCTTTCATCAAATGTTGGGTTTGTCCGGCTCCTGTGTTTTGGTGCCTTACATTCCGCTTTACCGGATAAGGTAGCACTAGGAGAACTACTGCGATTGTGCCCTGGTTCATCCGGACGAGCGCCTCAGTAGAGAAAGCCGAAAACTGACTGTCATGATATAGCGTGAGACTGGTCAACCACTCGATGACCTATCAGAATGTTAGAATTCCTCTGCCTTAACGAAGGGCCGCTTTCCGGCCAGGCATATACGCACCCCGTGATCGGGAGAGTGCGGAGCCACCAAGGGCTATCTAGTAGCCCCACTGTCAAACTCCTATGGCTAAGTGAAAGTGTTCAAGCATTATAGTTCGATTGCCTCGCTCGCTGCGCTATCACCTCCTTATCTGCACCAAGACGTTGGGTTAAGTGTGAACATGCATTTTTTGCGAGTACCTCCGCATTATATGCGTGGGGGTTGAAGCCGACGGCTGCAATCTTTCAGGTTATACACATGTATACATAAACGGCCGCACAGGAGGCATCATACTACTTCCAGGCAAAAGTATAAACACAGCCTTATAAAAACTTCATAAAAGCATTATGTTCACAATGAGAATACATATCACTCAAACATAATATTTTTCGAGCACTGGGCCTCTATCAAACGAGCACCCTCGAGAACTTCCTCGAAATAGTGTTCGACAGCCACACGGCCTATGGCCGAACCCTGCGCCGCAACAGTGGTAGCGTCCATCTCCGCCCAGTATGCTTTAACACGGGCAAGGGCCATCCGCGAGCCTTCTATGCACGCCGACCTCTTCATCGCATTAATGCGCGGCACCGCATCAATGAGCTGCTGCACTAAGCCAAAATAGCTGTTCGATTTAGGCCCTTCCAGCCATAGTTGATCCACAACAGGCCTCGTGGCGAGTCCGGACAACCTATTCAGTTCGGCCCATTCGGCTAGCTGGTCAGTCAATGAAAGCGGACGCTCTGGAACGTGGAATTGCGTCCAGAACAGCTTGTCCACTTCACGATCTGTCTAACCTTGGAAGTACTTGGCCGCATCGGCAGCGCTCGCCGCCAAATCCATATACGCATCTGCCGAGCTCCACATCCGATCCAGAGGGGCATACCGTGGATCCCCGAACTTCCTCCGTAACATGAAGGGTTTTCCAGCCGCAATATCCCCGGCTTCCCGCAGCTCCTCCTTCTTCGCTCTCATAGCAGAACGGGTGTCTTTGTCTACTGCCGCGGCCTTCTCAAGGTCCGTTGCCTTCGCTTGGTTCTCTTTCTCAAGGACCTGGCAACGGTCGGTAGTGTCTTTCAATTCTACGGCCATCTTGGCCATCTTCTCTTGGCTCTCGCAATGTGCGGCCTTCTCGGCTTTCAACTCTTCGGCCACCTTCAAAGCAGCCGCATTACTACTCCTCGCTTGTTCCTTGGCTCGGGCAAGTTCCGCCCGCAAGGCTTCCACGGTGGAAGCTCCATCTGCAGTCAAAACATATTAATGATACTGGCATTATGCTGCTCTTACTATGTGGCGTTCACCGGATAATAACACTTACCCTGTGCCTCGTCAAGCCTCTTGTTAACAAGCTCGATGTCGGTGTCTGCCGCATCTAGTTGCCATTTTAATTGGGCAAACTCCCTAGTCCGGCTAGCCACCGGAGCTCCCACCACCTGCACATAAAGGCAGATTGGTTATTGCCTGGGTATTTGATCCTCTGTTCGCTGCCATTCTCGATGACAACCAGAGTCTCAAGGGCTACTATAACATGTGCGGTACTATCACATATTATCTCACATACCTCAAAGCCTGTCAATAGACTCATAAAGGCTTCATGTAATCCGCTTTCAGCGGATGAGATTCTCTCCATCACCGTACCCATCAGCGTACGGTGCTCTTCTGAGATGGCCGCTCGCCCCGTCAACTCCCTCAGAACGTCCGACTACACACCAAATGGTGCCGGACTCTTTCGTATGCTCTCTTTGGGAGCCGGACACTGGGGACCTTGGGGGTCTACGGGATTATCTTCTGGCCGCACCGGATCCGGAGAGGCCCTCCGCGATGACACTGTGGGGTCGCCCGCTTCTGGAGCGGAGGAGTCCGGGGGAGGCGTTTCGCTCTCCATCATCTCTGGAAGAAGATCCCCCGAAGACGAGCTCATTTGAGAGGGGCTGAGGCCCGAACTGCAAGATAGATGCGGTGGTTATTTTCTCAGAGGAAAAAGATATCATACCCTTACTACTAAAATATTTTGGATCACTTACAACTCGTTGGAGGGCTGTTCCCCCCGCGGACTCTGCGCGGCAAAAGCACCCCCCAAGGCAGGACCCTCAGTGGGGGACCTCTTCTCCCGTTTGGAGGCTTCGGCTTCCGGATCCTCGGAAGCAGTCCTTTTCCTCCCCCGATCATCCTCCTTCATGGAGACGCTCGCTCCCTCGGTTGGAGCGAATAGCAATGGGGGCCCGCGTCCGCCCATATTATCTCCCTCGGTATCTTCCTTCAAGGGCTCCGGACAAGGTGCCACCTCGAGCATCTTCTCCAATACCGGATTTTCCAAACCCTCAGGGAGGGGAGCCAAGCACCGGATCATCTTCGCCTTTGTTAGCCAGTCCTGGTCAAAAAGCGGACTCTCAGAAATAACTTCGAATAAAAGACAGCGTGTTCGGCGAGGGGATTTCTTACTTGTTCGGCGGCGCGGTTACTGCTCAGGCCCGCGTCCTCGGTGATATCCGGACATTCCACTTGGGGTCCGAAGAATTACTTGTACATCTCCTCGTGCGTCAGGACGAGGAAACTTTGAATGGCACGTGGCCCCTCTGGGTTGAACTCCCACAAACGCAGGTGCCGACGTTTGCAAGGCTGGACTTGGCGAGCCAGCATAGCTTGTATCACCGCAACCAAATTGAAATCTCCCTCGAAGAGATCTCGGATGCGGCTTTGCAGTATAGGCACGTCCTTGGCTGGACCCCAGATCAGACCCCTGCTAATCCATGACATCAGTTGTGGTGGGGGGGCCGAGTGGAAAGCGGGGGAAGCCGCCCACTTGGTACTTCCGGGAGTCATGACGTAAAACCACTCCCGTTGCCATAATTCGGGAACCTCTGGAAAGGAACCTCTCGGCCATGGAGCTCCTGGCATCTTGCCTATTGATGCACCTCCGCACGCTACTTGTTGCCCCTCGATCATCTTCGGCCTTACTTCAAAGGTCTTGAGCCACATGCCAAAGTGAGGGGTAACGCGGAGAAAGGCCTCACACACGATAATAAATGCCGTAATGTGGAGAAAGGAGTCCGGGGCTAGATCATGGAAATCTAACCCATAATAGAACATCAAGCCCCTGACGAAAGGATCCAGAGTGATGCCTAGACCTCGGAGGAAGTGGTAGACGAACACAACATTCTCGTTGGGTTCGGGAGTAGGGACGACCTGCCCTTTAGCAGGCAGCCGATGCGAAACCTCGGCGGTCAGATATCTGGCCTCCCTCAACTTCTTAATGTCCTCTTCCGTAACGGAAGAGGGCGTCCATCGGCCTTGAAGGTTGGATCCAGACATGGTTGAAGGTCCGGAGCACCTAACCTGAGCTTTGGGTGTTATAACTCGAGGCGGGGGAAGGGTTTGGTTGAGCACGGGAGGGAAAAAGCGAAAACCTTGTCCCCTTATAAAGAGGGTGAATATCAAGCGTCCCCTCCGTAGCCGTTTAGGACTTACCTATAATCTAGGAGTCCTAGACACGGTTGGGTTACCCACGAACCGCATTAATGAGAATCCCGTAATTAAGGGAACACGATCTCCGCTTCGGCAAGACGTGTCAAGAAACTGCCTCGCGTTATGTGCGGGGCTGGTTAAATGAAACGGTTCGAATAATCACCGGGCCATGACATGACGTCATGTTACCAAAACAAGCTAGCAGATTAGATCTGCGAAGACATTATTCTCTCTACGGTGAAATGTGAAACTTATTTTGCAGGGTCAGACAGTATCCTCGTATTCAAATTCTTCTGTGATGTATTCGTTGAAGGAACCCGCCTTGCAATGACGAAGACAACTACGCGCTGGACTCATCGTCATTGAAGCCTGGTTCAGGGGCTACTGAGGGAGTCCTAGATTAGGGGGTCTCCGGACAGCCGGACTATCTCCATTGGCCGGACTGTTAGACTATGAAGATACAAGATTGAAGAATTCGTCTCGTGTCCGGATGGGACTCTACTTGGCGTGGAAGGCAAGCTAGGCAATACGTATATGGATATCTCCTCCTTTGTAACCGACCTTGTGTAACCCTAACCCTCTCCGGTGTCTATATAAACCGAAGGGTTTTAGTCCGTAGGACAACAATCACAACATACAATCATACCATAGGCTAGCTTTTAGGGTTTAGCCTCTCTGATCTCGTGGTAGATCTACTCTTGTAACACCCATATCATCAATATCAATCAAGCAGGACATAGGCTTTTACCTCCATCAAGAGGGCCCGAACCTGGGTAAAACTTCGTGTCCCTTGCCTCCTGTTACCATCCGGCCTAGACGCACAGTTCGGGACCCCCTACCCGAGATCCGCCGGTTTTGACACCGACAGGGAGCTCTGTAGCATTTCTGATATTATATGTGGATGACATATTGCTGATTGGAAATGATATAGAATTTCTGGATAGCATAAAGGGATACTTGAATAAGAGTTTTTCAATGAAAGACCTCAGTGAAGCTGCTTGTATATTGGGCATCAAGATCTATAGAGATAGATCAAGACGCTTAATTGGACTTTCACAAAGCACATACCTTGACAAAGTTTTGATGAAATTCAAAATGGATCATGCAAAGAAAGGGTTCTTGCATGTGTTACAAGGTGTGAAGTTGAGTAAGACTCAATGCCCGACCGCTGCAGAAGATAGAGAGAAGATGATAGATGTTCCCTATGCTTCAGCCATAGGCCCTCTCATGTATGCAATGCTGTGTACCAGACCTGATGTGTGCCTTGCTATAAGTATAGCAGGGAGGTATCAAAGTAATCCAGGAGTGGATCACTGGACAGCAGGCAAGAACATCCTGAAATACCTAAAAAGGACTAAGGATATGTTTCTCGTTTATGGAGGTGACAAAGAGCTCATTGTAAATGGTTACGTTGATGCAAGCTTTGACACTGATCCGGACGGTTCTAAATCGCAAAACGGATACGTGTTTACATTAAACGGTGGAGCTGTCAGTTGGTGCAGTTCTAAACAAAGCGTCGTGGCGGGATCTACGTGTGAAGCAGAGTACATAGCTGCTTCAGAAGCAACAAATGAAGGAGTCTGGATGAAGGAGTTCATATCCGATCTAGGTGTCATACCTAGTGCATCGGGTCCAATGAAAATCTTTTGTGACAATACTGGAGCAATTGCCTTGGCGAAGGAATCCAGATTTCACAAGAGAACCAAGCACATCAAGAGATGCTTCAATTCCATCCGGGATCTAGTCCAGGTGGGATACATAGAAATTTGCAAAATACATACGGATCTGAATGTTGCAGACCCATTGACTAAGCCTCTTCCACAAGCAAAACATGATCAGCACCAAGACTCCATGGGTGTTAGAATAATTACTGTGTAATCTAGATTATTGACTCTAGTGCAAGTGGGAGACTGAAGGAAATATGCCCTAGAGGCAATAATAAAGTTATTCTTTATTTCCTTATATCATGATTATTGTTTATTATTCATGCTAGAATTGTATTAACCGGAAACATAATACTTGTGTGAATACATAGACAAACAGAGTGTCACTAGTATGCCTCTACTTGACTAGCTCATTAATCAAAGATGGTTATGTTTCATAGCCATAGACATGAGTTGTCATTTGATTAACGGGATCACATCATTAAGAGAATGATGTGATTGACTTGAGCCATTCCGTTAGCTTAGCACTCGATCGTTTATTATGTTGCTATTGCTTTCTTCATGACTTATACATGTTCCTAAGACTATGAGATTATGCAACTCCCGTTTACCGGAGGAACACTTTGTGTGCTACCAAACTTCACACCGTAACTGGGTGATTATAAAGGTGCTCTACAGGTGTCTCCGAAGGTACCTGTTGGGTTGGCGTATTTCGAGATTAGGATTTGTCACTCCGATTGTCGGAGAGGTATCTCTGGGCCCACTCGGTAATACACATCACTTAAGCCTTGCAAGCATTGCAACTAATGAGTTACTTGCAGGAAGATGTATTACGGAATGAGTAAAGAGACTTGCCGGAAACTAGATTGAACTAGGTATTGAGATACCGACGATCGAATCTCGGGCAAGTAACATACCGATGACAAAGGGAACAACGTATGTTGTTATACGATCTGACCGATAAAGATCTTCGTAGAATATGTGGGAGCCAATATGAGCATCCAGGTTCCGCTATTGGTTATTGACCGGAGACGTGTCTCGGTCATGTCTACATAGTTCTCGAACCCGTAGGGTCCGCATGCTTAAGGTTTCGATGACGGTTATATTATGAGTTTATGAGTTTTGATGTACCGAAGGTTGTTCGGAGTCCCGGATATGATCATAGACACAACGAGGAGTCTCAAAATGGTCGAGACATGAATATTGATATATTGGAAGCCTATATTTGGATATCGAAAATGTTCCGGGTGAAATCGGGATTTTACCGGAGTACCGAGGGGTTACCGGAACCCCCCGGGGGCTTAATGGGCCATAGTGGGCCTTAGTGGAGAAGAGGAGAGATGGCTAGGGCAGGGCCGCGTGCCCCTCCCCCTCTAGTCCGAATAGGACAAGGAGAGGGGGCGGCGGCCCCCCTTTGCTTCCTCTCTCCCTCCTCTTAATTTCCCCCTTCTCCTAATCCAACAAGGAAGGGAGGGAGTCCTACTCCCGGTGGGAGTAGGACTCCTCCTGGCGCGCCTACTCCTGGCCGGCCGCACCTCCCCCCTTGCTCCTTTATATACGGGGGCAGGGGGGCACCCCATAGACACAACAATTGATTTGTTCTTTTAGCCGTGTGCGGTGCCCCCCTCCACCATAGTCCACCTCGATAATACTGTAGCGGTGCTTAGGCGAAGCCCTGTGTCGGTAGAACATCATCATCGTCACCATGTCGTCGTGCTGACGAAACTCTCCCTCAACACTCGGCTAGATCGGAGTTCGAGGGACGTCATCGGGCTGAACGTGTGCTGAACTTGGAGTGTCAGGACCCCGATCCTAAGTCACACCGATCTAGCATGTAACACATCATATCACTTTGCGGCCTCACGCACGGTATTCCCACGGGTGCCACCTTACCTGGCCCGGGACCGTTTGCGCCTTTTGGCTCACGTATATGACAGTGTCGCTAGCATCCATATGACAAAGAACCCGGGCCGACATGGCTAGTCGTGAACCCAAAGCGGCACTAACCCATGAGGACAGGCATACATGAATCACATCGAGCATGTCGGTCATCAACGTGTGAATCCGGGCTGTAGCACTGGGCTAACAGGACTCCGGTAATCACTGCGTGACATTTCCCCGAAGGGACAGACACAGGAACGAAGTGAATCACATGCCGGCCAGTCAAGTGTCCAGAGTAGTAGTGCTGGGCTAGCAGGACTCCGGTGAACCGGGCTGTAGAGGACGACTATTGCTCAGGAAGCACTAGACTACATTTCCCCATATGAGAGGCTGCCAAGGATAAACAACTAGATTGTTGGATCCCACTCATACCAAGCATTTCAATCATACACACAATATGCCCGATATGAGTACATACAACATGGCATCACAACATAACTCTACGACTCAAGTATTTATTCATTAGGCTCCGAAGAGCCAGATATTACAAACATGGGTCTCATGACCCAACATATAGAGCATACAAGCAACAAGCACATGCGGAAGCTTAACTTGTCTGAGTACAGACAACTACAAATGAAGAAGGCTGAGAAGCCTGACTATCTACCAGATCCTGCCGAGGGCACAAGATCGTAGCTGAGGTAACAAGCTAAACGTCGAAGTCCACACGGAACTACTAGCGAGACTGACGTCTCTCTGCAAAACATAAAATAGGCAAACGTGAGTACAAATGTACCCAGCAAGACTTACATCAGAACTAGCTACATATGCATCAGTGTCAATAAAGGGGGTGGTGGAGTTTGACTGCAGCAAGCCAGCTTTGACACGGTGGCTATCCTGAACTACGACTGCAAGTAACTCTTTTGAGGTGGCGCACACGAGTCCACATATTCACCATATCAATACACCACTATGGATCCACTTCCGTCTCCCTACGAGAAGGCCATCCATAGCACTCACGCTTATCTTGCGAGTTTTAGAGTATCCACTTTCACTTGTCTATGAACTGTTATAGGCAACCCAGAAGTCCATTACCGTGGACACGGCTATTCAAATAGATGATGTTAACCCTGCAGGGGTGTACTTCTTCACACACGCTCTCACCACTTACCGCCGTTTACACGACATGTACTCGGCAACCTTCAAGAGGAAGCCCAACGAGGGTGTCGGCCACGGCCTACCTAAACACTCAAGTCTCTAGTCCAGGTTTATCGCCTATCCAGGTTCCATCCGCAGGGAGTCCGGCCGAGGTTTCCACATACGGCCCCGAACGATGTGTACAGGGTTCGGAGGCACCAAACGGGCGCCCGGCATGCCCGGCCACGGTGTATCTACCGCATCATAGCCCACCCCTAGGGTCAGCGCTACGCACGGCCGCCAACACATATCCTATAAACACCAGAAACTAGTTGCAACTCCTGGACAGAGGACAAGGGTGATCAAGAAGCCGAGAGGGTCCATTGGTTTCGGGCCCAATGCGTGGTAGTAACTGTTTCATGGATCACAAACACAGAACTCAGTTCCTGAGGACGGTTTCAATGAGACAACCCACCATGTACTCCTACATGGCCTCTCACCGCTACCTTTACCAAATCGTGTTCACACACTTACCTCACACAGAGTAGGACATGTTTACACACCTCCGATCCTTACCCGACGAATCAGACCTGACTCAACTCTAAGCAGTAGCAGGCATGACAAACAAGCATGAATGAGTAGGCACATCAGGGCTCAAACAACTCCTACTCATGCTAGTGGGTTTCATCTATTTACTGTGGCAATGACAGGTCATGCAGAGGATAAGAGGTTCAACTACCGCAACAAGTAACAGATGAATCGTTGTTGTCCTAATGCAATAAAAGAGAGCAGGAGCGAGAGAGTGGGCTTGTATCGGAATGAACAAGGGGGTTGTGCTTGACTGGCACTTCTGAAGATAGTATAGTTCTTCATCGGTGTCATCGATCACATCGTCGAAAATACGTCTATCGAGAGGGGACAAACACCGGCAACAGAGAAAGAACACACGATCAATGCAATGCACAATATGATGCATGATCATGACATGGCAATATGCTTGTGTTTGAGCTAATGCAACTAGAAACTAGATTAAATGAAGTTGGTTTGAACCCAAGGTTCAAATTCAAACTCCACATGTGGTTATTTAAATGCCATTAACATGTTTTCAGTTACACAGCAGGTATAACTTAGTTTGTCATGCATGAAAATGGTACAGATGGATAGATTGCATTTTTCTGATAATTTTTCATATATAATTTGTTTGATTTGGAGTTACGGTTGAATTACTATGAATTTTTGAAGTTTGCACTATTTTCTGGAATTTTCCTGTATAAGAAAAAATCCAGAAAAAGAGTTATTGCATCAGCATTGCGTCACTATGACGTCAGCGGGTCAACTGCGGCTGACCAGGTCAAACCTGACCAGTGGGGTCCACTGGTCAGTGTCACGATGCTAGCTAGAGTCGCTGACGTGTGGGCCCGGTCAACGGCCACGTCAGCTTGGTCAAAGCTGACTCGTGGGCCCACTGGGATTAGTTAAACTTTAACAGAAAAATAAACTGTGTTTAGTTAGGAAGTGGGACCCAGCAGTCAGTGTTAGAGAGGGTTAATTAGCTGGGCTATTAGCCCCTAATCACGGCGCCACGCCGACTTCACCGGAGTTTGGCCGGCGACGACCAAACCAACGGCGGTGGCTCGCCGGAGTTGAGCTACAGGCAGCGGTTTGATCCGCGGTTGGTCTCTATGGCTAGCTGGAGCTCGCGCGCATCTAATGGAGCAAGCAGTGTGTGCGGGGGTGGCCGGAGCTCGGGGGTGCACGGAAACGCGACTGCAGCGTGCAAATGCACGAACTAATGCGCTCAAGAGCCTCTACGCGATGTGACGAGCACAACAAACGCACACATGGGGCCGTTGGTCACCGGGGCCATGCCGGCGACGAGCTCGTGCGGCGGAGTGTCTCGGCTCCGGTGGAGGAGGCGGCTAGAGGGAGGGGTTGACCGCGGGGAGAGGGGGAAAATGCTCGGGGGATCACTGCGGTGCCGTAGGGATGGCCAGCGTGCTCGGGGAAGCTCAGATGGCGGCGGAATCACGGCGGCGATCGTCGGGACCCGAGGATGAAGGTGACATCGATGGCGGCACTCCGAGGGCCTTCCAGTCGCGTGGATCGGCGGGAACGGCGTAGCGGATGACGGTGGAGCTCGTGGACTACACGGGGAGGCGAGAGGGGCATGGTGGGCGTGGTAGCAGCGAACGGCGGCGGCTCTCTGTTCGGTGGCGCCGCAGAAAGATGCAGAGGAGGGGGAGGAGATCCAGCGAGAGAGGGGAGAGGTGCAGAGGGTCCGGGGGGTGTCATGGCGTCTCCAGGCGCACCAGGGCAGCGGCGGAAGCAGGAGGTGGCGCGCGTGTGTGCGCGCACGGCGGCAACACGCCCTGTCTACTAGCTCGGGGAGGAAGACGACAGAAGGCGCCAGGTGGGCTGGGCCAGCGAGCTGGGCCGGCTCAGCGCCAGGCCAGGTGGTCCTTCTCTCTCTCTCTTTCTTTTATTTCTATTTTTATTTTGTTCTGTAAGTTTGTGCCATTACTAAAAATATCTAGGCACTTTCAAAAATCACCAAACTGTGCATGCCCAATGTTTAGAATATATCAAACATGGAACATTTTGATTTGGGATTATTTGGACATATATTAATTAATTAATTAATATATATCCAATGCAAATAGTTATTGATTTAATTCAAAGGCCCAAAATAAATATCTCTGAGATTCCAAAAATATTGTTTTAAGTTTTACCTCTTGCCAATATTTTCAGAGACTAAGAGGAACATTTTCTTGACTTCTTTGAAAAGATTTTAATGTTGATTATTTTTGAAGTGATTTATGAGGGTTTCAACTAACCTCAATTCAACTTTCAGAATTTAGACATGATGCATGATGCTCACTCAGGTAATTAACTACAAGCAAATTCTAGGGCTGTGACAACTCACCCCCACTAAACAAGAATCTCGTCCCGAGATTCAAGACGTGAGGTAAGAAGACAGAGGGAACACCAATAAAGAATCTTCACGATCTGATTGCCCTTCTCGAAGATGTTGATTCATTGCATCATGTCGATCTTGACATCCTCGCTTTTGAGATCTTCATCCACGCGATGACGACGGAAAGAAACTCAACTAGGATTGATCTTCTCGAAGATCGAGCTAAACAATATCAACTCGCGGAATGAGATGTTGAAACATCTCGAGTTAAGACACAAAACACATCGAGAGGGATGGAGTGAAACACATGACAAAGGTTCACTAGATAGGCAACAATTCCACACCTAAGAAGGTGGTGAACAGTTGTCAATGTAGCGAGGAGTTGAGTTGCCATGATACCATAACGAGACATCTTAAGGAAGGTGACTCGCAGAAGTATTCCCTTAAGTGGCAAAAAGAATTACTTTTGATACAAGATCATTGAAATTCTTTATACCAGCCTAAGGCAATCACAAATGATCGTGTGAACGAATTCGAACGAATGGCATACCCATGCAAGAATGGATGATGTGGACTACCTTGTTGAAGACAACGCAATGGATGACTTTGCTTATCATCGGAAATGGATGGGACCCATGGTAAGTCCACTTTTGAAGATGATCCTGAACATCAACTACTGAGGTGCAGGCTGGGAACAAAATGCAAATGTTGGGAATGATTCTGGTAACTGGGGAAGAAACCCAAAAGTAGAGAGAGATTCCACTGTTTGAAAGGTTATGGCATAATTGAAGAAACTGAGAACGGATCCCAGTTAATGCCGACGATAAATCCTAGTGCTTACGTGTGTTCTCAAGAACTTGAGCATCTCCATATTCATCAAGGTTCTACCAACATCCGTGGCAAGGATCCTAGCAACACAACATACTACCATGATGACTAGTGATGGATGATGCGGATACCAAGGAAGATAACAGCTTCTCAGATCTTCCCTTAGCGAGGCTAAGGGAACAGAATCTGGACGATCGACCGAGAGACATTTAGCACTCCGCTTCTAATGTTCTCCTTGATGTGCTAGCATAATCCATTCATAGATATGGTTTGATATCTAGAACATCAAGTAAAAGGTCGGACTTCGGAAGCTCAAGAATCCATAAGGAATAACTACGGAGGCAGATCCTGCGAGATCCTTATGGAGAGGTGACCAACTTCTTCAACCAGGATACTACAATAATAGGTCTTCCGGCTAGGTGTGTTGGCTACGACATCCATGTTACCGGTTATAGAGAGACCAACATTATAGTTCTTGGAGTACGTTCCAACCATCATATCTGCCTGAGATTCAGATCTGGTTGGTGTCAGGATATTCCAGACTCATCGAGTCTAGAAAGGAAAATGAAGGTTTGCAACACAATTTGACGATATGACGTTGCGAGATTCTCGGGGAATGAATTGCGATAGCTAGCTCCAAAACATGAGCTGGTTTTGCTACAAACCTATGAACACGCTATCCAAGACGAGCATGACCACGTAGTAGTCTTATAGTAAAACACTATCGAGTTCAGGTGGGAACCATCATTGAGGATAACGAAGTCCTGACATAAGTCATGACTAGTTTTTATGAAGGAACTCCTTCTCCTCGAACAAATCAATCAGTGGCTTGGTGTGCTAGGGATACATATGGGCTGAAGGTTGCAAGTCTTCAACCATAGAATACTTCGCACATATGCATGACTGACTTGGGATGGTTCCGAAGGAAGCAAAAACAAGCTTTCTCGAATTCACGGCGGCAACTTTCATCAAATGCACGTGAATTAGAGGAAGTCACTCCTTTCATCCAAACGTATACCTCATGAGCGGAACATAAAGGCAATGCTTACAAAGTTTCCAGTACTAGTGTAATGTTCAACATGAATCATGGAGGAGACAAAATGCTGCTGATGGGCTCAACAGCAACTCATCAAAATTCCCATATCACTGGAATTCCACCATCATGTGAACATGGTGATAGCATTGGTCAGACCAAAAGATTTAATGGTGTATGCTCGAGGGATCAACCACGAGTAAGACAACATTACGAACATCGTTGGTTCTGATTTGACTTGACGATAGCCCATACTCAAGTCAAAGTTTTGACAAGGCAATAGATCCAACAACTGATCACGAGGACCAATCGATGGAGATATCATCTTTCTTCAACACACGCACACACAAGGATATCCCTTTGGAATGAACTGAGCCGGACAAGCTTTCATCTTCCAAGTCTCCAAGTTGTTGTTCAGCTTAACCAACTAGCTCAGGGTATCCAACACAGATTCTTGGAGAAGGGGTGGTTTACGAGAAACCAACTTGACCACGAGCTCAACATAACAGTCAGGGGGCAACCTGGTGATACTTCCGAGGAAATATTCAGAAAATCACGAACCACCGATATGTTATTAAGCTCGAGAACAATCTTTCTTTTCAGAGCAAGACGATATGATCAAGAGAGCGAGGGACTGACCCAATCTTAACTCATTGATCGAAGAGTGCACCAGGGAAAATGGACAAGGTAGCACGATCAATCTTAGGATGATGATTCAATAACCAACACGCTAAGAAAGAAATTATTGTCCATTAGCTACCTAGCAACTAGTTGCTAGGAGTATTGATTTCACACATCATGGTTCACTTGCCGGCATTCCGATTGCGACAACACGAGACCGAGGAATGAAAAATGATGGTAATAAGTATCACTGCGTCAAGAATTCATGAGAGAGGGTGCAATTCTCATGACAATCCTGACATAAAGGGGGTAATACTCCCGGGTAGAACAGAGCAAAAGCTGGATTGGCATTTTGATCTGTGGAATACAACTGCTTTGATCCAATCCTAGACATGGATGAGGTACTGGAGTTTTTTCTCCTAGTCATTCTGAAATAGAATGGCTTGACGGATCACAAGAATACTAGGCATCGACGAACACGAATGCATACATACTCCTCACTATCAATTGATAGACGGAGATTGGAATATAACGGAAGGGGGACAACTCAAAGGAACATATAACTTTCTGAGTTGTGAATGCATAGATTAGTATGTCGAACGAGTTCAACATATTTCTTCCGGATAACCCAAGCAGAAAGGTAGAACTGGCAGAGTCACAATGCAGAATGGAGAACTCATCAAGAGCACTTTGGTTGTGATCTTTTGATCCAACAAACTTCTGCCATAAGTGGTTCATAGTATTTGGAAGAAGGAAGTACCACGGACCTCGAGGACTAAGGCAAGGTTACTAATATCCTAAAGGAACTAGCAACACTATCAACATGAGGTAAGTAGGGTGAATCTCGGGTTCAAGAACCCATGAATAGAGTACCTACTACTAAATGGCATCACGGGATGCTTTCGAGAATGGTGGCCAGAATCATCACACCGGGAACACATAGCATTGCTAGGTTACTAGATGACTCCCTAAGACACCTAGGGTCATAATAATAGCTCCAACATATATGTCAAGGCAACGGAGTACCTCAACTCACCGATTAGTGTGGTTAAACTAACCCGAAGAAACATTGGAAATGGAAAGAAGGGATTTGCAAATGCATCAGACTATTTAGACACCTGGGATGACTTGGACAGCATAACGGCTATAAATGCTCAAAATGATTTGAGACATCCTGCAAAATGGTGGCATAACCACTCAACATCACAATAACAATGTTCTGAGATCAACTGAGAACACACTAAAGTAGTAGAAACTGAGTTGAGGCCTGGAACCAACAATCATATAAGTCTCTAACATAGTAACTCGTCATCCTAATTGATAGATGAGAAGGCCTAGTTCTTAATCCCCGTAGAAAAGAAGAGGATGACTCAGATCAGAAGGCATAAGGTATAAGGAGTAAAAGAGCCTTACGTTCCCTTCCACAATCAATTCCCTTACATAACTAAAGCATTTCTAGACTCAACTTTGACCAGTTGACTTGGTAAACCTACAGGCAGTCAGGCTCTGATACCAACGCTGTCAGGACCCGATCCTAAGTCACACCGATCTAGCATGTAACACATCATATCACTTTGCGGCCTCACGCACGGTATTCCCATGGGTGCCACCTTACCTGGCCCGGGACCGTTTGCGCCTTTTGGCTCACGTATATGACAGTGTCGCTAGCATCCATATGACAAAGAACCCGGGCCGACATGGCTAGTCGTGAACCCAAAGCGGCGCTAACCCATGAGGACAGGCATACATGAATCACATCGAGCATGTCGGTCATCAACGTGTGAATCCGGGCTGTAGCACTGGGCTAACAGGACTCCGGTAATCACCGCGTGGCATTTCCCCGAAGGGACAGACACAGGAACGAAGTGAATCACATGCCGGCCAGTTAAGTGTCCAGAGCAGTAGTGCTGGGCTAGCAGGAATCCGGTGAACCGGGCTGTAGCGGACTACTATGGCTCAGGAAGCACTAGACTACATTTCCCCATATGAGAGGCTGCCAAGGATAAACAACTAGATTGTCGGATCCCACACATACCAAGCATTTCAATCATACACACAATATGCCCGATATGAGTACATACAACATGGCATCACAACATAACTCTACGACTCAAGTATTTATTCATTAGGCTCCGAAGAGCCAGATATTACAAACATGGGTCTCATGACCCAACATACAGAGCATACAAGCAACAAGCACATGCGGAAGCTTAACTTGTCTGAGTACAGACAACTACAAATGAAGAAGGCTGAGAAGCCTGACTATCTACCAGATCCTGCCGACGGCACAAGATCGTAGCTGAGGTAACAAGCTAAACGTCGAAGTCCACACGAAACTACTAGCGAGAATGACGTCTCTCTACAAAACATAAAATAGGCAAACGTGAGTACAAATGTACCCAGCAAGACTTACATGAGAACTAGCTACATATGCATCAGTGTCAATAAAGGGGGTGGTGGAGTTTGACTGCAGCAAGCCATCTTTGACACAGTGGCTATCCTGAACTACGACTGCAAGTAACTCTTTTGAGGTGGCGCACACGAGTCCACATATTCACCATATCAATACACCACTATGGATCCACTTCCGTCTCCCTACGAGAAGGCCATCCATAGCACTCATGCTTATCTTGCGAGTTTTAGAGTATCCACTTTCACTTGTCTATGAACTATTATAGGCAACCCAGAAGTCCATTACCGCGGACACGGCTATTCGAATAGATGATGTTAACCCTGCAGGGGTGTACTTCTTCACACACGCTCTCACCACTTACCGCCGTTTACACGACATGTACTCGGCAACCTTCAAGAGGAAGCCCAACGAGGGTGTCGGCCACGGCCTACCTAAACACTCAAGTCTCTAGTCCAGGTTTATCGCCTATCCAGGTTCCATCCGCAGGGAGTCCGGCCGAGGTTTCCACATACGGCCCCGAACGATGCGTACAGGGTTCGGAGGCACCAAACGGGCGCCCGGCATGCCCGGCCATGGTGTATCTACCGCATCATAGCCCACCCCTAGGGTCAGCGCTACGCACGGCCGCCAACACATATCCTATAAACACCAGAAACTAGTTGCAACTCCTGGACAGAGGACAAGGGTGATCAAGAAGCCGAGAGGGTCCATTGGTTTCGGGCCCAATGCGTGGTAGTAACTGTTTCATGGATCACAAACACAGAGCTCAGTTCCTGAGGACGGTTTCAATGAGACAACCCACCATGTAGTCCTACATGGCCTCTCACCGCTACCTTTACCAAATCGTGTTCACACACTTAGCTCACACACAGTAGGACATGTTTACACACCTCCGATCCATACCCGATGAATCAGACCTGACTCAACTCTAAGCAGTAGCAGGCATGACAAACAAAGCATGAATGAGTAGGCACATCAGGGCTCAAACAACTCCTACTCATGCTAGTGGGTTTCATCTATTTACTGTGGCAATGACAGGTCATGCAGAGGATAAGAGGTTCAACTACCGCAACAAGTAACAGATGAATCGTTGTTGTCCTAATGCAGTAAAAGAGAGCAGGAGCGAGAGAGTGGGCTTGTATCGGAATGAACAAGGGGGTTGTGCTTGACTGGCACTTCTGAAGATAGTATAGTTCTTCATCGGTGTCATCGATCACATCGTCGAAAATACGTCTATCGAGAGGGGACAAACACCGGCAACAGAGAAAGAACACATGATCAATGCAATGCACAATATGATGCATGATCATGACATGGCAATATGCTTGTGTTTGAGCTAATGCAACTAGAAACCAGATTAAATGAAGTTGGTTTGAACCCAAGGTTCAAATTCAAACTCCACATGTGGTTATTTAAATGCCATTAACATGTTTTCAGTTATACAGCAGGTATAACTTAGTTTGTCATGCATGAAAATAGTACAGATGGATAGTTTGCATTTTTCTGATAATTTTTCATACATAATTTGTTTGATTTGGAGTTACGGTTAAATTACTATGAATTTTTGAAGTTTGCACTATTTTCTGGAATTTTCCTGTATAAGAAAAAATCCAGAAAAAGAGTTATTGCGTCAGCATTGCGTCACTATGACGTCAGCGGGTCAACTGCGGTTGACCAGGTCAAACCTGACCAGTGGGGTCCACTGGTCAGTGTCACGATGCTAGCTAGAGTCGCTGACGTGTGGGCCCGGTCAACGGCCACGTCATCTTGGTCAAAGCTGACTCGTGGGCCCACTGGGATTAGTTAAACTTTAAGAGAAAAATAAACTGTGTTTAGTTAGGAAGTGGGACCCAGCAGTCAGTGTGAGAGAGGGTTAATTAGCTGGGCTATTAGCCCCTAATGACGGCGCCACGTCGACTTCACCGGAGTTTGGCCGGCGACGACCAAACCAACGGCGGTGGCTCGCCGGAGTTGAGCTACAGGCAGCGGTTTGATCCGCGGTTGGTCTCTATGGCAAGCTGGAGCTCGCACGCATCTAATGGAGCAAGCAGTGTGTACGGGGGTGGCCAGAGATGACGCCGGCGAGCAGCGCGGCGGCGGCCGGATCTCGGGGGTGCACGGAAACGCGACTGCAGCATGCAAACGCACGAACTAATGCGCTCAAGAGCCTCTACGCGATGTGACGAGCACAACGAACGCACACACGGGGCCGTTGGTCACCGGGGCCATGCCGGCGACGAGCTCGTGCGGCGGAGCGTCTCGGCTCCGGTGGAGGAGGCAGCTAGAGGGAGGGGTTGACCGCGGAGAGAGGGGGAAAATGCTCGGGGGCTCACTGCGGTGCCGTAGGGATGGCCAGCATGCTCGGGGAAGCTCAGACGGCGGCGGAATCACGGTGGCGATCGTCGGGACCCGAGGATGAAGATGACATCGATGGCGGCACTCCGAGGGCCTTCCAGTCGCGTGGATCGGCGGGAACGGCGTAGCGGATGACGGCGGAGCTCGTGGACTACACGGGGAGGCGAGAGGGGCATGGTGGGTGTGGTGGCAGCGAACGGCGGCGGCTCTCCGTTCGGTGGCGCCGTGGAAAGATGCAGAGGGGGGGAGGAGATCCAGCGAGAGGGGGGAGAGGTGCAGAGGGTCCAGGGGGGTGTCGTGGCGTCTCCAAGCGCACCAGGGCAGCGGCGGAAGCAGGAGGTGGCGCGCGTGTGTGCGTGCACGGCGGCCACACGCCCTGCCTACTGGCTCGGGGAGGAAGATGACAAAAGGCGCCAGGTGGGCTTGGCCAGCGAGCTGGGCCGGCTCAGCGCCAGGCCAGGTGGTCCTTCTCTCTCTCTCTCTCTCTCTCTCTCTCTCTCTCTCTCTCTCTCTCTCTTTCTTTTATTTCTATTTTTATTTTGTTCTGTAAGTTTGTGGCATTACTTAAAATATCTAGGCACTTTCAAAAATCACCAAACTATGCATGCCCAATGTTTAGAATATATCAAACAAGGAACATTTTGGTTTGGGATTATTTGGACATATATTAATTAATTAATTAATATATATCCAATGCAAATAGTTATTGATTTAATTCAAAGGCCCAAAATAAATATCTCTGAGATTCCAAAAATATTGTTTTAAGTTTTACCTCTTGCCAATATTTTCAGAGACTAAGAGGAACATTTTCTTGGACTTCTTTGAAAAGATTTTAATGTTGATTATTTTTGAAGTGATTTATGAGGGTTTCAACTAACCTCAATTCAACTTTCAGAATTTAGACATGATGCATGATGCTCACTCAGGTAATTAGCTACAAGCAAATTCTAGGGCTGTGACATGGAGGTGCCATGCGTTCGGTACTTGATCGATCGGATCGTGAAGACGTACGACTACATCAACCGCGCTGTGCTAACGCTTCCGCTTTCGGTCTATAAGGGTACGTGGACAACACTCTCCCCTCTCATTGCTATGCATCACCATGATCTTGCATGTGCGTAGGAAATTTTTTGAAATTACTAAATTCCCCAACATTTATGACCCCATACGGGCCGTTCTGCTTCAATACCATGCCCTTTGGGCTCAAGAACGCTGGCGCCACATATCAACGCATGATTCAAACATGCCTGGAGAAACAGATTGGCAAAACAGTAGAAGCTTATGTTGATGACGTCGTCATCAAAACCAGGCACGTAGAAACACTAATAGACGACTTACGTCTTACATTCGACAACCTCAGGGCGTATGACATCAAGCTCAACCCGGAAAAGTTTGTCTTCGGCGTCCCCGTTGGAAAACTGCTGGGCTTCATCGTCTCCAATAGGGGAATCGAAAAAACCCAGCCAAAATCCGAGCTTTGTCACAATTGGCTAAGCCAACAGACCTTAAGCAAGTTCAAAAACATGCAGGTTGCATGGCAGCTCTAAGCCACTTTATCTCCAGATTAGGAGAAAAGGCACTGCCACTCTATCGCCTTTTACGGCGAACCGACCACTTCGAGTGGACGGATGCGGCAACTGTCACTGCCCTAGAATTGTTTGCATTAGTTGCATAAGAGAGCATCCATGCATCATGTCTAAATTCTAAAACTGGAATTGAGGATTGTTGAAACCTCAGAAATCTGATTAAAAGAAGGGCAAGCACCCTTTAAATAGCATTCTGTGAATCCAAAATGCCCTAAAAATAGTATTGTGAATTTTGGCAAGAGTTATATATCAAACCAAAATTCTGGAACATTTTTAAGGAATTATTTTTGGGACTCTGAATTTAAATCAATAAGTATTTGACTTTTGGATTATATTCAATTATATAGAATATATTTTAAAAGGCCCTGAAATTATTTATGTGCCTTTGGAATAGTCCATAATGGCAACATACAAATATTCAGAAGGTTTTGCCCTGCTTTGATTTACTTGTGATTTTGAATCAGTGGAAAATGATTAAATAAAAGGAAAACAACACAGATAATAAAACAGAGCAGTTTTTACCTGGCCTCACCTGTGAAGCCCACCAGAGAGGCCAGCCCACCTACGCGGCCCGCTACTGTACCGGCCCAGCCCACCTCCACCTCCCGTTCGTCTTCCTCCCCTTGCCCCGAAGCAGCTGCGTGCCAGCAACAGCGCACACAGGAGGCCTCCACCTCCTGCTTCGCGGTGGTAGCCTCCCTGGCCTCCTAACCGCGCCACGGAGACGGCCGCGGCCCCCTCGACCCTCTCTGGCTCTCCCAGTGCCTCTTCTCCCTCTCTGGTTCTCTTCTCGCAGCCGCCCGAGAACGCCGTCGTCGCCGCCGACGCGCACCGCCGTGGCCACAGCCACTGCCTCGCCTCGACCCCCTCTTCCTCCTCACCGAGCCACGCCCCGTGGGAGCCCCTACAACGCCGCCATCAGCTCCATCTTCTTCCTCGGAATCCGACGGCCGCCGTCCTCGATTCTCCGTCGTCAGGACCTCCCCCGAGCCGCTGAGCCTACCTGTCGACCCGCTGTGAGCTCCCGGTCCTTTCCCCCTTAACCATGCCGTCGTTTTTGCCCCGTAGCTCCTGCCCTGCGAGCACCCGAAGCTCGCCGCAGCTGTGCCTCGACGCCGTCGTGGCTAGAGCCACGGTAGCTCGAAGCCGAGCACACTGCTATGCTCAGCACGCTTCCAGGAGCCGGGCGCGCCCACCCATTCGACCTACCGTGCCCCCTAGCGCCAACCCGCACCAACCCCGAACTCCGGCCGCCGCCTAGCTCCCCGCCGCCGCCTACTCCGGCCATACCAGCCTCCGCTGTCTTCCCTGCTGGCTGCGCCGCACTCACCGCTGCCATTAGACGCAAACGGCAAGGCAAATGGTCGCCCGTAGCTCAATCCCGAGCGAACGCCGCCACGGTTTGAGGTCGGCGCCGGCCAAACTCCGGCAAGCTGACGTGGCGGATTAGATTAGTACTAATTACGCCATTAGGATAACCTTAGGACAATGACAGTGGGCCCCGTGCCCTAGTTAACCCCGGATTTATTCTCTGTTTAGTTTAGGTTAATACAGCCGGCCCCACGTGTCAGTTTGACCTGGCCACGTCACCGTTGACCTGGTCCCACACGTCAGCCACAGAAACCAGCCCTGGGTCACTGACCAGTGGGCCCCACTGGTCAGGTTTGACTCGGACCAGCCCTGTTGACTTGGTGACATCATCATGACGTCAGGCTGATGCAGTAATCCTTTTTCTAGAATTTAAATAAATTTTAAATGATTTATTTATTTCAGAAAATGTCCAAAACTTCTAAAAACCATAGAAATTAAACCGTAACTCCAAATGAGATAAATTCTATATGAAAAATTATCAGAAAAATTCAAGGAATCCATCTGTACCATTTTCATGCATGTTTGAACAACTTAACCTCAATGTTTAGTCCAAAACATGATAATGCATTATTTTAATTCATAGTTTGAATTTGAATTTGAACCTAGTGTTCAAACCAACTCCATTTAACCTGTTGTTAGTTGCATTAGCTCAATCAACAGCATATTGCCATGTCATGATCATGCATCATATTGTTGCATCGCATTGATTGTGTTCTTCCTTGTTTGCCGGTAATTGTCCCCTCTCGGTAGACGCTGCTCCGACGCTGTGATCGTTGACACTGATGAAGAATCAATGTTATCTTCAGAAGTGCCAGGCAAGCACAACCCCCTTGTTCATTCCGATACAAGCCCACTCTCTCGCTCCTGCTCTCTTTTACTGCATTAGGACAACAACAATTCATCTGTTACTTGTTGCGGTAGTTGAACCCCTTATCCTCTGCATGACCTGTCATTGCCACAGTAAATAGATGAAACCCACTAGCATGAGTAGGAGTTGTTTGAGCCCTGATGTGCCTACTCATTCATGCTTGTTTGTCATGCCTGCTATTGCATAAAGTTGTGTCGGGTCTGATTCATCGGGAATGAATTGGAACAGTGATGAACATGTCCTATAGTGTGTGAGCTAAGTGTGTGAACACGATTTGGTAAAGGTAGCGGTGAGAGGCCATGTAGGAGTACATGGTGGGTTGTCTCATTGAAACCGTTCTTAGGAACTGAGTTCTGTGTTTGTGATCCATGAAACAGTTACTACCACGCATTAGGCCCAAAACCAATGGACCCTCTCGGATTCTTGATCACCCTTGTCCTCTGTCCAGGAGTTGCAACTAGTTTCTGGTGTTTGTAGGTTATGTGTTGGCGGCCGTGCGTAGCGCTGACCCTAGGGGTGGGCTATGTTGCGGTAGATACACTGTGGCCGGGCATGCCGGGCGCCCGTTTGGTGTCTCGGAACCCTGTACACATCGTTCGGGGCCGTATGTGGAAACCCCGGCTGGACTCCCTGCGGATGGAACCTGGATAGGCGATAAACCTGGACTAGAGACTTGAGTGTTTAGGTAGGCCGTGGCCGACACCCTCGTTGGGCTTCCGCTTGAAGGTTGCCGAGTACATGTCGTGTAAACGGCGGTAAGTAGTGAGAGCGTGTGTGAAGAAGTACACCCCTGCAGGGTTAACATCATCTATTCGAATAGCCGTGTCCACGGTAATGGACTTCTGGGTTGCCTATAACAGTTCATAGACAAGTGAAAGTGGACACTTTAAAATGCGCAAGATAAGTGTGAGTGCTATGGATGGCCTTCTCGTAGGGAGATGGGAGCGGATCCATAGTGGTGTATTGAATGGTGAATATGTGGACTCGTGTGCGCCACCTCAAAAGAGTTGCTTGCAATCGTAGTTCAGGTTAGCAACTGAGTCAAAGCTGGCTTGCTGCAGTTAAACTCCACCACCCACCCCGCCTTTTGTTGATACCGATGCATATTTAAGTCTTGCTGAGTACTTTTGTACTCACGTTTGCTTAATTTATGTTTTGCAGAGAGACTCCAGTCTCGCTAGTAGTTTCGCGTGGACTTCGACGTTAGCTTGATACCTCAGCTATGATCTTGTGCCCTCGGCAGGATCTGGTAGATAGTCAGTCTTCTTAGCCTTTTCCATTTGTAGATGTTTGTACTCAGACATGTTAAGCTTCCGCATGTGCTTTGCATTGTATGCTATGACTGCTGGGTCATGAGACCCATGTTTGTAATATCTCGCTCTTCGGAGCCTAAAAAAATAAATACTTGAGTTGTAGGGTTATGTTGTGATGCCATGTTGTATTTACACATATCGAGCATATTGTGTGTATGATTGAAATGCTTGGTATGTGTGGGATCCGACAATCTAGTTGTTTATCCTTGACAGCCTCTCTTATGGGGAAATGTAGTCTAGTGCTTCCATGAGCCATAGTAGTCCGCTACAGCCCGGTTCACCGGAGTCCTGCTAGCCCGGCACTACTGCTCAGGACACTTGACTGGCCGGCATGTGTTTCACTTCATTCCTATGTCTGTCCCTTCGGGGAAATGTCACGCTGTGATATCCGGAGTCCTGCCTAGCCTGCTACAGCCCGGGTTCCCCGGAGTCCTGTTAGCCTAGTGCTACAGCCCGGAATCACTCGCTGATGACCGACATGCTCGATGTGGTTCGTGTATGCCTGTCTCCATAGGTCTGTGCCGCTTTGGGTTCACGACTAGCCATGTCGGCCCGGTTTCTCTGTCATATGGATGCTAGCGACACTATCATATACGTGAGCCAAAAGGCGCAAACGGTCTCGGGCCATGGTAAGGCGACACCCGTGGGAATACCGTGCGTGAGGCCGCAAAGAGATATGAGGTGTTACCGGCTAGATCGATGTGACTTGGAATCGGGGTCCTGACAGCAACAGACGGACTGGAAGAAATAAAAACCCTTCTTGCGAGCAATCCAATCCTGGCCGCACCAAACGCCGACGAACCAATGTTATTATACATATCGGCAACACCTCAGGTGGTGAGCGTCGTACTCGTCGTTGAACGAGAACAGGACGGACATAAATTCCCGCTTCAGAAGCCAGTATACTGCGTATCTACCGTCCTTACACCATGCAAATCTTGGTACCCTCATTATCAAAAAACTAGCATATGCGGTCTTCATGGCATCCCGAAAGCTCCGTCACTACTTCCAGGAGTGTTCAATCACGATGGCCTCCGAAGTACCACTCAACGACATTATAAACAACCGCGATGCTACGGGCTGGATTGCCAAATGGGCCATTGAGCTCCTGCCATTTGACATTACATATAAACCACGTCGAGCTATCAAATCCCAAGTACTGGCCGACTTCATCGCCGAATGGACAGAGGCCGAACTCCCTAAAGAGTACGACACATACTCCAATTGGGGCGTGCACTTCGACGGCTCCAAAATGCCGTCATGGTTAGGAGCGGGTGTCGTTCTAACATCCCCTACCGGAGACGTCATCCAGTACGTTCTCCAAATACTATACACAGACTCCAATAATTCAGCCGAATACGAGGCCTTATTTCATGGTCTCCGGATGGCTGTCTCCATGGGCATACAACGCCTAGAAGTGCGCGGGGACTCAAACTTTGCAATATCTCAAATAAATGGAGATTTCGACGCCAAAGATCCGATGATGGCAGCGTATCGTAACGCAGTCATAAAAATGTCGGCCTGGTTCGAGGGGCTCGAGTTCCATCATGTGGCTTGAGAAAGTAATCAAGCGGCGGATGTTCTTGCTCGTATTGGCGCTAAGCGCGACCCCGTCCCACCTAATATCTTCCTGGAAAGGCTCTTTAAGCCATCCGTGGTGTGGCAGGGAGAAAACGGCAATACTAGTCCAAACCGAAACATAACCCCAGATCCCGAAAACACCGACATAACACCGTCGGCGCATCTCATCATTGCAGTCATTGCCCCATGGACCGAACCCTTCCTAGCCTACCTTAATAGGAAGGAGCTTCCTGAGGACCAGAATGAGGCCTGCTGCATTGTCCGGCGCTCAAAGGCGTACAAGGTTCATGATGGAGAGCTCTACATGAAAAGCGCCACCGGAGTCCTTCAACGATGTATATCCGAGGAAGAGGGGCGGCAGCTCTTGGCTGAAATTCATGCCGGACTCAGTCGCCACCACGCCGCAGCTCGGGCCCTTGTTAGCAAGGCCTTCCGTACAGGGTTTTATTGGCCGACGGCCCAAGCGGATGCACAGGGCCTTGTCCAACGTTGCGTCGGATGCCAACTATTTGCCAATCAAAGCCATATACCCCCACTGCCCTACAAACAATCCCCATCACTTGGCCTTTCGCGGTCTGGGGACTCAACATGGTTGGACCCCTTAAAGGGGGAAGCCACAAGAAAAAATATCTGCTGGTTATGGTGGACAAATTCACTAAGTGGATAGAGGCTAAACCGGTCAAAACGGCTGAGTCCGGCCCAGTAATAGACTTCATATCCGATGTTGTGCACCGTTATGGTGTCCCACACAGCATCATCACTGACAACGGCTCCAATTTCACAGCCGACGAGGTAAAAACCTGGTGTACTAATCTAGGCCCGTCTACCACCCACAAACCAACGGTCAAGTCGAACGCGCCAACGGTCTTATTATGAGCGGCATCAAGCCCAGACTAGTGTGGTCTTTGAAAGAATCAGACAAGCACTGGGTTGAGAAACTCGACTCCGTACTCTGAGGGCTGCGGACCATGCCCAACCGTACTACCAGGTACACACCTTTCTTCCTGGTGTATGGTGCAGAGGCCGTATTGCCCTGCAATATTATTCACGACTCACCTAGAGTGCGTATGTACGAAGAGAGAGAAGCCGAGCTCGATCGGCAGGACAGCCTAGATGCCCTGGAAGGAGGAAGGCGATGTCGCAAAAGCCCGTTCAGCAATTTACCAACAGGAGGCTCGAAGATATCAAAGCAGAGAAGTACGGACCAAGACTTACAATGTTGGCGAACTCGTTCTACGCCTCCCGGAGAAGAAAAAGGACAAACTCAAGCCCAAATGGGAGGGTCCCTTCATAATTGACGAAGTTCTCACCAGAGCAGCGTACCGTCTTCGCGGTGCATCAGACAATCGCCTCGAGCCGAACCCCTAGAACGCAGCCAGACTCCGGAGATTCTACGCCTAGCGCTAAACCCCTTGTTCGTCTCCTCCGCCCTTGTAGTTTCCATCATTTTTTTCTCTCTTTTCCGATTACTTTCTTCTTTCTCGCTTTAAAGCTTTGGTGCGGCTAGACCGCACACCATCGGCACATACATCTTTAAACATGTACGCCACTAGTACCTGGGGGCTTCTCGGACAGAAGTTCTTGTCATTCCTTGAGCATCAAGCTCCTCACATATGAGTTTTTCCATATGTACCTTTTCTTTGCCATTATATGCATCGCTATGACTTAAGTTTTGGCCAAGCTGGGTTGCCTGGCTCCTGTGCTTATGCCCTACGTTCCTGTTAGTTCGGCTAGGGCATAAAGGGAGCACCTCTACGATTGTTACTGCCGGGTCATCCAGATGTGTACCTAAAACTGGGTCAAGCCGAAAGCTAGTGTTCTTAAGGGAATATTCGGTCGGTGAATTAAAGATGTTTTTTTAAAAAAACTCACTCCATTGTGCACCCCCAGAAGTTATACAAACCGTGGTGCTCACACCACAATTCGGACATGCGCATTAAATGCATGCACACCCAGGGAAAGGAACCCTTAACAAAATTATTCTCTCTGGAAGATGTTTCTTACGATATCAATGTAATATAACATAGCTAGTCGGATACAACTTGTTTGTTAAAGCAACTATGACCCCTACGCCTAGTTTTCTAAGCATACCCCATCCTATTCGGCTACGACGGTATTCGGAAACACTCCGCACCTTCGGGACCGAAGGTTGAAGCGAAAATGTCTGCCATGACAAATGATATACAATTCAGCTAGATGAGGAAAGTACACAGTCACTTGGACTCGAAAACCTCCTCCTCTACACCTTCGAACAGGCAGTCTAACTTACAATCCTGTTGGGAATATTTGGCGGCCACCTCTACTTGGTCATACACTAAACTAACGAGAATTTCTTCCCCATCCGACCCTAGCAGTCCAACACGAGCCATGTGATTAGGATCCATCTTGGTATATCGTGTCTTCACCATGGCCCAGGCCTCTCGCGCACCCTCTCGACATGCTGATATCTTCCACAGCGGGATACGCGGCCGCGCTCCCTTGAACAGCTCTACCAGCTTCTCCATGCTTCCTGGAGGGGGGTCGGATGGCCATAAAGCCTTGGATACACTCTGCATCACCTGCCGAGCTTGCTCGTGCAACTGCGACAGCCCTTGCGGAAGATCACTCGATGATCCGGACACCTCCTCTTCGGGGCGGTTCGTCAAGACACCTGCAATTATAGCTATATCAGCTACCGTTACCTCCAAAACTGTTGTAAAACAAAAGTGGCCACATACTGAATATGCTGCCTCGCAGCTTCTTGTTCTCCTTCACAGAGTCAGCTAGCTGAGCTTGCACATCTTTCAGTTCTTCGCCCAGTTTGGAGTTCGAGTCCTACAGTTTCTTTTTCTCTTGAACGACTTTTGTCAATACACGCTCGCCCGCTGCTAGTAGCTTTTTGGCTTCGCGTTCTTTGCTTCGAGCAGCGTCCAGCTGCTCTCGTACTTGGTCTAACGGCCGAACACAAAGATTAACACCCAGATTCGCAATATCGGTGTATCATTATGAATTTTCGATAGAAGGAAACTTTATCCGGAGATGCCTTGTATTTCTCCAGTTCGGCATTGGCAGCAAGTAGCCGGCGCTGACACTTTTCCAGCTCCTGAGCTAGCTGGGTGTTCTTCTCAATAAGCACCTGGTCATATATTGAACCTTAAATTAGTTGTTTCAACTCCTTTAAGTCTCAGGGGCTACTGGCATATGGTTATCATAGTCATACAAAATAAATTTACCTACACATCTTTCAAATGTTGCTTTGTGGCCCTGTTAATCCCATCTCGAACAGCTTGAATGTACGCATCGGCCGAGTTGAAGGCGTTAAACGACTCCTCTGAAAAGCCAGGGTCTTGTAAAATGGCCCGGCGGCGCCGATGATTCATTGCACCCTCCACTTCTGAGTTGGTGACGGATACATCATCCGAGTCCTCGGCCGGCGGACAGTCCGGCTGCGCCTCCACATCAGCCCCCGTCTTCATGGCAGGATTTGAATCCTGGCTGCGGGAAGTACGGCCGCTTGAACCTCCGGATACGGTCTGGCGCGTCTTTTTCCTGACACATGGATAACAGGAAGGTCACGGTCGGACATGACTGCTCAGGTGCAGGTTGGCGAATTCATACCTCTTTGATGATGGCACGGCCATATCTTCATTTGCGTTCCTCTTGGAAGGCTCTCCCGGGGTGGGGGACGCTCTCTTCGGAGGTACCCTTGGAGTAGTACGGCACAACGAACCCTTCCCCTTTTGAGCACAAGACAGTGCGGTGGAAAGAATGAAGGAGAGATCTCTTTTGAATAAGGGGTGTTCGGATCACTCACGTGTGAAGCTGGAAGAGAAGACCGGGGTAATTGGCGATGATGGCCACTTCTGTGCCATCGTAGCTCGTCTGGTAAAACACCCCCCCCCCCGCAAGCACCACAAATATGTCCGAATCCTCTTCGAACCCGGGATCGAGCTCCCGGTTGTGGTCCTCCGGCTGTGGGGCGGGACTATAAAATCCCTCGGTGACCTTTCGCCAGTGCTGTCATAAGCAAACAAGCTATAAGTTTATCAAAGGCAATTCGCAGATGGAAGGAGTAAAAACAGAGGGGTCGGGCCTTATCCAGCTGAGAGGGTTATACATAGAATACCCGTCCCTAAATTTAATGCGGAGAAATTCCTTTTCCTCCCCTTTGAACAGTCCAGCTAATATCTTAGCCAAAGCGGCAGGAGTATCCGGACCTTTCCGGCCGCAGCGAGAGGCGTCGTCCTCCCCATTGTAGTGCCACATTGGAAGCCCTCTGTATTGGAGCGGCTGAACCCCTCGCGCTATGGAAATCGCCATAACCTCGATTACTGTGAGTTCGGATTGAGTGAGCTCTTTTATCCTGCTCATCATCTGACGAACCTCCGCGCCATCTTCCTCTTTAAGACTCCGGGGACGCCAACTGTGGCGTTTCTGCAACGGGACGCACGCAAATTTAGGAAGACCCTTTTGAATCGGGTCGGGGAGCACAACGTCCTCTATATAAAACCATTTGGAGGGCCATTCATCGGGTGCCTTCCTTGGTGTGCCGGATGGATATCCGGTATCGGCGACGCGCCATACTTCGGCTCCACCCACTTCAAATATTGACCCTTCATGACTGCGCGGGACGAGACAGAACAGCTTCCTCCACAATTCGAAATGAGCCTCGACGCCCAGGAAAAGTTTGCATAAAGCGACGTAACCCGTAATGTGCAGAATAGAGGCTGGAGTGAAGTTGTGCAGCTGGAGGCCATAGTATTCCAGAAGCCCTCGGAGGAACGGATGGGTTGGAAATCCAACGCCTCTTAGCAGGTAGGGGACAAAACACACTCGCTCTCCCCCGGACGGATTGGGGAAGTCCTCTGCCTGAGTCCCCTCATTGAAGAAAGCTAGCCCCGATCGAACAGGGACTAGATCTACATGGGGAAGGAATCCCTGCGTTTGCAACTTCATCAATCGGCTATGAGACACGGTACACCTCTCCCACTCGCCTTTCTCTGAGCAGGGACGAGCGGAGGAGCTGGGAGCACTAGCCATGCTGGAATGGTTTCTCCTAAGCAGTCTCTGGGGATTTCTTCTGCGTAGCGCTGAATGGATCTGGGATCCAATCTCTTTAAGTAGGCGCTCTTCCTCGCATGGATGGGGTGTTATTCGCAAAAATACCCTGACTTTCCACATTCACTCGAACGTGGAGGACAAAGATTATTCAATGCGCAGAAGCCAAGGAGGCGACATTGGACCAATTGCCGAATACATTACTTGGAGATCATTGAAGGGGGGACCCGCCTTGCAATGTCGAAGACAATATATGTGCCGAGCACCTCGCTATTGAAGACTGGTTCGGGGGCTACTGAGGGAGTCCTAGACTAAGGGGTCCTCGGGCTTCCGGCCTGTTATCCATGGGCCGGACTGATGGGTTGTGAAGACATAAAGGCCGAAGACAGCACCGTGTCCGGATTGGAATCTACTTGGCGTGGAAGACAAGCTTGGCGATTGAAGACTCCTTATGTAACCGACTCCATGTAAACCCTAGATCCCCTCGGTGTCTATATAAACCGAGGGGGATAGTCCGGAAATGACACCACGTATACTCATTACCATACCCATCTCGTGTTTAGCCATTACGATCTCGTGGTAGATCAACTCTTGTAATACTCATATTCATCAAGATCAATCAAGCAGGAAGTAGGGTATTACCTCCATAGAGAGGGCCCGAACCTAGGTAAACATCGTGTCCCCTATCTCCTGTTACCATCGATCCTAGACGCACAGTTCGGGACCCCCTACCCGAGATCCGCCGGTTTTGACACCGACAATGTCCTCGTCTTAGAACAACTCCCATCCCATTTTGTGGATTAAGAGTGAGTATTGTCGACCCGACGGAAAATATAATTAAGTAGCTCATCCATAAAAAGTAAAAAAAGTTATGGAAAAAAATCGGCATGACGTTTGCTAGAAATTAGACATATTGAGTGCTAGAAATTAAGCGAAATAGAACCTAATCCATGTTTATGAAAACATTGGCACTCATTATGAATATCTGCAACATGATTAAAATGAGGTACTATATGTTGTTCCATATGCAATACGTAAATGTACAATAACAATAAATAAGAACAACTACAATCCCAATAACTAAGAACAATTACAACAAAAAGATTCAACAGTAAACCCTAAATCCTACAACTAACTTGTTTACACTAACAAAATGCCGCAAATTTATAATTACAATAACTAAGAACAACTAAAAGCTCCAATAAAAGAGAGCAAGGTGTGATTACCGGGATCGACGGTGATGAAGGGGAGGGCGAGGAAGATGGCGCGGCAGATGAAGAGGTCGACGGGGACACATGAGGCAGAAGGCGTGGGCGACAGTGATGGCAAGGACGTCGGAGTGGCGGCGGATGGCGATGGTGAGGAAGTTCGAGGCGGGGACAAACAACACAAGCAACAGAGAAGAGTAGGTCAGCGACGCCGTTCGAGGCTGCGGACTGCAACCATGACGGTGGCGACGGAGACAAAGTGGAGCGAGAGGCAGAAGGATAGGGTTGTGTCTGGATAAGGCATTTGTGGCTGCGTAAGTGTGAGTGTTTGTGGGGTGGATGGATAAGGTCAAAAATAGCAGCAACGGCCGATAGTTTCCACCCACCACACCTATGTTTGGGAGGCAAGTGACAGGTGGCTGAAATATAGCTGTGGCGGGCAAGAAACTCAACCCGCCATTGCAAACTCACAGAAATTTGAAAAAAATTGGCCACGTGTAGCTGAAATATAGCTGTGGCGGGTTCTGCTCCTCACCCGTCACTTCTTGTCAAGGCACCATTGGCGGGCATTTCGCCGGTGCCCGCCATTGATCTTTTTCGCCCACAATGAAATTCGGAAGAGCGTAGAAGTAGTGGGTGCTAGTGAGCGCCTGCCACTGTTCTGTACAAACTTGTGGCGGGAGAGTTTTAGTACCTGTCATAGGTATTTTGGAAAACTAACAGTGGCGGGTGTGTGGCCCCGCTCGCCACTAATTTGAGGCCACTTATAAGCCTTTTGTTTATAGTGAAAACCATATTGATAAAAACTGTGGCAAATTACAAGTATGACAATGAACCAAAACACATGCTTTGATTTCCAAGACATGGAAATAGGAAAAATCGTTGTTGAATGTCATGCATTTTTGAATTCTACATGATTGCAAAACTATAGGAGTAACATCAAAGATTTTTCACAAACAACAAATAAATATAGGGATTGTAGGAAATGCTTTGAGTGAATGATCATTTTTGTACAAAATAGAGTGCAAATAAATCCATAGGGTGGGAAAGGATTTAAATCCTGCAAACAAGACAACATTGGAGAAAAATAAATCATTACGATGGAAGTCCTCCAAAAACCTTGCAAAATTCCTTCCAAACAATAAACCTCGTATTGTGGCACGACTAAGAGACCGTTCGGAACTTCTCCATAGCCAGCTTCCTAAAGCCGCTGCCTGAAGCCAGACTGAATGTTCCTGCTCCTAGGAGCGGGCTTCGCGGAGAGAAGAATTGCTTCGTGCAATTTTGAGGAGCATCCAAATCCCAGCTTCGCTAAAATCAGAACTAGGAGTTCCTCAAAATTACATCCATGTGCCTCCCCGAAGTACATACGAAACATTTTCCTCTTTGCGAATAGCCCAACCTGGTGGCCCCACCATAGAGAGCTCGTAGAGACATGGCCGAACGCTCCGGGCTCCCTCGAGAAGCTGGCTAGCGCTGGCTCCTCGAGAAGCTGGCTAGCACTGGCCCATAAAGAACTTCCGAACGGGCCCCAAAGTTATGTGTTGCAACCTTAGGCTACAAACCAGACACCCTCTAGTTGGATCTTGCTTGGCAAGGACGTGAGCACCCTTCAAGGGTTCAGATTGCTTGGCCTAGATACTGAACAAGGATGATACGATGGATGAATAATTACTTTTTTCGAACTGATACAAAATGTTTCGAAAATCCTAATGTGTTACACTAAATAGACCATATAGCTTTTTCTCTTACAAAGATTTGTTTATTGTCGATTTTCGTTCTTTACATCTAGATGGAGGATATACACATAGGATGAACCATACCCAAATAAGTAAATCATTTGTATAGTGGTTAATCTAATAGTCCCTCCCTATCCCGGCAACTACTTCACTTTTCAAGAATTGTTATCATATTCACATTATCCCTCCATTCCGTTATACAAGGCAACAAACTCAAATTACAGGTACCTAGGTAAAATTTAATGACTACTTTGCAAGCTAACTTTTCTTCTTGTTAACTGGGATCATTAATACGCCCGCATGCATGCAAGGAAGGAACAAGAAGAAAGTAGCACAGTGTCTTTATGACTACATGCATGCAAGTATTAAATAAGTTGCTAGTACGAGAAAACATCATTAAATTTTGCCTCGGTTACTGTTAGTGGCTTTGTATAGATGCAAAATGTATTTTTCATAGTAGCCTTGTATAAGGGAATGAAGGGAGTATATGTTTTCATCCATGCATATAATTTTTTTTAATAGTCTTCTTGCTCCTTACGATATTGTACGTTCATACCATTGGCTTTGGTTGTAGCCCAAAATGAGAGCCAACATGGTAAAAGCGGTCTGTCCGAACTGAAGTTATAACAAATTATCGACATACGAAATATGTGTGCCGATGTACAATATAATAGTACAACACTGAATAGCCAAATAGATAGCATTCGTTCCAAACAATGCCTCTGGGTGGCGCAAAGAGCAGACAAGATGGTCGTGACGCTAGGAATCGTGGTACACCCAGTAAGTCATGTTGTGGCTGCTTCTTTCCGTGTCTCCTGTTCTTACACATTTTCGACACATACAGTTTTTGTTTTGTAATCATTCTCTCCTTGCTTGTGTGGACAAGAATCAACATTTATTAAACAAATATACTTAAATGATGAGTTGTCTGGCCGAAGTGTAGTATGGACAAATGAGATGTTTGTTGTTTGCGCAAGTGTGAAGCTGGTGTTATATATAGTAGAAAGCAGAAAGTAAAATCACCATCCAACAAATGAAGGTTGGTGTGCCATTCACTTGTAATAGTTCTATTATCCATATTGAATGTCATAGGACTCTTTTGATTACCTGCACATGCTCATTGAGTGGCAGACGATTGCTTGTTTGTTGGTTTTAATGAGGAAAAATAAGAATGTTCACGGGATTGCATAGGTTGTTTATTGCAAATTATAACAACTATATTTTTATACTCTAAATATGTGTTAGTGATGCTGATGACGCTTATATAAACGAGCGTGCATATGATTTCTTTAATATATAGACCAACTAAGATAGCTTGTTGATTATTCGAGGACCTGATGGTGCGCTCAGGCTCACACAAATCATGCAAAAATATATGAATATATGCTTTTTATGTTTCCTAAACATTACCGAAAAATGGTTCCTCCGCTTTATATTATAAAGCAACCATCACCGAATGCATCCGAGACAACGAACAACGCACACACCCAAGGCAAGATACAAAGATGCCGGGCACCGACAAACCACCCCACAGACAACAACGAAGCCAGGCCTCCAAAGCGGTGCCTCTGAGAAAGGTACGGCCAAGAATAGTCGCCATCGCCCGATCCGCGAAGATCAGCTTTTCACCCAGAGCAAGACAACATGAGTGGGACCGCCGCGACGGAGCCTTCGGGAAGGGTACGGTGTCAACGGCCGCCGCCACCACTGGCCGGTCAAAGGACTAGGCAAGTGGTGTACCCCGGCGCTCACAACCCACCATCGCACCCTAACTCCGTCAACCACCCGCAACCACGCCACCCGCTAGGCCATGGTTACCCGCCCGCACCTGAGAAGCACACCCACCCACAAACGTCGCACCTCCCGCCGCCAGAGCTGCTGCCCTGCAACCAGAGAGCCCCAAGACCTACACAAAGACCTCGGCTTTGAACCAACTGACGGTCCTCAACCGACAGATCCACCCATAGACGTTAGGTTGGTAGATGTGTGCCAACCCGCCCGTGGCCAAGGAATATGGGAGAAAGGGGAGCGGACGAATCCAGACCAGCATACCGTGTGCCGGTGACAGGTGACATGACCGCATCAGGGTCATGCATCCCTCCATCCGAGCTCCCCGCCAAACACGAGGAAAGGCGAGAGGAGGAGTGGACACATCCGGACTGGCAAATGTGTCGACGATAGGTGGATCGACCGCATTGAGGCCACCCATCCCTCCTACCAAGCTCCCCGTCCCCCCCAAGCATCCTCGTGCCGCCCCACCATGGTAGCTGGCACATCTCTCCGCAAGGCCCTCTCGCACCGAGCGCTGCCGTCCAACCGCAAGGGCCTGACTAGACGAGGGCCGCCCACCTCCACTGTTGCCGCGCCGCCCCGTCACCACTGCACCACAGTGAGAGGGCCGCCCGCAGCCTGCAGCGACATGCGCGGATCCGGATGCGCCACCATGAAGCGGTCGCGCCATCACCACCCGCTGGCCTACAGCACCAGGACTGTAGCGTCGCCGCCCCCGCCGCTAGATCACATGGCAGAGGGCGGCCGCCTGTAGCCAAGGGCGCACACGCCCCGCGTCGCGTCCCACCAGATCTGAGCACCACCGTCATGCCATCCCTGGCATGCGCGCGTGCACCACCACCGCGCTGCATGTCACTCCACCAGCCCACACCGCCGCAAGCGCCGCGTCCCCGACCAGCCGCCGCATCCCGCACCGAAGCCACCACATGGGGACACGAAAGAACCCTGCCGCTGCTGGAGATGATCGGGCTTCGCCCGGCCGCGCCCTCGGACGGCGGCGAGGGAGGAGGATAGTAGGAAGGAAGGCCCCGCAGCAGCGGTTAGGGTTCCCTCTCGGTCGCGCGCAGGGTGACGCAAGAGGGAGAGAGGGAGGCATGCTTGTTCTTCAGTGGATTATATGCACAAAAAATCTCAATTTAGAAGAACTTATAACAGCTTTTGAAGAAATAATTACCGACAGCAACTTATGCGCTAGTTATTCAAACAACATTCAAATAAGTCGTATATGATGGTAAATCACACATATCAGGCCCACTAATCAGGTCTGACTTGGCGTATTTTGACCCTACGACATTGCCTACATGCTGAGTGTACGTAGCACCCAATGGCTAGTCCTATTCTATCTTCTTTCCCGTGTCTTTTCGTCTCTTTCTCTCTGTCGACACCATCGAGGTGCAGCGGAGTTCTCTCACCAAGCGTTTGTGCACCACGCATTGCATGTGGAATACCGGATCAGTGTTCTCCTTGCTCTGGACCATCAGACTGGAATTCTACGACAAGATTGAGGAGCTGAATTAACCGATGGAATTTAAGAAGCAACTACAGTCCAGAGCACAATTACTTTATCCACATGTTGGACTGACTGAACAAGAAATTTAGTGAACTGAGTTTCGCAAGAGTAACACTGGAGCCATGTAATCGTCATCCTCGCTGGTCTCCCCTTCGACCTCGGCGGAGCACCGAGTCACATGAACAAAAGCCACCAATAATTCCGTTCTGAATTTTGGAGGCTGATAACAGCTCTCCGGTGCACTGTCAATTGGTACAGATTCCTACAGCTCCCGGCAGAGATGCCCACTCAATGGTGCCCACTGCGGAAAGGTGACACAGGGGATGCCCACTGTGGACACAGGCTGCGCGAACGGCCTTGACGCCACAGCCAATGCAACCAAAAAACCGATCTGATAGAAAAGACTAGGCAACACATTATATATCAACACTCCCCCTCACGTGTGGCTTCCTCAGACCTAAACGTGGACCGAAAGTGGGCTGCAATTTTAATTGCGTCAGCCGGGTCTTAAACTCAAGACCTCTTGGCTCCGATACCATATAAAAGTGCATGCTCTAGTCAATGCAACCAAAAGACCGATCTGATAGAAGAGACTAGACAACACATTATACATCAACAACCACCAACGATGTACAACATGTGGACATGTCATTCATGAGTTGATGTGGGCATTATTGTATGTTTGTCATAGTATAAAGCAACTTGGGGCGATGGAAATTGCTTAGGTATGCATTTCTGTTCTTCAGTAACAAGTCAACTAGGTAAGTAGGGCCGATTCAACGGGTAGGACGGTGGTGTATGGCCCAAGGCCCATGTGTCCAAATCACTACAACCCATCATATCTGGCCTATTATCTTTGGCAAGATTGGATTGGCATTTTTTATCGTTCATTGATTGCCATTGATCAGGTCGACTGAAGCCAACCACCAATCTCAGCTTCTTCCTTCTCATGATATTCGTAGAAGTGCATGATTTTTTTCAACGTAGTAAATTCTTCCATCTCCAAACTCAGATTCATTATGCAGGGCGGTACTAAAGCTTGCAAATTTCATACCTAATTGTGGCATGTTTGTATGAACTTTGTTAATCTATTCATATTACGCTCTTGGTATATTCTTGATTCATAATACCATACTATGTTAGTATGTCATATTTGTGATATCTACTATTTTTATATTGTGGGCCACCCTTCTCCAAAATGCTTGATATGCTAGTAATCATGTACCAAGGATTTTAGTGCATGTTTTGGGGCGTGCTTGAATTTTCCAAGATACACTACCTTAAACTACTTTTCCTGCAAATGTCAAACCAACATGAGTTACCTCACCCACCAGGCATGGCACAAGAAACCAAAGACACCATCATGTACTTCTTGTCAGTTTTAGAGCTTTCCTTCGGCACATCATCTCTTATGATGTTTATAGCTTTTGATGTGACTAATTGGGGGAATTAAAACTATTTTTTGTTAAGAAGGATATACATAAGAAAACTCATAACCTCCGCACCCATTTACCTTAGTCTGTTCCCCAGGAGATCGGCCGCAGAGACCACACCACACCAATGCTGCCAAAGGTCAGGTGCAAGCCAATTCAGACCCTAGCAGCACACCGCGGACAGGAACCATCACGCATAGATGACGAGCGTCAGGGCACTATGCACTGATAATTTATTCCAAATATTTTCCTTAAAGTTTTTGTTTGCAATTTTATCATCATCACGATTTATACTTGTAGCCGGGAGACTACTAGAAAATAGATAAAACCCCATTGAAAAGATATAGGTTTGGCAAAATTTAATGCATGACTAGGGTTTTAACAACTAATTAGGGTATATTTCAGTCGGCCAGGCAATTTTACATTGCCCCATGTGTAATTTGATACATGTATTACTATGTACATCTTTCTTCTAAGAAGAAAAATACTATCATAAGATGCTCCAAAAGAAATGAATCGCAAAGAGGTACTTTCTTTTGGCCTTTCGACTAACAAGGCATGGATAGGGAATATGTACCTAATTTTGGCTATTCTACTGTGTTACAGTTGAAAATTTTAAATCTACTTGTTATCTTGTAGGTTATTAAACCTTGGTGTTTGAGGATGTATTTTAGTATTTGAAAATGTGAAGGATCTTTTCAAAGTAATTTAAGTATTTGGTTCATTGCCATAGTAAGCATTTTCATCATTATCTTTTGAATATGTACTAGTATTTATGTACAACAATCTATGTTAGAACTTATGAAACATTCTTTTTACTATGTTAGAACTTATTAACTTTTGCTCTAGTTTTGCCCTTGGCTACTATCCGCAGTTTCCCTTGCCTCTAGTAGCTACCGGTTACTTGTTTCTTTTTCATTTGGTGATCGGGTATGCAAAGGTACGTGTATGTATGGTAGTGTGTGAGATAAGTTTTGTTGAGAATTCCAAACGCTATTTTAGGGGAAAACTCCCTAAAACATAAATACAGAGCTGAATCTTCAGCATGAGCTCAGCAGCCAGATTCTCACCTTAGTTATTGGTTATGCTTTCCATTCAGCAATATCTTTCCACATGGCAACACAACTCGGCGCCGTTCTCAGCCCCTCAAACTCATTTCGGATATACAAAATACGCCAAGCCAGAGCATCCATCAATCCCAGCAGAATGATTTCTGTGGGTACGGGGAAGCACGTTCCTCCATCTCTCGTCCTTGTTCCCGAGGTCTTCTATCCCCCCCCCCCACCCCTTACTCTCTCTCTCTCTCTCTCTCTCTCTCTCTGTGTATGTGTGTCAAATGTGCGTCTACTTACTTTAGTCCTGCTTGCTTCTACTTGAGCCAACACTGAGCAGTATATATAGATGGCTTTGTACTATTTCACTCGTGGTTGTTGCAATGCATCATGAGTGCTCTCAGTAAGAAAGTAATATGTGCATCCATCATCACTGTATAATCTTTTTAACCTAATATTCATGGCTGGACTGCACCCTACAGAGGAAAATACAATCTTATCTCATTAAGTGGACAAAAGATTTTTCCGTACTTATTTTCTCTCCTGTACCACCGATCATGTAAGCTGACAAAATAAGTGACAAGGCTGATCACGACACGAGTTAATTTCATTACTACTACTTAATTTCACTGCTATACTACAGACGTTGTACAACATGTGGACTTGCCATTCATGAGTTGATGGGAGCATTGTTGTAGATTAAAATGCACGGAACCACCACTTTCGTGTCACATCTCGCAGAAAACCACCATTTTACAAAACATGACATTTTGCACCGAATCAAAGAATTGACAATGGAAAAAACATTGATGATACATGCTAAGCATTTTGATGACATCACTAATCGTCCGAGACCTCAGATCAGGCTGAGTTAGCAGAAAAAATGTCACGTGGGCTAATTAACTCAGTCCTCTTCTTCTTCCTCCTTCTTACCCTCTTTGTAGCATTTTATCAAACTCGTTTTGTGAAGCCCCCATTGGAGAAGCAAAAGCACAAATGAGCCAGCTGTCGCTGCACTATTCTGCACCCAGCCATCCCGGGTGTCGCCACTGCCCGCCTCCCATGCACCAAGAGCAACAGCTACTTGGCGACCATGGTGAGCGAGCTAGCAGGAGGAGGGGATGGATTGGGGGGAAGCTGCGGTGGGTGAAGGGACCATCAGTGTTTTTTGCCGCTGTCAATTCTTCCGTTCGATGCAAAATGTCGCGTTTTGTGAAGTGGTGGGTTTCTGCGGGTTTTAATACGAAAGTGGCGGTTCTGTGCATTGCAATCCATTGTTGTATGTTTGCTATAGTCGATGTGAATGCGACAGAAATTGCCGAGGCATGATTTATGTTGTTCAATAACATATCAGCGTACTGAGCAGGGCCAATCCAATGGGTAGACCGAGTGGTGTATGTACCAAGGCCTGTGTGTGCAAAGCACTACAACCAATCACATTGGGCCTATTATGTTTGACAACATATTAACCAAGTGTGACTTGCTGTTTTCTAGAATTTTTTTGACAATTTTTCTGGAAGGAAAGAGATCTTGGAAGCTTTGAAGGACTACCAGAAGACCCACAGGAACCCACAAGATAACATGGCGCGCCCTGGGGGGAGGCGCGCCTTGATGTCTTGTAGGCCCCCTATGGCACCTCCTGGTGTGATTCCGACGCTGAAAAACATGTATATTTGAAAACCCCAGAAAGTAAACCTAGATGAGTTTTTTTTGCCACCTCAAGCCTCTCTTCCGAACCGATCTATCTGAAGCTCCATTCTGGCACCCTGCCGGAGGGGGAAAGCCATCATCGGAGCCATCTTCATCATCCCTGCTGCCTCCATGACGAGGAGCGAGTAGTTCACCCTCGATGCTTAGGGTATGTACCAGTAACTATGTATTTGTTTTCTCTCCCTCGTGATCTTGAATTATTTGAAAACATTTTGAAAAGAGTTCATGAATTACAAAAAAGATCACTGGTTTTAAAAAATCAAAATTTTAAAAGTTCAAGAATTTGAAAGAAGTTCATCCATTTTGAGAAAAAACTGACAAATCTTGACAAAAAGTTCATGAATTTTAAAACAAATCATCATATTTTGAAAAAGTTTCCTCAATTTTGAAAAAGTTCACCAATTTTCAAAAAAGTTCATGAAGTTGATAAAATTTTATCGGGTTTGAAAAAAGTTCATAGATTTTGGAAAAAAAAGTTTGTCAATTTTGAAAAATACACAAAATTAAAAAATTTCATTGAATTTGAAAAAAGTGCAAAAAATTTGGAAAAAAGTTCATCGATTTTTTTAGAAAATAGACCAATTTTGAAAAGAGTTCATCGAATCTGAAAAGCTTTCATCGATTTTAAAAGAATGTTCATCGATTTTGAAAAAGGTTCATCGATTTGAGAAAAGTTCACAGATTTTTTGAAAATAGTTCACGCATTTTAGAATAGGAAAATAATAATAAAATAAAATCAAAAAGGATAAGAAAAGGAAAAAGAAAAAGAAAAGGAAAACAAAACTGGAAACAGAAATGGAAGTTAGAAAAAAAAAGGCACCATTAACGTAATGTGCGCTATCTCTGGTGGTTAGTGCAGCAATTTGAGGACAGAGATGTTTGCTGTCCGATTCCCATCACACACAGTATTAATTTTACATTTTAAAAATCAGAAAAAACAATGTGGGCTTGCCCAGCCTCGAAATCACTAATTAGGAAGAACTCTTTCCGAAGATTATTTTCATCTACCAGGAAGTTTTCCCTTTTCCGTAGATCCGTACGTCCAAAATGTTTTATTTTTTAAACCATGCGTCCAAATCTCGGACCGTTTTCGTCGTTGAATTCCTTGTGTCGAGATGTTTAAAACTAGATTCCATATTAATACGTTTTGATGAACTTTTTCTACAAGAGAAAACCGTGCATCTTGCGGGAGAAAAAAATCACGTTTTTTTTTGTTTCCAAGACGCACGGCAATGGCTCTCGCGGAAGCAAATCCGTACTTCTCGTGGAAGCAAAACCACGCCTCTCGCAAAAGAAAAAACACGTTCTTTTTCGCTTCCAAGAGGAACAGCCGTTACTCTCGCAGAAGCAAAATCGTATCTTTCACGGAAGCAAAAGCATGCCTCTCACGGAATAAAAAAAGAGAATATTTTTTTTTCGTTTCCGGGACGCACGGCCGTGCCTCTTGCGGAAGGAAAAAAGAAGAAAACATATTTTTTTTTCATTTCCGAGAAGTCGCGGTCGTGCCTCTCGCAAAAGCAAATCTGTGTCCCTCGCGAAAGCAAGACCGTACCTCTCGTGGAAGCAAAAAAACACATTTTTTGCGCAAAAAATATTCCTTTTGAAATTCTTTTTGTCCAAAAGGTAAGAAAAACCGGTGGAAAACTGAAAAGCCGGATAAAATAACCATGTAAAAAGCCGAAACGCGTGCGGAAAAAACATCTGGATGAAACATCCAGAGTGAAACATCCAGAGTGCGGCACCCCCAAATGGCGTGCAATCAACCCACCCCCAAATAACCTTTTGGGAGGCTAGAAACAAGCGCTCTTCAGCTAGTTTCACCCGGATAGCCCTCAATGCCACATATTCCTAGTATATCTTATAGGGCACCCTATTGAGGCGGTCCATGTAGGGGCTATATATTATCGTGTTTTTTATGCTATAGCGAGACGAAGTGTGTATTGTGGCGGTTTCTAGTCAGTTTTCTCAAAAAGGAATGAGTCGTAGTAGAAAAAGTTAAAAATCATAAATTTTAAATTGTGGATTTCAAAAATATGTGAATCTTGTTAGGGGTTAAATTATAAAGAAATTTTTTTAAAACAGTGAAAACTTTTTAAATAACTGAGAAAAAATGTTATAAAACTGTGAACATTTGACCAAATAAAGTCAACATATCTAATAAAATATAGTTTTAGTGCTCCGACCGGCACACCTGCATCCCCGACCCGGCGGCCTCGCACCATGCGAGGGCCAATCAGAGCGGTCGCTCGCGCGCCGGCCCGCCTATCGATCCACATCACCCACCTCCGTCACGTCTGCTCGGCGGCATGGCGGTCTACCTCGCAGGCATCGTCCTCGGCTGCGTCGGCTGCCTCAACTCGGGCGCCGCTGCTCCGTTGGTCGCTCGGGCCTCGCTGCCCGGGTGCCGGTGTTGCTTTGGCAGCCCGGGTGCTGGTGCTGACAAGCTCGTCTGCACAACGTCCCATGTTGTCCGACGTCGCCGGCTTCATGTCGTACTCCGCCGCCACCATGCTGATAATGCTCAAGTGCAAGGAATCATCGTAGCAATTTCCGAAGGTGAAAGTGATAAGTATGGAGTGTCGAACCCACAAGGAGCTAAAGGTAAGATCAATATTCTCTCAAGCCCTATCTGCCACTGATACGACTACGTACACCGAACGTTTGCTTCCAACTAGCAACGAGAAATAAAACTAGGTTGTGGATATGAAGAGGATAAGTTTGTATGATATCGGAGAGCTAAAATATAAAAGTAGGTGTTGTTATCATGAAGTTAGAATATATTACTAAATATTATAAATAGCGAGTGTGGAATAGTGGTGGATCGGTGTGTGATGTCTACTACACAACCTTCTTCTTGTAGATGTTGTTGGGTCTCTAAGTGCAGAGGTTTGTAGGACAGTAGCAAATTTCCCTCAAGTGGATGACCTAAGGTTTATCAATCCGTAGGAGGCGTAGGATGAAGATGGTCTCTCTCAAGCAACCCTGCAACCAAATAACAAAGAGTCTCTTGTGTCCCCAACACACCCAAGGCAACGGTAGATTGTATAGGTGCACTAGTTCGGAGAAGAGATGGTGATACAAGTGCAATAAGGATAGTAGATAAAGGTTTTTGTAATCTGAAATTATAAAAACAGCAAGGTAACTAATGATAAAAGTGAGCGTAAACGGTATTGCAATGCGTTGAAACAAGTCCTAGGGTTCATACTTTCACTAGTGCAAGTTCCCTCAACAATAATAACATAATTGGATCACATAACTATCCCTCAACATGCAACAAAGAGTCACTCCAAAGTCATTAGTAGCAAAGACCGAACAAAGAGATTATGGTAGGGTACGAAACCACCTCAAAGTTATTCTTTCCAATCAATCTGTTGGGCTATTCCTATAAGTGTCACAAACAGCCCTAGAGTTCGTACTAGAATAACACCTTAAGACACAAATCAACCAAAACCCTAATGTCACCTAGATACTCCAATGTCACCTCAAGTATCCGTGGGTATGATTATACGATATGCATCAAACAATCTCAGATTCATCTATTCAACCAACACATAGAACCTCAAAGAGTGCCCCAAAGTTTCTACCAGAGAGTCAAGACGAAAACGTGTGCCAACCCATATGCATAGATTCCCAAGGTCACGGAACCCGCAAGTTGATCACCAAAACATACATCAAGTGGATCAATAGAATACCCCATTGTCACCACGGGTATCCCATGCAAGACATACATCAAGTGTTCTCAAATCCTTAAAGACTCAATCCGATAAGATAACTTCAAAGGAAAAACTCAATCCATTACAAGAGAGTAGAGGGGGAGAAACATCGTAAGATCCAACTATAATAGCAAAGCGCGCGATACATCAAGATCGTATCACCTCAAGAACATGAGAGAGAGAGAGAGATCAAACACATAGCTACTGGTACATACCCTCAGCTCCGAGGGATAACTACTCCCTCCTCGTCATGGAGAGCACCGGGATGATGAAGATAACCACCGGAGGGGGATTCCCCCTCCGGCAGTGTGCCTGAACGGGTCCAGATTGGTTTTCGGTGGCTACGGAGGCTTCTGGCGGTGGAACTACCGATCTATTATGCTCCCCGAAGTTTTTAGGGTATATGGGTATATATGGGAGGAAGAAGTACGTCGGTGGACCTCCGGGCTGTCCACGAGGCAGGGGGGCGCGCCCAGGGGGTGGGCACGCCCCCACCCTCGTGGGCAGCCCGGGACTCTCCTGGTCCAACTCCGATACTCCGTGGGCTTCTTCTGGTCCAACAATAAGTTCCGTGAAGTTTCAGGTCAATTGGACTCCGTTTGATTTTGCTTTTCTGCGATACTCTAAAATAAGGGGAAAACAGAAACTGGCATTGGGCTCCAGGTTAATAGGTTAGTCCCAAAATCATATAAAATAGCATATAAATGCATATAAAACATCCAAGATTGATAATATAATAGCATGGAACAATCAAAAATTATAGATATGTTGGAGACGTATCAACATCCCCAAGCTTAATTCATACTCGTCCTCGAGTAGATAAATGATAAAAACAGAATTTTTGATGTGGAATGCTACCTATCATATTCATCATGTATTTCTATTTATTGTAGCAAGAATATTCAGATCCATAAGATTTAAGACAAAGTTTAATATTGACATAAAAATAATAATACTTCAAGAATACTAACTATGCAATTATGTCTTCTCAAAAACATGGCCAAAGAAAGCTATCCCTACAAAATCATATAGTCTGGCTATGCTCCATCTTCACCACACAACGTATTTAAATCATGCACAACCCCGATGACAAGCCAAGCAATTGTTTCATACTTTTGATATTCTCAAACTTTTTCAATCTTCATGCAATACATGAGCGTGAGCCATGGACATAGCACTATAGATGGAATAGAATGGTGGTCGTGAAGAAGACAAAAAGGGAGAAGATAGTCTCAGTTTTCTTGCTGGGGAAGGCTAGTTTGATCGAGGATTGGAGAGGAGGGGGAGGTGGAATAAAAAGCTCGGGATGGATTTTGGAGTCTTTGTGCGAGCCGTATGCGGTGAGAGTCGCATCAACTAGGCGTATCAACGGGCTATGGAGATGCCCATTAATAGATATCAATGTGAGTGAGTAGGGATTGCCATGCAACGAATTCACTAGAGCTATAAATGTATGAAAGCTCAACAAAAGAAACTAGTGGGTGTGCATCCAACTTGCTCGCTCACGAAGATCTAGGGCATTTTGAGGAAGCCCATCATTGGAATATACAAGCCAAGTTCTATAATGTAAAATTCCCACTAGTATATGAAAGTGGTAACATAGGAGACTCTCTATTATGAAGATCATGGTGCTACTTTGAAGCACAAGTGTGGTAAAAGGATAGTAGCACTGTCCCTTCTCTCTTTTTCTCTCATTTTTTTATTTGGGCCTTTTCTCTTCTTTTTTTGGCCTCTTTTTTTGGCTTTTTTGGCCTCTTTTTTTCGTCCGGAGTCTCATCCCGACTTGTGGGCGAATCATAGTCTCCATCATCCTTTCCTCACTTGGGACAATTCTCTAAAAATGATGATCATCACACTTTTATTTATTTACAACTCAATGATTACAACTCGATACTAGAACAAAGTATGACTCTATATGGATGCCTCTGGTGGTGTACCGGGATGTGTAATGACTCATGAGTGATATGTATGAAAGAATTATGAACGGTGGCTTTGCCACAAATACGATGTCAACTACATGATCATGCAAAGCAATATGACAATGATGGAGTGTGTAATAGTAAGCAGAATGGTGGAAAGTTGCATGGCAATATATCTTGGAATGTCTATGAAAATGCCATAATCGGTAGGTATGGTGGCTGTTTTGAGGAAGATATATGGTGGGTTTATGGTACCGGCGAAAGTTGCGCGGTACTAGAGAGGCTAGCAATGGTGGAAGGGTGAGAGTGCGTATAATCCATGGACTCAACATTAGTCATAAAGAACTCACATACTTATTGCAAAAAATCTATTAGTTATCGAAACAAAGTACTATGCGCATGCTCCTAGGGGGGATTGATTGGTAGGAAAAGACCATCGCTCGTCCCGACCGCCACTCATAAGGAGGCCAATCAATAAATACATCATGCTCCGACTTCTTAATATAACGGTTCACCATACGTGCATGCTACGGGAATCACAAACTTCAACACAAGCATTTCTCAAATTCACAACTACTCAACTAGCATGACTCTAATATCACCATCTCCATATCTCAAAACAATCATCAAGTATCAAACTTCTCTTAGTACTCAATGCACTCTATATGAAAGTTTTTATTATATCCCTCTTGGATGCCCATCATATTAGGACTAGTTTCATAACCAAAGCAAACGACCATGCTGTTCTAAAAACTCTCAAAATAATATAAGTGAAGCATGAGAGTTCATTAATTTCTATAAAATAAAACCACCACCGTGCTCTAAAAGGATATAAGAGAAGCACTAGAGCAACAACAAACTACTCCGAAAGATATAAGTGAAGATCAATGAGTAGTCGAATAATTATGCAACTATGTGAAGACTCTCTAACATTTAAGAATTTCAGATGTTGATACTTTATTCAAACAGTAAGCAAAACTAAATAAAATAAGATGACGCTCCAAGAAAAACACATATCATGTGGCGAATAAAAGTATAGCTCCAAGTAAAGTTACCAATGAACGTAGACGAAAGAGGGGATGCCTTCCGGGGCATCCCCAAGCATAGGCTCTTGGTTGTCCTTGAATATTTCCTTGGGGTGCCTTGGGCATCCCCAAGCTTAGGCCCTTTCCACTCCTTATTCCATAATCCATCGAATCTTTACCCAAACTTCAAAACTTCACAACACAAAACTTAACAGAAAACACGTAAGCTTCGTTAGTATAAGAAAACAAAACACCATTTCAAGGTACTGTAACGAAATCATTCTTTATTTATATTGGTGTTAAACCTACTATATTACAACTTCTCTATGGTTTATAAACTCTTTTACTAGCCATATATTCATCAAAATAAGTAAACAACACATGAAAAACAGAATCTGTCAAAAACAGAACAGTCTGTAGTAATCTGGATCAAACGTATACTTATGGAACTCCAAAAATTCAAAAATAAATTTCTGGACGTGATTAATTTATCTATTAATCATCTGCAAAAATAATTAACTAAATAGCACTCTCCAATAAAAAATGGCAGCAGTTCTCGTGAGCGCTAAAGTTTCTGTTTTTTACAGCAAGATCAACAAAACTTTCCCCAAGTCTTCCCAATGGTTCTACTTGGCATAAACATTAATTAAAACATAAAAACTCAATCATAACAGAGGCTAGATAAATTATTTATTACTAAACATGAGCAAAAATCAAGGAATAAAAATAGAATCGGGTTGCCTCCCAACAAGCGCTATCGTTTAACGCCCCTAGCTAGGCATGATGATTTCAATGATGCTCACATAAAAAATAAGAATTGTAACATAAAGAGAGCATCTTGAAGAATATGACTAGCACATTTAAGTCTAACCCATTTCCTATGCATAGGGATTTTGTGATCAAACAACTTATGGGAACAATAATCAACTAGCATAGGAGGGAAAAACAAGTATAACTTCAAAACTTTAAGCACATAGAGAGGAAACTTGATATTATTGCAATTCCTACAAGCATATGTTCCTCCCTCATAATAATTTTCAGTAGCATCATGAATGAATTCAACAATATAACCAGCACCTAAAGCATTCTTTTCATGATCTACAAGCATAGAAATTTTATTACTCTCCACACAAGCAAAATTCTTCTCATGAATAATAGTGGGAGCAAACTCAACAAAATAATTATCATGTGAGGCATAATCCAATTGAAAACTAAAATCATGATGACAAGTTTCATGGATATCATTATTATTTATAGCATACAAGTCATCACAATAATCATCATAGATAGCAACTTTGTTCTCATAATCAATTGGAACCTCTTCCGGAATAGTGGATTCATCACAAAATAAAGTCATGACCTCTCCAAATCCAATTTCATCAATATAATCATCATAAATAGGAGGCATGCTATCATCATTATAAATTTTCATATCAAAACTTGGGAGACTAAAAATATCATCTTCATTAAACGTAGCATCCCCAAGCTTGGGACAAACATTAATTGCAGCAAATATATTCTCAAAAACATCATCTTCATCAAACATAGCACCCCCAAGCTTGGGCCTTTTCATATCATAAGAATAATCACTCTCATCATTAATAGTATGGATAGCACCAATAGCATAGCAATTACCATATTCTTCCAAGAAAGTGCCAACAAGATTTTCGAGATCATAAGAAGTATCATTATTTTCCCAATCATAATCATCACAACAAGCAATAGGCATAACGAGATCATCATCAAGTGCATCACCTTCCACAATTATATTTTCATGAGGCACAACAGTAATAGGAGCAGAATTATTTGGGAGAGATATATTTTTACCTCTCTTCCTTTTTCTTTTCTTCTTCTTCACCACATCATGTGTGGGTTCAATCCTCTTTTTGGTGCTCCTTATTAATGAGATTGGTTGAATAGAAGGCTCCTCCTCGTTACCTGATTCATCATAAGAAATAATAGGAGGATATTGGGAAGTCTCTTCCCTTTCATTAGTATTCTCTTCATCTATTATTTGTTTTATTTTCTTTATGTAATTGGCAATATAAGGGTTTTCAATGCAATTCACCGCACAATACATATAAATTTCCCCTAGATCAAAATCAAGAAATTTATCGAGATTAAATTTTGTATACCCTCAGTTATACGTTTCATTTCTTCATAACCGAAAAGAAGACTAAGCTCTTTATGATGCTCAACGGTAATCAAGTTATCACAATTTTTGGACACAACTTGATCATGAAACAAATAGCATTGGAGCTTTAGATGACCATGTACATTGCAAAGTTCACAAGGATGGCGATAAATATTGAATCTTTCAGCACAAACATCTAGCCTTTCTTGCAACAATTTAGTTTCTAAATGCTTATGCCTCTTGCAATATCTATCTTCCCTATTTGATGTGTACTTGCAAACCCAATGCACTCTACAAAAATTGACATGTTTATAGGAGACATTTTCATTATAACTAGTGCAATCATCATTAGTACTATGGATATTCAAGGAGTTCATACTAACAACATTGCAATCATGCTCATCATTCAAAGATATAGTGCCAAACATTTTAATGCATTCTTCTTCTAACACTTTGGCACAATTTTCCTTACCATCATACTCATGAAAGATATTAAAAAGATGAAGCGTATGAGGCAAACTTAATTCCATTTTTTGTAATTTTCTTTTATAAACTAAACTAGTGATAAAACAAGAAACTAAAAGATTCGATTGCAAGATCTAAAGATATACCTTGAAGTGCTAACCTCCCCGGCAACGGCGCCAGAAAAGATCTTGATGTCTACTACACAACCTTATTCTTGTAGACATTGTTGGGCCTCCAAGTGCAGAGGTTTGTAGGACAGTAGAAAATTTCCCTCAAGTGAATGACCTAAGGTTTATCGATCCGTAGGAGGCGTAGGATGAAGATGGTCTCTCTCAAGCAACCCTGCAACCAAATAACAAAGAGTCTCTTGTGTCCCCAACACACCCAATACAATGGTAGATTGTATAGGTGCACTAGTTCGGCGAAGAGATGGTGATACAAGTGCAATATGGATAGTAGATAAAGGTTTTTGTAATCTGAAATTATAAAAACAGCAAGGTAACTAATGATAAAAGTGAGCGTAAATGGTATTGCAATGCGTTGAAACAAGGCCTAGGGTTCATACTTTCACCAGTGCAAGTTCCCTCAACAATAATAACATAATTGGATCACATAACTATCCCTCAACATGCAACAAAGAGTCACTCCAAAGTCACTAATAGCGGAGAACAAACAAAGAGATTATGGTAGGGTACAAAACCACCTCAAAGTTATTTTTTCCAATCAATCTTTGGGCTATTCCTATAAGTGTCACAAACAGCCCTAGAGTTTGTACTAGAATAACACCTTAAGACACAAATCAACCAAAACCCTAATGTCACCTAGATACTCCAATGTCACCTCAAGTATCCGTGGGTATGATTATACGATATGCATCACACAATCTGAGATTCATCTATTCAACCAACACATAGAACCTCAAAGAGTGCCCCAAAGTTTCTACCGGAGAGTCAAGACAAAAACGTGTGCCAACCCCTATGCATAGTTCCCAAGGTCACGGAACCTGCAAGTTGATCACCAAAACATACATCAAGTGGATCAATAGAATACCCCATTGTCACCACGGGTATCCCATGCAAGACATACATCAAGTGTTCTCAAATCCTTAAAGACTCAATCCGATCAGATAACTTCAAAGGGAAAACTCAATCCATTACAAGAGAGTAGAGGGGGATAAACATCATAAGATCCAACTATAATAGCAAAGCTCGCGATACATCAAGATCGTATCACCTCAAGAACACGAGAGAGAGAGAGAGAGATCAAACACATAGCTACTGGTACAAACCCTCAGCCCTGAGGGATAAGGGAGCGAGACGATCGTCCAGTGTCCTGCGTCCTGCCACTGGGTGCACAAATACACAAACGATGAGTAGATTCAGCGCATGCCCTAGCTTATCTAGTTGCCTTGTGCCATGGTAGCATTCATTCGTGATGAAGACCAGTTATATTTGCGTTGCTTTGTTCTGTATGCTGTTGCATAGCTATGTTGGGCATGTTTCCGCCGTGATGAAGACCACTTATTTTCGTTTCTTCTGGATCTATCTTTTGTTCACCTCGTAAGGATCTTATTTTAAGTCGGAGCAAGCACCTCCGCTCTAAAACAATGTCCTTCCATGTTGTTCAGGCCAATAGCTCATATGCGACGTTTTTCATGTGAATTGGAAGGAGTGCGATGTAGTTAGAATGAATGGTTGTGATGCAACGTCTTCGAAGCCAACAATAGCTCCAATGCGACATGGCTCTGCTTAACTATGAAATGAAAAATACGAGGGGTTAGCGATTTGAGTTATGACACGCGGGACCCACCATTTACTCGCATGCGGGTGGGACCCACAACTTATCCACACAAGCATGCCTGTGCTCATCAGCGTGCCCCGACCCGAGCCAGCCACGAGCCCGAGCCAGCCCCCCTCCATTTCTTGCACTGCCCCTTTCCTTTCCCACCTTCTTCTTCCTTTGCTCCGGCAACGAAGCGCACCACCGGTGAGTGATGTCTAGCTCGACTTTGGCCTCCCGCCAATCATGGACGCAGTACGGTCCACTACCGTTGACAACATGCCCCGATTGCCCGCTCGTGGAGCCTTTGAAGCGTTTGACTTGTGTGAGGGAGGAAAATGGCAACCGTGGGCGTGAGTTCGTGAAATGCTTGAGCAAGCCACAGCCGGGGCATGTTAGATCTGTGTTCTTGACCAATCGTATGGTCTAATTTTTTCCCGATTTCTTACCTTTTTCCTTGAATTAGGGCGGTGGATCTGGGTGGTGGGTCTAGGATTCATGCGCCGCCGGCCCCCTATTTTTCAGGTTCTGAAGAAATATGGGCATTTTGAGTGGCTCGATGACTATGTTGAAAGGTTGAAATTGGAGGCATCAACCCCAACCCAAGGGCTCAATTTTGGGGGCGGCTTGCCGTGGAACAAGCCCCCAGTTTGGCGGACAGAGCCGATCCGATGATGCACAGTGCAGAACTGAAGTGTGAATTGAAGAAAATGGGCAAGCAACTAAAGCATCTGATCGATTTGAAGTAGCAAGCAAATATGATGCCTGGAGCATTTTATTGTTGTGTCATTGCTATGGGTTTATTTTACTTGATGTTCATCAATCGCTAGAATTTGTTAGAGTTTTAGTTAGTGTGTCAGCTAGTTTCAGGGGTTCCCTAATTTCCGTTATTGTGTCTATAGCTAGTAGTGCCCAGTAGTTTGAGTTAGCCAGGGATCATTTGTTAGATGAATTTGAATTTGTGTGAAGCAAAACTTGCTTGAATTATTGTAATGATATTCTCAGGGGTCCTATTCAGTGTTCATGCTCTGTTTCCTCTGTTTTTGTTCTTCAGTTAACAGAGCACACACCCAAATTCAGTTTCTAGTAAAAAACAAAACTGGGCTGCCGAATAGATGTTGGTCCGTGAGAAAATAACCATGCCCAAATAGAGACCAGCCCACCCGCGTAGGGGCACTAGCCCACCTCTAACTTTGGCAAATAAAATGTTACTTGTTTTTACTTTGGCCTTTTTCTTGCACTAAATTTTGTGATGGATCATTTTTTGATGCACTAAAACTAAATGTTACTTATTTTTATGCATGTCTATGGTTCCATGAACTAAAAGAGTTGCATGCTTGCATGAAGTAAATTAGTTTGCATTTCCTAGTTGCATGTCAATAGTGGGTTTGCATGGGGCTCCTAGTTGCATGTCTATGGTTTGGGTCATGACCCATTATTTGGCCAATATTTTGAAGATGGTGTGTGTGGTGATTGGGATGTAGCAACCCGGGCCCGTAGCAACCCATAGCAATACACAAATAATAGCAAGAGCAACCCATAGCAATCTACAAATAATAGCACGAAACACACAATATATATAGTAGCATAACGATTATATAGAAGCATAATGATTGCAACCCATAGTTCCACGATAGCCTCACAACTTAAAATACTAATACAACTTAATAATAGTAGCATAACGATTACAACTTAATATACTAATACGATAGATATATAGCAAGCTAGATAGATCGAGGGGCACCAAACGCGGGTTCTTCAGGTTCTTCTTTTCCTCCTCCTCCGGGTGAATGCCACCTCGCTCCTCCGAGCGACCTTCACTCCTCCCCGTTGTTGATGGGGTACGGGAGCATGTGCATAACGCCGTTGTTGGGGAAGATGCTGTTGAAGTCGGTGAAGATGTTATGGGTGGTGAAAGCTATGAACTCACAACCAACCCAATACACCTGCCCGAGGAAGTGGAAAGCATCGAAGGGGTTAGTGAATGTAGTGAGGAGCCCAACCACAATGCCATTGTGGTTGACCTCCTCAAGATGGTACATCCTCGGAGAGTCGCGGGGGAGGTGGCGGAAGCCGGCCACAAGGAAGAACTCCGTTAACTCCCTTTCTCCCCTCCACCTTGAGATCGCCCACACCCTAAGGGTTCTCTCTATGTACACTCCGGCCGGGTAGAGGCTTTCCAGCACGGTTGGGGGGAAGCGGTAGGTGGGGCATTGTACTGCATGGTGGCTCGAGGGCTTGATCGGGTTTGATGGAGAAGAAGGAAGAAAGAGGGCAGAGGAGGCAGAGGATGGGGCGGGGTATGGATGAGGAGGGAGAGGAAGACAATAGTGTCTGGCTTAAATAGCCCAAGTGCGACATGGTTTTTGATTTCTTCAAGTGGTTTCACCGGGTAGAATTAATGGGCGGGCAGCGTTTGGTGGCGCCCCATCAAAATGTGTACACGAGCGTGGGAAACGGGCTGCAACGCTTCTGGGGCTTCTGTGCCACCGGTCGCGTGTCAAGGGGGGCGGGCTCACGCACGCGTTTGTGCCGTCGTGGGCCAAGGGGACACGCCTGCCCCGGGTTCTCTGTGTGTGCCGCTCGTGCATGCATGCATGGCAATGTAGCCTGCTTGCTAGGGCCTGGCTAGAGGGAAACGTTCGGTCGATGGGAGACGTGACAACAATTGACTCCTTAATTTTCCCATCTTGTAACGAGCAGCACGTCGTTTGAACTGCATCAATACCCATCATGCAAGTATTGTGTCATTCAAAGAGGAGCACGCCATGCACCGCACGCCATGCACCGTTGGCTTTTTGGTTGTCTCTTCATCGGGGTCTGGCTGCTGCATTGTGGCCGGGTGCATGCTTTGATGCGACGCTGCATCGGTGCTAATGGTAGGCATGCGACAGCTTACTGCGTCGAGAGGGGTGGAGGAGCAGGGTTATGTCGAGGGCATGCATGCAACGCACGTGCGCAGTGCTGCGGGTGGGCATGCATGCTGCAACGGGCGCCGGCGCTGCGGGTAGGCACGCATGCAATGATGGAAAGGGCACTGCGTAGGCTTGGTCCATGCACCGCATCAACTCGTGTCGTTGGATTCAAATGAACGGTCCTGATGCCCCAATGAGAGAGGCTGATCCAAACCCCACTGATTCAACCAATCAGCGCGTCTCATGTGGATCGAAGGACACTGTAGCTAACCCTAGCGCCTTATCTCAACCATTCACGCACAACGATCGACGACCCGGTAGTGTGCGGGGTTTTGAGTGATTAGGGTTGAGGATAACTAATTAGAAAAAAGTCAAAAAAATATAAAACTTGCGCACATAGTCTTATTATGTCGTATAGTAACGAGAAAAATATATAAATATGGTTTACATACATTTTTACGAGAAATCCTTCACTAAATTGTCATTCCTCGAACAATGTAGTATAGAGTTCAAGGGAGAGAGTAGTGGGCACCCGAGAGTAGGTGGGGTTTTGAAAAATGAAAAGTGTGAAAACCTCACCAAAACTTCATTTTGGATTGACTAAGAAAGATCTTAACTTACTTTCTCATTTTCATGTTTTAAACTTGTTTTATATATAATTTTCTATTAAACCTTGTTTTTCAAAAAAGAAAATAAAATATTATAAAATCAATTCAATAAATAGTGAGACTTTAGATTTACACTATATAGGTAGAATAGATGTGTAGAAAAATTATTTGGCTCGTTTAGACAAGGTGCCAAAAAATCTTGCTTAAATATGAGGCCGTTTACCCTATCTTTGGAGGTGATTTGAAACACACTTTTCATGACTATGAGTTCAACTTACCAAAAGGGCTCGGATTGATCAGCAAGCGAACATATTTCAGTTGAGGTACTTTAGATAGCATTAAAACATCAATACCTCATCCCTAATTCAAATTTAAGCCCAAATTTGAATCCAAATTTAAATTTAAAACAATGACCAACAAAAAAATTAGAATAGAAATATGGGGATACATAGTGACTACCAGTACGCACCAAGTTACAAATATTATTACATGACACAAATTTTCAAACAGTTCTCTGTTCTACCTCTTCCTACCACGTCGTGTGCCCTTCTTCGCCTTAGCACTTCTTGTTTTTGGTTCTACTACACACACAAGTTCACTGATCATCTTGGTTTTCTTCACTGGTCTTTTCAACACCTCGCCAACACCCTCGAGATTAGTGTCTTCAGTCTGAATGTTGACAGCAGTTTCAGTTTCTTCGGTGTGTACCTCAACATGGGTTTCTTCAGTCTGAACCTCGACACGCTCAGGTTTAGTTTCAACCTCGAGAGCAGTTTCTTCAGTCTGAATGTTGACTGCAATTTCAGTTTCTTCGGTGTGCACCTCGACATAAGTTTCTTCAGTCTGAATGTTGACTGCAGCAGGATTTTCTTCAGTCTGCTCAGGCTCAAGCACACTTGTCTTCTTTCTACAGCCATTGACTCTTGCTTTTTTTTGTTGGCCAACACTGTTCAACAACAAGGGGTTGACTTGCACGCTTCCTCCTGGCCATTAGGAAAATGTTATAGATATAATAATTGAAAAAAGCACCAAATCAAAACACATACAAATAAACAAGAACATACTTTGGCTTATCAGGAGTGTAACGGCATTTGACAGATCCCACTCTGTGCCCAAGTTCCTGGCACAACTTGCATCTGTTTTTGTTACTTTTTTAGGCCCTTTTTGGCTTTCCATCTTTCTTTCCCTTCTTACTACTCCCACCTTTCTCAAACCATGCCTTGAATCTACTCTATTTAGGCCTGCCAGCCTTTCTTTTCGTCAAGGGAGGACACATGGAAAATTCAATCTCCACTTCAGGCCACTGAGACTGATCTGTAAGTGCTGGAATTGGAGTAGCATATGCAACTTTGAATTTTGCTACCGAATAATATTCATGCAAATATGGGTGCATGTTTATCTTCGGTTGGGATGCTAAGAAAAGAATGGCATGCTCATATGGTTTACCAGTGTGTTGCCACTCGAGGCAAGTGCAATCATGCAATTCAGTGTTAACAACATGTCTCCTTCCAGTTTTGTTATCTCTAACTTCAGCACCCCAAGGTGAAGATTTTTCAACAAACAAATGTGAAAGACTTATGCTCCTATTGATCACCTGTTGTACCACTGCTGGAAGCTTATCACCTTGCAGAAAATCACCTATCCTTCTTCTCAATTCCCACAACCGCTCGAGCATGATCC